>NC_089494.1:258427589-258756089 GCF_036850765.1 Saccopteryx bilineata
ACAGAAAGAGAGAGGAAGGGAAAGGAGAGAGGGAAGAAGGGAGGGAGGGAGAAGCGGGAGGGAGGGAGGGAAGGAGGAAGGAAGGAAGGAAGGAAGGAAGGAAGGAAGGAAGGAAGGAAGGAAGGAAGGAAGGAAAGAAGAGAGGAAAGGAGGAAGGAAGGAGGAGAGAAGAAGGCATGGAATGGAGGAAGAAAAAATTAGTGGCTGGTTTCTGTGGATTTTATTCCACTTAAAACATTCCTGAGGGAATTTGGTGTAATGCTTGAAAGTGTTTTATTTTATAGAGAAGGAAGTAGATGGTAGATTCACCAGTCATGTGGAAACTGATGTTACAGTAATTGAGTTTGTGACATAAATATTTGTAATAAGGTCTTAGTCTTAGTTCCATTCACTGAAATTCTGTTCTAGTTTTAACCTTGACCGTTCCTGCTTGGGAGCTATCTAAAATGAGTTATCGGCACTTTGTGCAAGTTTTGTAAAGCAAAGAAGGGGGAAGAGGGAGAGAAGAATGAGAATGCAGTTTATGAATATAGCAAACATTTTTTGAGGTTTTACCTTGTGGCAGGGACCACACTGGAATGTGGGCATACAGAAATGAATAAAAGCCCTTGTCCTCAAGGAATTCCCAGCATAAATGGGGGCAGAGAGATGTTTAAACAGTCAACTACACTCTAGTTGCATTTCTCACAATTCCCAATTTAGTTACTAGTTTTATTTTCATTTTTTATGTTTTCTTCTCCCCCTACCCCCAACTATTCTTCTCAGAGATCATGTAAAACAATCCCAGATTGTTCAGATTGTTTTGTTTTTTAGAGTCCTCAGATCTTTAGGAGAAGAACTAAGTTGACCACTGCTACTCTCTGGGAAGTTCAGTGCTCGGCTCTTAGACAACGCATTAGACAGTCTAAAAAAAGCACAGTTAGATGTCATATCTTTTTTAGTCTGAATTGCAAGGAGGTTTTGTCATATATACTTGCTGTTCAGAGTTTATACATTCTTAATACATTTTTAAATCTTGACTGTTATTCTTGCCAGTTATTAAACTATGAATTTGTGTTTGATTTGAACCAAGTATGCATTTGTTTCTTTAAAACAAAAAATTCATGTCTGAGGTACTAAACTTGCTAAAAATATATATTCTGTACGTGACCGCTGAATATTTTCACACTCTATATAAAAGATTCTAGCATACGGAAGGTAGTAGGTGTTCTTCAGACTTTAATTGTCTCACTTAGCATAACTGGGCTGCACAAGTGCCTGTTTAGCCCCAGGTCCTAGGGACCTCTGCTTCCCAGCTGTGTCTGAATACTGGCCTTCCTTAGGGAGCCCTGCGGGACTTAGATTCTTCTTTCCTAGATGTTAATCTTGTTATATATGCTTTTTTCCTAATTATTTACAAACACTGCACTGGGATACTTTTTTTGTTTTTTAATCTTAAAGACAATTTGTCTTCCTTGCTGAAAATGTTTTCTCACGTGTACTTACTATCTTAACCCTCAGATAGCGAACATTGCTTAATAGATTTATATATCACATCTTTTTCTGTTCACCTTTTAAATTGATCTTTTCATATTATTTTAAAACTAGATGGGACGTTAGAGACCATGTAGAGAAGCCTTGTTCTAGAGCAGGAGATCATGGAGACCAGCTAGGGGAGTGGCTTCCCTGAAGGCAGGAGTGTGGCTGGCAGCACCTGCTGGCACATTTCTTTAAGCTCTTCTGTTGCAGTTACCATGGTTCTCAGGATGCTCTATCCATGCCTTAAATGGTAATCTATAATCTTGTTACACTTTGGGTATATAACAATCGTAACATTGTTTAATAGTTTACACATCTGTTTTCCATGCTGGACTTTTATGCATCTTAAAAACAGAGTTCATGTATTATTTATCTGAATGTCTTCAATACATTCAATAATGACTGGCTCAGAATGATAGTGACAAGTGTTTTAGCTGTCAAGGTATGTTTCCGTATCCTGAGCATGAGAAACTAGGACTTTTGCAGCAATTACTATGTTACTGCTGTCTGGATTAAGACACAATTGCATAGTAGACCCAGTTTATTTTTAATGTCTTCCCAAGAGCTCATCTCTGCTGCTTACACCTGACTCCCTCAACTCCTAAGCTGCCTTCGTGCTTGTCCTCTGGAGAGCCCGCTCGCAATTACTCCGATGCACTAAAGGGTGAACCCGGGGTTCAAGCCCAAAGCTTCCTTCCTCCTGTGGCCACGTCACTCATTTCACTCCACTGACTAATAGCAGAGAGGAACTGAGTGTTCCTGGGGCTCCAGAAATAAAAGTTGGTGTTTTGTAGGTAACATTTTCTTTGAAAACATCAGTGAATGACTTGTAAACAAGCCAACTACTGTGAAATCACCTAGCATGAAGTTTATGACATGGAAATTCTGTTTTGCTGCTTATAGAAAGCAAAGCCTTGGGTCTGGCTTCTGGTTCAGAAACTTTTTGCAAAGCTTTCTGTCAAACAACCAGGGTCTTAAGAAAGATGTTGCCTTTTAAGTTCTTCATTAATTTGATGAAAATTAATGGTGAATATCCAAGTCATTTATGTTAGTCAATACTTGGACCAAATGTCTTGACCGGAGGTCAGTACCTGGTTGTGTTTATAGGATAGGGTTTAGACCTGGGGCAGTCAACCTTTTTATACCTACCGCCCACTTCTGTATCTCTGTTAGTAGGAAAATTTTCTAACCGCCCACCAGTTCCACAGTAATGGTGATTTATAAAGTAGGAAGTAACTTTACTTTATAAAATTTATAAAGCAGAGTTATAGCAAGTTAAAGCATATGATAATAATTACTTACCAAGTACTTTATTTTGGATTTTTGCTAAGTTTGGCAGAATAAATCTTTATAAAACAACTTACTATAGTTAAATCTATCTTTTTATTTATACTTTGGTTGCTCTGCTACCGTCCACCATGAAAGCTGGAACGCCCACTAGTGGGCGATAGGGACCAGGTTGACTACCACTGGTTTAAACCGTCATTATGGAGGATCAATGAGTTGCTTACTGATTATGAAACTCCCTTTTCTTTATTGTAACCCACAGTTTGTCATTAAACAATTAGGTCTGGGGAGGACAGATAATAGTGTTCAGTGCTTCACTGACACACCCCTCCCCCCAGTGCCTCACGTTGCAGTTGGTAATGCTTCTGTTGATAGCATCAGGCTGAGTGCCTAGTAAATCACAAGTCCTGCCCAGAACCCAGTTCCGCTTGCTACAGAACTGGCACAGAGCCACCCCAGGCCAATACACTGTGGCACCTCACTCGCTTGCTCTCGGCTGTTTATTCAGTCTTTATAAACGTTACACAGCCAGCGGCCTTCTTAACATGTTGTTCTATATGCATTAATTATTAGATGCTGTTCTGAAGCAAGAGTTTCTGAAATTTAAAAAATAAAAATAAAAAAGGATAGTTTGAAGTTAAAATATTTGGAGAGCATGTTCTCTCTATCATACTTACTTGTCATATGTCATCTTTTCATCCTAACGGTGATAGCAAACAAAACCTAACAAAGTAGTTGAGATTCTTGATTTAGCAAAAGTCTTAAATATTGGGAAAAACAGCTGTTGTGCTTAAGGACTATCTGTTAGAATTTTGTTTAATGATAGAAAAGTGCATTTTTGGACTTGTTTACTTTTATATGGAATTGGGAGCGATGGACATTGGTGCTGTGAGGAGTGGGCAGTGAGCATCAGAAAGTCTTCAGCCAGTCGTACGTGGTGTTCACTGTGAAGACTGTAAAAGCCACGTGTCTGCCTCTGATATATGTACCTCCTCTCCCTGCCTCCAAAGAAAAGTAAGGACTCCTTTCTCTGCGTTACTGCACCACGTCATCAGCCTACCGGTAAAGCACTGATTGTGTATGACAAGTATCTTTTCCCATGAGACAAACAGCAGTTGTGACCAGATCCTGTGTCATTTGCCTGTACGTTTCCAAGACGGAGTGACTGGCGCAGTAGAGCCTCAGTGATGTTTATTGAAGGAAATGGAGTTAATACTTTACTGCACTTTAGCATAGAAAAGCACAGTAATTCTTGGTTGTTGTCTGACATAGTGGGAATTATATATATCATGTGTAATTGTGATATCAGAACTAGAACTCACAACTTGTCTGGGAGGTTCGGTAAACATGTCTGTTTTAACAATTAAATAGAATTATAAAGAATAATGTTTCTTGGATTTCTGTTTATTTTCCTTTTATATGTTTATATTCTGTTTTCTTTTGTCACATGTTTAAATTTATGTGTATATTTCCTTTTCTGCTTTGGTGTGCCTATTTTCAATCATTGAACATACTTTCCTTTTTTTTATTCTTTCTTCTTCATCTTGTTTCTGTTGTGTGGAACTGACAGCGTATTGTCAGGGCAGAAATAGTGACGTACCCGGAAGACGCCCTGCAGCCCGGCAGCTCTGCCCAGAGCAGACTCTGTTCAGTGCAGTAGCACAGGTACCAGCGGCTCCCGCACTGCGGCTCGGGGGCGGAGGGGTGCGGACCAGGGAATGCTGTCGCGCTCTCTTCCTCCTGTGAATAGAGAAGCTCCCATGATTATTGTACAGTATTGGGATTAATATAGCATACATCCTGTTTTAGAACTTTGAAAAATTGATCCTTTGCCAGCAGTCTTACAAATTAAGTAAGGAATTGGGAACAAATTAAAATAACATTTCAGCTGCTTTCACACTGTTTGTCTTTATGGTTGTGTTTATTACATGTGCAGTGAAGTGGAGGATTAGGCAGTTATTGCATTATTCCTGCCTTACCATTTTTCCTGAAATAGCCTGGTAATTGAAAGAGTATTTTTAAAATTTGCCTTGAATTACCCTTTTTTGTCTGCCTGTGTGTACAGACTTAGTAAAAGAGTTAAAAACAGCAAAGGATTTGTTTTAATATAAATTATTACTTAGAGATGAATATTAAGGCATATTGCTAAATTTATCATTTAAGATAATTCTTGAATGTGGGTTAGAGGAAAGGAGGAAAGAGTTTAAATCATCTTTTGGTTTAAATTATTTTAAAAACACGAGTATGTGGTAATTTTCTAAATTTCTCATTCTGTATTTTGTTAATCATTCATAACTCATTAGTGAGCTATTTGGAAGTACGTTAGGGATTTGGAAAGAAAGTTTTAAAAATTGGCAAAGTTTTAAATATTGGGTTGCTCAAAACATTTCTCCTTTATATGTGACTCCTCTAACATTTATACCTCTTTTCACTAACTTACTAATTGCTGTAAACATTCTAAAAATTTATGGCTGGGGATAATGGTTTATGGAAATACTAATAAATGATGACATTTTTTCCTTTGAATAACGAAGTCTTGTCTATTAGTTAAAATATGTGATTGATTTTAGTTCCTTTGCTTGTTATAACCAGAGTTTAATGTTTCATATTAGTTTATCAGTGTTTTATTATACTTGTGATAACCTCAAGCTTATGTCATAAAACTAGGGAAGACTCAGTAAAGGAATTGCTATCAGAAACTTAAAAAAAAAAGCAGTCCCCTTCCCTCCCAAGCCCAGCACTGCATTAGTTTGTTCTGGTTGAGTCTTTTAATATCAGCTCCTGCTTCATTTATGATGTCTCTCATCAGGAGTTCACCAAAGGTCAGAAAATAAAAATATACTTTAAGGAGCTCTTTCTAAATGTTCTGATGTTCTGATAATAACTCTGTTTTCTCTCATGACAGCGGGTGGTGAAGGCAGATATTGTAAACTACAACCAGGAACCTATGTCAAGAACTGTTAACCCTCCTAGAAGCTCTATGTGTGCCGTTCAGTGAGCGCATTTTTTTTCTATGCGGGGCTCTGGCTGCCCGCCCCTCTGTGAGTTCGGAGGACCCCGGACCCTGTTTATCAGTGGCCATCTCCGTGCTCGGTTAACACTTTCCTCCGGCTCCTGCATCGTTAAGTGCGGCCATACAGCCGTGGGCAGCTCCCTAGACTGGCAGGAATTCAACTTCGGACCACACACTTGGAATTCAAAATGGAAAGCCCGTTCTCTGGAATTAGACTGCATCGAACAAGAATAATGTTGGTTCTCTTTAAAGTCTTCACTTTTTCCCCCCAGATGTCATTTTTTTAAAACAAATGTGGAAACTAAGTCTTGGTCATCAGCCAGCATTTTGCCACAGCGCGGTTCTCCCGTCGCAACGCATACCTGCAAAGTGTGCTGCGGGGCCGAACACATAGCCGCACCTAGATGCGTGATGCGTCCAATCGACAGACACCTCCGCTCCCATCCCAATGCGTACCGTACCCGCAGAGTGTGCCGCGGAGCCGAACGCATAGCCGCACCTAGATGCGTGATGCGGCCGATCGACGGACACTTCCGCAGGCAAGCCAAGCTGTCTGCGGTCAGTGAGAATATATTGATATAAAGCTGTAGCTAATGACAATGCTTGAAATAGATCTGCAATAGAAATATTTTTTTTCATTTTTTTAAAAAAGGACCTAAGTTGTTTATACTGTAGCTCACAAAGTGGTGAGCGTCTGATGTACTTTTATCGCTGCATCGTGGTCACTGCGCATGGGACAGAGGCGAGACGCCTTCAGATTGGCTGCGCGTCCAGCCGCCGCGTGGACGTGCCCCTGCAGCTGAGTCCGGGCCCAGGTGGGCGGCCACTGCTGTGGATCACTGTGGGTCAGACCTGTACCTGATGTTCAGATGTTTTCCTCCTGCAAATAAATTTATTTCAATCACCTGTTAGGGGGACTTTTTTTTTTTACCCCCAACCATCTTCCTTTTAGTAACAGAACACAAAGTCCACTTGGCTGTAATGTCAGTGATCGTGTGGAGTTTAATAGACATTCAGTCACCTAAGGTTGGAGGTGGTTTCGTTGTGCTGATTCAGGTCCAGACTTTGTAGCGTGGCATTTCAGGGGGTCTCTGGCAGTGTGTCTTCCCTCGCTCTCCTTGATGTCACTCCTGTGTCCTCTTCCTCTGAGCAGAGCACCAAGGACTCACTGCCGTCCTTTATGGCGCTCTGCCTTCCTGCCTGCGCACGGGTCACGCTGCCTGGAGCTTCTCTGTCCGCTCCCAACGTCCGCCCTCTGCCAGCCGGCCTGTCGTCACGAGAGTGGGGCCCTGTCTTGGTCATGGTCCTGTTGCGTCTATGCGCTGAGGCGCTGTGCCCGCACGGTGGGCGCTCTCTACCTGCCACATGGAAGCTGGAACGAATGCAGCCCCTCCTCAGAGTCTCGACTCTCCATGGCCCCAAGTTCCGCACGAGGACCTCCGATGGCCATTGGCCTTCTGTCTCGAATCACAGTCGTTCGTGTCCTTGTGTTTTACTGCCTAATAGGTCAGGCGCTCACTGAGGGGCCACTCTGGGTCTGTGCTGTTCCCTAGGAGTGCCCAGGCAGGGAGCCTTTCACCCGGGAGACCAGCTGCGCATGTGCGGCGCTCTGGACCCGCCTCTTACCCCTGGAAGACACTGCAGCACACTTGTTACTTCACATCCTGTGTGGGAAGGAGACGGAATTTTGGAGGGGAATAAGAATTTGCCAGAGACCGTGGAATCACAGATCCAGACCCTATAGGAAATCTTTTGTCCTAGGCCAGGGTGACAGTTGTCAAGGGTGATGTGAAATTTAAGAAAGTTTAAAGATTGTGACTGTTGTACTCATTAGGCAGTGGGTCAAGTCTTATTCTACTTTGAGTTTTATATTTCTCATTGTATAGCAATTAAGCATACTTTTAATAAGCCTCTCAAGGTTATAAGCCCTTTAAGGTAGTTCAGTTTATCCTTCTTGTCAACATCCTCCTAACATACACTGCTTAGTTTTCTAGGGACATCTTTTCTCTACATGCTTTAGGAGGATGTCAGGTTGAGTAAAAGAGATCTCAACTCTCAAGGGCCGTACAGTCTAGTAGGAGAGGAGTCTGCTTTTGCTGTTGTTGCTACATAGGCTGTGATGGATTGGAGTCCCCGATTAAACTAAAGTGCCCAAGGTTTTGCATTCAGAAGGAGGTGAGGCCGTGCTCCTCTGGTTATTTCGTGTTGTTTCTACATCTATGTGAAGACTTGAGGCTTTTCTTTTTTTTTTCTTTTTAGTCCAATTATAGCAGTATTCAAAGGGATGACTTGACATGCACAACTATGATTGTACAAGCTAAGAGCTACAAGAATTCTAGAGGAGGCAGAAAGGACTCACAGAAGGTCTGTGACCAGACAACATCCCTTTAGCTGTGTGCTCAGAAAGTTTGAGTACCGGATGGCACTGAGCAGGGACTGACAGGGACAGCTTTTGTAGGACAGCTCTGTCCTGACATTGCCAGGCACTGGTCCCAGGAGCTATTCTTTTTCTCATTTTGATCTGTGACAGGGACAGGGGTGTCCATGTCCTCATTTTACACATAAGAACACTGAAGCTGAGAGTTAGTGACCACACCAAGTCCCCCCTGTAGTCAGTGGCAGAGGCAGGGTCCACACAAGCCATTGATTTCTGAGACAGGATGGGCGAGGCGGGGCACTGACCCGCTGCCTTTGGTGGACAGCACACATCTGACCTCCTCCCCGGGGGGCTGACTGGACCTGGTGCTAAGTTGTCTCTTTGGGATGCGGTCCCTTTGGGATGGGTGGCCCATGTTGATCCATCCATCATCTCCCACCCCCAGCCTCCCGGACTGGCCGCACGTGTCCAGAGAGAGGCTGGTGGTGGTGAGCTAGCCCTCTGCTGACTGAGGTGGGGACAGAGAGTCCCCCCCTGCCCCACCTCTAGCCCCACTGGTTTTATGTCTGTCCCAGCTCAGCTTAACCAGTCACTGAGCACCCTTTGGCTCGAGGTCAGCAGGCACAGTGAACATGCAATACAGCCTATGGCCAAAGCAGACTTCTGAATTCCATATTACAATTTTCCCCATACCTCGGGTTTTATTTTTGAAACAAAAACGTAGGACTCATGCTTATTTTACTTTGTTACCTCTCCTGTCTACAGTTTTTAATTTAAAAAATTACAAGTCTTCTCCATCTAGTTTTAGGCACTTTGTCTCCTGAAGACGCACGCTATAAAGTTTCAAACTCCTTGTGGTCACTTCTGCTGCTTATTGAACTTTTGAAAAACACAAAAGTTTTGAGCCAGAACTGGTCATTGGACGTTGCCTTTCAAGTGCACCCTCTATTATGTGTGGCCAACCGCGATGGAGTGGTTTTTGGAGTGGCCCAGAGAACTCCTGTGACTGCTTTATTATTCCAGGAGGAGGTAAGCCAGGGCCCTTTAAAGTCGATCACTGAAACAATGTGATGGAGCATAATAATTTGTGTGTCATTTAAAAATAGAAAAGTTTTCTGGCCATAACCCCTGCTAGTGATTGCTGTAATGTTGGACATCCTGGAAAACAGTTGAAAGATTCCAAGGAAATGGAAATGCCGACCCGCTGAGCATTGTGGCAGACATCTGTCCACTGCTCCCCCAGCGTGCGGTCACCACTTCTCCCAGCAGCGGCTTCCTGAGCGCCTGTGGCCGCTGCCCTCCGTTTTCTCGGCCCCTCACAGCCCTGGGTGTCGAGCCTCATTGGCTTGAACGCGTTAGGCGATTTCCCCTGGTCCGGGTGAGGGGCTCAGAAATGAGCGAACAGCTCCGTTAGAGCCGAGGAAGCTGGAGGGGACGTTTGCTGAGGGTTCTGAAAAAGCCAAGGGGGAAAGCTTGTATCCTCTGGAGTCCAGGTGACTGTGACCACTGCACGTGGAGGAGGAAGGCTAGCCCTGAGCAACGTGGGCGGCCGTGCTGAGGACAGGGAGGGAGAACCTGCCCTGCCCAGAGCCCACGTGGGGTGGCAGGGTGAGGAGTGGCGAGAATTCGCCCTCCTTCAGCCCCAGGTCAAGCTATGACCCAGCTGGGTATTTATTTCCCCCATCAGTTTGGCAGTGTTGCTTTACTTTCTTGTTACTTCTTACATAAGACCATCAGGTACCGGGCCTTGGCTTGGCACAAGAAACAGAGGTGAGCATGGACTGTGTTTTGCCCTCAAGATCTTGGTCTAGGCACACGTACAACGCAGCAAAATGTGATCAGACCATTCATTGCCTCAGTAGAACGACAGTCTAGGAAGATGTGGCATAGCAGTGTGAAAAAAAAGGATTTCAGATAACTGGAATCAGGGACAAGAGGTAACAGAACTGCCTTCAAAAGCTAATGTGGTTTCTGGCTGTCAGCGCAGAGAGCCGGTTCTGAGTCGGGCTGCGCACGGAGACCACCTGGAGAAGTAGATTCTGGATATGGGGGGCAGGGGGGGGCAGGGCGTGAGTTCCGCATCCGGAGCCCGCTCCCAGGAGCGGCCAACGCCGCTGGCTGTGAATGAGATTAGGAGAGAAAATAATTTGTCACACTCTTCCACCGAGCAAAACCATTGTGTTCACGCCAGGCCCCGGAAACACGCAGAGCCTAAGGACACACTCCTCGCCCCTGGATTAGCGGGGTATCCTGGCATCCACTTTACCAGGCGAGAACCCATCCTGGTGGGGAATGTGCAGGGCGCCGAGAGGAGGCCATTCTACCTAGACAGGACAGAGCGACAGGGAGGTGAGACAGGGACTGACAGCCCACAGTGAGACCCCCTCCCTCCCCACTGCCTGGGAAGTAAGCCTCTCTGTGGAGCTGGGCCCTCGGGCTGGGCTCCGAACCGCACGCATTCCACTCGGTCTGGCCCCTCGCGGCATCAACTTTCCACACTGCAGAGCTGGAAACGAGGGGAGGCAGAGTATTTGTTTTAAGGTTCTGCTTCCAAGTCACGCTGGCTGTTCT
This sequence comes from Saccopteryx bilineata, assembly GCF_036850765.1. Lineage (NCBI taxonomy): Eukaryota > Metazoa > Chordata > Mammalia > Chiroptera > Emballonuridae > Saccopteryx > Saccopteryx bilineata. Next base: position 258,438,356 of record NC_089494.1, read on the forward strand.
CAGGCCTCCCACACTATGGGCTGAAGCCGACGCGGGCTGAGCTCAGGCTGCGGGAGGCCGATGTCACTGGCCCTGTGCGGAGGCCAGCTCTGACAGCCACCCGGGTCTAGGCCTGGTGACCTGGCCGACTTAATCCCTCATTAGCCCGAATCCACAGGGTGCTTAGGACGGGGTTCCTGGGCTCGCGCCCGGCCTCCCCTCCCCTCCCCCACTCTGCTGCCAGACGCCCCAGCAGCCTCCTCCCTCAGTCACTGCCCCGCCTGCGTCTGCGCGCGCGGCTCTGAGCGTGAATTTGACCCGCGGGTTTGAATGAGGTCATTCTTGTTCCAGACCGCTCCGTGGCTCCTCGTGGCCTTTTCCATCAAAGGAAAATGACTTTCTCAGCCTGATATTTAGAATCCTCTTGCTGCTTCCCCATCCTTCCAAGACGTCTGTTTATCCTCCGCTCTGGTGACTACGTAGCTCCAGCAAGTGGTCCCTCACCTCCGTGTCTCTCCCGGGATTTCCTGGAGGGAAAGAGGGACCCTGAGGAGGCGAATTAGAAAACCTGCTGTTTCTCCTTGGCTCAAAAACCAACTGGCCGGATGACGCATCATGCCATCCAGTGTCTCTGGGCTGCTGGCGGGCTGTCGTGGAGGGCGGTTGCATGTGCTCTGGCAACCATGCTGATGATGGCTGCCGTGTGGGGACACTGAGCCTCTTGGGAGCATCTTCACATGGGGTGTGTATGGCGGTCAGCCTGTGGTCCTGGCTCCTGCGACTCACACCCAGTGCTCCCCTTTCTCACCCTGACCTGTGTGACCCCCGAGAACACTGCGGACGGGGTGTCGTGTGATTTCCCAGGTGAGCTCGTAAGGGGCGCGGCAGCCTCCACGCCAGTCCCTTGAATTCCTCCTCCTGTGGGAAGTCAGACACTGTGCCGTGGGGACACTCAGGCGGCAGCAGGGAGAGGGCCAGCTGACGAGCACATCCCGCCCGCGTCAGCATCAGCTTGCCGGCCCTGTGATGCGGCAGCTGGGAGAGGGTCTCCTGGTGCATCTTTTGGTTGCAACTTGACCAGAGACCTCGAGCGAGAAGCACCCAGGGAGACATGCCTGGTGCTGAAATGCCGAAATGCTCCCAAATTCCTGAGCCACAGAAACTGAGAGATAGACCATTGCGATTCTAGAAACCACGAAATCTTAGGGTAAATTGCTTCCTAGCAATAGGTGACTGATACAATGGGTGTTTGAATTTCTGACAGATGGAGAAACTGAGGTTCAGGGCAGTCAAGTAACCTGTCCAAAGTGTTCCAGTCAGGGAGCGATGGAGCAGGGGTCTGCAGCCAGGTCAGTCTGCCTCCGGAGGAGGGTCGCTGACCTGCCGGTCCCCCACGCAGCACTGATGTGCGCTGACTTGCATCCACAACCGTGAGCAAAGGCAGATAGGAACTCTGTACACCATGAAGACTTGTGCCCACAGGGACGTCTCTCTCTGGTGCCTCTGTTTTGGTCTTAACATATTTTAGTAACGTCAGATTGTTTCTTATACACCCAGTAAACGGCCTTAGAGACCTTTCATTCAACGTCGTTTATTCTAACTTGAGTTGTATAAAGTCACAGCACACAAGTGGCTTGTTAAAACAAAAGTAACCACCCTCCCATATAAGGAGCCTTTGTTTTCCTTATTTTTCTCTCCCTTCTGCTGAAGCCGAGTCCTCCCCACCGCTCCCTTTCGGGTGGAGCTCGCTGAGACCCCCTGGGCCCCTTGCTTGTATATGGAAGTGGCCCCTCTGGCTTTCCCTCTGACCACAGGGTCTGGGGACCCCAGGCTGGGAGTCTTGAGCTGAGCTCGTGCCCCACACCACCCTGTGGCCGGGAGGTTCCTTGTCTCACCCCACTCACACCGTGAACTCTCGTAAGCCAAGGACCCTGCTGTTTTTATCTGTCTCCCTGGCGCCTGGCACCAAAGAGGCACCAGTAAAGGTTTATTGAATGAGCGAGACCATCTATACTGTAGGTTGTCATGAGTCACTGTTGACGGCCCGCGTAGTGAACCGGGCAGCACTCTTTCCCGGAGACAGCCAACCAAGGCACTGACAGTCTAAGCCACTCGCCGGCTGTGTGACCTTGGGCAAACCGCACCACCACTGCCACGGCTCCGTTTCCTCCTCTGCGGGGAGTCTGTTAGGCGCTGGGTCAGCGGTTCCCAAGCCTGGCCGATCATCACCTGTCCAGCTTGCAAATACTGATTCTGGGGCTGCCCCCGGAGGGCAGGGTCCTGGGTTCTGTTTGAAAGCCACTGGACACACTCAACTCTCTGTATCTACCTCTCCTGTGTGTGTCCAAAAGCTTACTGCCAGCTCTGAAGCCTCAGTTTGCCAATCTCTAAAGTGGGGGTGATAACCATTGTGCTGCTGAAAAAACTTCACGGGGCAAGGATGAGACTCGAATCCTGGGGAGGAGGACCTCACACACTTCTAACGATTCCAAATGAGTCTGTGAACTATTTGTTTTCTTTTTTATCTGCTTTTCAGAGTGAGTCTTGCAGCCTAATTTTGGCTACACACCCTGACAGAGCGCTAATGGAGACCCCTTCCTCACGGGTAGGTCGTCCCCTGCCAAGGCCTGTCTTGTGTGTTTCCCCCCCAGCAGTCCGGAGTCCTTTGAAATCCCCCCACTGGTTCCTAATTTGTGGGTGGGCACTGTCTCTTTCCAGCTTTCCCCAACACTCGTGGCTCTTGAGCCAACCTAACCATTTCTTCTCACCCCACCCTCTCCCCCTGTTCTGTCCCTTATCCCAATCCTCTGACACTTTCTCAAATTTGTCTTCTCAGTTGGCAGGTGGCCCACTAAAGGTTGGCTAGCTGCCCTGAGCTTGGGTCAGGGCATGGGGGTGATGCTGTAGAGAGCTGACAAAGGGCTGAGTGAGCCAGGATGTGGGTGCCGTCTCACGACGCCTTCTGCGACTGAGCACGGGGGCCCTGGTCTCGTTGCTCCTTCTGCCACCGAGCACGGGGGCCCTGGGCTTTCATGGTGTTGGTGCTCCTGGAGGCCCACCCCTGAAGACTGTTGATGGTGAGGAATGAGAGAGGGAAAATGGAGGACGGCGTCAAGGATTTGTCAGGAGCCACGCTGTGCCAGGTACCACGCCGGGCACTTTGTGCATATTTTCCACGACAGCCAAGCTTTCTCAGACATCTGCTTGGCCGTGCTGTTTTCGTAGGCCATCTGATTCCATCCTCATCCTGAGCCTCAGCGGCAGTTGTGGTTGGAGAAGTAAATGTCTTGTCCAATGTCACAGTCAGCAAGATGCTGAACCAGGATTTGAACCCTGCTCTTTTTGACTCCAGAATTTGTTCTTCCTGATGGAAATAGTGTTTAAATTCTTGCCCCATATTGAACAGTTAACTCTCCAGGGAAATGCTTGGACCTTGAATGGGATTTCTTGTAAGTTTTTGGAGCCAGAATTATTTAAATTTTATGGCTAGGAAAAATATAAACTTACATGTTCAGCAGACCAGAGATGATAAAGTATGCACGTGTCAAATAAAATTCTTTGGTGTGATAAAGTAAATCATTCTTTGGCCTTGTAAAAAAGAAAAAAAAAACAGGCCTCACTTGAACTGTTTTCACTTCAGCCTTTGCTAATATTTCTGTTATCTCCATTAGGGATTACAATGATGAATGCCTTTTATTCGCGTCGTTAAGCACTTCGGCGAATGTGCGAACACGTAGAGCATCATAACTCATGGGGAAATGAAACAACACGGTCTCCCGACCAGAAGAGCAGTCCTGAGAGTGTCTGACAGATGGGGGCTAGCACCCTGTCCCTCCCACTCCCCAGCGATGCAAACTCGCTCAAACTCCTCGGCTTCCCAGGGTCCCTGTTTCCTACTGGGTAAAACGTAGATGATGACCTTTATCTCACTGGGTCATTGGAAGGATGGCACGAAATGACAAACCTGTTGTAGCACTTTGCTGTGCCCTGTTCTCGGCTCGAAGTCAGTGCGTAATGAACATCACGGTGTTTCCTGGAAGCACTCTCCTGGTGACGAGTCACTTCATGACGCGCCCCGGGCTCACATCAGGTACTCTTCCTCTGGGCAGTAAACTGAGCGCAGTAGGCCTTACTGTCTGGCAGGCCCCGCCTGCTGATGTACTTCTGCTTCTGTTCAAAACAGGTCTGGCAGTGGGGAGGAGAAGCTCATTAGTGGGTGTATCTGTTTGCTGCAAGCAAATGTATGGTTATGGTTAACATAAAGTGCCTTAAATAGTTAAGAACATTGATCACCTCTTATAACAAGTGTTCTCACGGCAAGGCCATTCCAGGTTTAACTAAGTTGTTCAAAGATGCAGCAAGTCTCCAGGTTCTTTCCTTCTCTGTTGTCCTCTTCAGCCTGTCGGCCGTTAGGCTGTCTCCCTCACAGTCCCGAGATGGCTGCAAGAACGCCAGCCATCACATCTTTATACCGCAGAGTCCAAGCGTCAGAAAGAGGAAAAAGGGCCTATCCCATCCTCATGTCTCCTTTATAGAAAGAAGAAAAATGTCCTCAAAGCTCCATTTCCCAAAAGACTTTTCAGCCCTTTTCTTGGCCAGAATTTTATGAAATGCTCATCCCAGTCCAGCGGTAAGTGAAATGGTTAGGGCCAGCGACTCTCAGCTCTGGCTGAGCATGAACTAGAGAGGCTTTAAAATATGGATGTCTAGGTTTAAAATATGGATGCCTTAGAAGTTGATTATTTGGGCTCAGTTGGGGCCTTGTGCGTGTGTGTGTGTGTGTGTGTGTGTGTGCGCGTGTGCGCGCGTGTGTATATGTGTGTGTGGACACGTGCACTCCAAGAAGCTCTGATGAGCATCTAGGGTTGAGAAGCGCTGGTGTAGATGCTCCAGCAATCACCCCCTGGGATGGGGAGTGGGGCTATCAGGTAGATATCCCCAAAGGACATATGCTGACATCTGACAGATCCCCATGTCAGACCTCTAGGTCCACCACCTGTTCATTGTGTCAGTTTGGTTAAGTCCATCTCTCTTAGCCTCAGTTTCCTTATGGAAACAATGAAGAAAGCACTGCCTACCTCTTGGAGTGGTTTAAAGGTTCGATGAGATGGAGGAAGTGAGAAAACTGACACCGATTCGGGCTGAGGATGTGTCAGTGTTTCTGGAGGTTGTTTTCCCATTCCAGATCAGAAAAGGCCCCCGGACCTGCCCTGGGCCCCTGGGGCCTTTCTGTCACGATGGCCTGAATACTGGACCAAAGCAACAACAGCAGCAGCGATCCTCCGGGCTGTTTGAGGAACCCTCGCCTAGAGCGGGTCAGAAAGAAGCGCTGGGCAGGGGTGGGCCACAGGGTTTTGATGACCATGTAGGGAAAAGCGAGGCGTGAGTTCTGGCTGAATCCTAGGGTATATCAGAACCTGCAAAGCCCATACCTTAACTGTTTAATGGAAGCTCTGGGCATGGCCAGCCCGCTCCCTGTCAACCCGGTGGCCTCTTTATCTGCCTACTGTCCAGGAAAAGAGTTAAGTATAACAGTTCATGGAAATGGGTTGTCGGGTCACTGAACCAATATGTTAGAGTTAATCTGTTAGAAACAGCAAGCCTCTCCATTTGTAAACATCTCCTGGATAGGCTCCTTATAGCATATACAACCCAGGAAAACGAATGGCATCCCACCCACCACCCTGGAAGCCTCAGTCCCCGGTGCTTGTCCAGCCGGCCTCCCCACGCGGCTCAGCCCAGTCCGGCCGGACTCATGTGGACCCACCTGAATGGGGACTCTGTGCTGTGCCTGGGCTGGGACCAGGATCTCCAAGGGGGGGGGTAGATGAGAACCTCCATCTTTAAAGACTCAGGGAGTGGGGGATAAAGTCACTCTGGGGACCGGCCTGGAACTGGGGTGCGACCCCGGACCGAGAAGTCGGGCAAGCCTGAGCAGGGACGCTGCTCCACACGCCCAGTGCTGTGGGGCTTTGGGCAGCTAAGGCGTCCCACACATGTTCCAGCTTTGTAGGGTCACCTCCACAAACTTGGTAACAGGGCACGTAAGAAGGAGAGAGACTGCCGTCAACAGGCAGGGCGCTTCTGCCTGCGGCGTTGTTAGCGAGCACGCAGCGGGAGTGAGGGGGGTGGTGGGCTCCGCACTGCCCGTGTCTGTGGCCTCCGCCTGGCTCTGTGCCCCGAGCATCTTCCTGGGTGGGTGGCTTCCCAGCACTTGGGGCCATCATATTTGACTATGGACGTTTTTTGCCTTGTTGCTGACTGTGGAGTCCAAACCCTGTGTAAGGGGCGATTTCATTCTATCCAGTCAGCATGGTGGTGGCCCCTCCGAGGCCGTATCAAGCATGTCATTTTGTCTTCCAGACTGAGGGGGTGGTCTGGTTCCTTCCCAGCTGCCCTTCTGTCCTAGACCTTAGCACAGAGCCTGGCCCTTGATAAATACTACAATTGACACATGGTGCCTATCTGCTTCCACCTCCTCCTCAAAAGGAAGCAGCGGCAGGGACATTCCGTTGTGACTCACCCCCCCCCCCCCCGCCTCCGGCCAAGTTGGTCAGCTCAGCGGTGAGCTCCTGACACAAACACACCAGTGAGTCCCTTCTCTAGGGTTACTGGATTTGGGAATGGAACAGAGGCTTAGAAATAAAAGACAGCGACGGAGTTTTTTGATGGCATTCAAACCCCTGATTGTGGTGTGTCCCGGAGTCTAAATACCTGTCTGTCTTTGCATGAGACCTACGTCCTCCTAAGAAACTCGCCCCCTTCCCTAAGCTAGTAGTTCAGGGTCGGTTTCAGTCACTGGCAGCCAAAGTAGTTCTAAGAGACACAACAATCTGGGTCAGAAAACGGCCCACGTCACTCGGATCAGAGGCTTGGGTTGGGCTCTTTGGCGGAGATTCTCACAGCTAGCCTTGCCCTGAGCCCCGTGGAAGGACCCCAGCGGCACTAGGTGGCCGCAGTCCCAGGCCCGGCCGCGGGCGCTGAGCCCGGCCGGTGTAAGGGCGCTTCGCAGAGGAAGGCCTGTCGCTGGCCGGTCGGGAGGCACCGGACGTGCCCTCCCATGGCTCCGAGTTAACGCGTCCCTTCCCTCTCACCGAGGGCGTCGTGCTCCCATTCTCCTGCTCTTGGTAAAACCAGAACTATTTCGAGAGGCTGTGTGGGCCGGAGAGTAGGAAGACCTGAATTCTTGTTTTCCCTGTGACTGTGAGCACCGCGTTCCCCTCCCTGAGGCCTTGCTAACCTCGTGGGATGCGAGTGTTCCGTCAGCCATGGCACAGCGGGTCCGCCCGGCCGGCTAACCAACTTTCCTCGTCCCTTCTCCCCCGAGTAACCATGGGACGTCCAGTGCGCAGGCTCGCGAGCGCAAGAAACGTACCTCTCCTTTTCTGTCGTCAATTTCACTTCTTTCCCAAGCCCCATGTACACGTGAGAGGTCCCCAGGGACGTGCACAGGTTCTGGAGTGTTTAGCGGCTGCCCCATGGCCTGCACGGCCGTCTGTCCTCGGCAGCATCTGCGGAGGCACCGCCCTGCCGTCCTGTCTCATCCTGGGTCACTGGTAGTGAAGTCACGTGGTCAGGGTCTCCTGATTTGTAAAGAACCACATCAACACGCGGACCCGGGGTGCAGAATTCTAAAGTCAACATATTATATGTTGTCGTATACAGAGTTAAGATAGATACGTATATATACGCATGTGGTGCCTTTTTAAACATTCTCAGAAGTCGGTAAAGTAGTTTTCGTTACCCCCCCCCATTCGGCAAATGTAGAGACGGGGAGCCCCGTTTCCGTAACTGTCTTGCCCTAATAGCAAGTCTTGGCAGTTCTCAGTGCCTTCTCCTCCCAACCCCTGGGCTCTCCCCCACCCCCCTCAAAATCCCTGTCTCAAGCACATTTTAAGAATTCGGCAAGACCGTAGGCGAAGCGTGGAGTGGAACATCTGCTAAGGGCAGGGCTGGCTGGCCCCTCGGCCACCTGCCCTGGGCAAGGACAGGAGCTGTCCTGTGGGTTGGAAGCAGTGCTTTGGACATTCCAGCCGGAAGCCTGTCTTCAGGCCAGGGCGGCCTGCAGATCCTTCAGGGGAAAGGCTGAGAAGGAAAAGATGAGAAGTAGATTGTGAGGCAGGGGATGGCCCCCGTCGTGGGGAACTTGAAGTACGGGAGGAAGATTTCTAGCAGAGGGGAGTGCTGGCTGGAGCTCTAAATCTTGGGCAAGTTAACATAGAAGAAGGAGAGTTACTGTCTATGGGAAAACTTGGCTATCATCAAGTGAGTCCTACTCTAACTTAAAAAAAATTGTTTTTCAGAATAAAAGTTTGAAAATCAAAGTACTAAGAAGTACCCGCAACATCTTCATACCTTAACATAAGCAGAGCTGGTGTTTAATGTCCTAGAGATTTTTCTGGAATTTCCCTGAAAAAGAATCGGAACTTGTGAATTGGTAATTACCCATCTTGTTTATTTAGCATCATATTATAACTCATTTTTTTTTTCATATGGCCCCATAGTTTTATAACATTATCTTTTATGAGGGCAACATTTCATTAGGTAGATATAACATCTGTATAACATAACATACAACTATCTACCTACTTTTGGACATAGAGGGTTTCCCCAGCTTTTTTCTCCATAGTAAATGATGTAGCAGCCGACCTGTGCTGTATGAGGGACTCTCTGTGCCTAGCCCTATCTTTTCATACCTCGATGGAAGCTCGACCACCCATCCTCTGCACCTGTGCTGCCAGCCGCCAGCCTGTGGGCTCTTACAGAACAGAGGATCCCATTTCTCTTCTATATTTTTAACTCTTTAACAACCACATGTAGGCTCTCCTGTCCTTTGCCTGAGTCCTCCAGTTGCCCCGCCCAGTGTCCCTCTCCTCACCACCATGTGACAGCTCAGGGGAGGCTGGTTTCTGTTTCTCCATTCTGTTACACTTGCTCTGCGAAGACCCCCCCCCCCAATGGCTCCGGGGGACCTTTCTCAAGATGTATCTTTAGCACCTTGTTCTCCACTTCACTGCCTTGGCCTCTGTGACATCGCTGTACTAATCTGCTCATGGCCCTCCGACCCTCTGTGCCCTTGGTGTCCACCTCCTGGGCTCGTCTGTCTCGCCCGTTCCTTTCGTGTTGCTCACGCGATGATCTTATTCTTGGCCCTCTTTTCTTTTAAATTAAAAAAAAAATTTAATTCATTTTTAGAGAGGAGAGAGAGGGGGAGAGAGAGAGACAGAGAGAGAGAAGGGTGGGGAGGAGCTGGAAGCATCAACTCCCATATGTGCCTTGACCAGGCAAGCCCAGGGTTTCGAACCGGCAACCTCAGCATTTCCAGGTCAACACTTTATCCACTGCGCCACCACAGGTCAGGCCTCTTTTCTTCTCATTGTAGAAACTCTCCTCTGGAGTTTCATTCATTCCCAGTTTTGACAACGTTCAGCGAGTTGCTCACCTCCCCACTACCCTCCAACGCCTACCCCCCATCACCGTCAAACCTCTATTTCTGCCTCAAATCCTTCTCCTAAACTTTTTTTCAGGCTTCCAGTTCACTAATACTTGCCAAGAGCTTTCTGTGTGCCAGGATTTGATCTAGCTTCAATTCAGAGATGTGACAAAGCATGATCTCTGAAGTCACAGGTCCATTTTCTGTTGGACACCTCACTTGGATGACACACAAACAACTTGCGGGTGACTCCTTCTGAGACTTCTCTGGATGAGCGTGTGGAACCTGTGTGCTGACGCCCTCCGTCCCGCCTCAGACCCGGCCTTGGCCCTCGCCTCCTACCTGTTCTTTTGCAATAACCTTTTCACGAATCTCAGGGCCTTGAGGATGGTTGCTAAACACAAACATGGCGATGTCACCCTGTCGTTGAACTTCTGGTGGCCTCCCATTGCGTATGGGGGAAACTCCAGGCACTCTGCTTCTCCGGAGGCCTGGCCCTCGCCTGCCCCTCTAGCTGTTTTTCTGCCATTCTGTGTCTACACTCTGGGCTTTATAGAACTGAACTGCTTGTAGTTGAACCATCTTAATTGCTCAGTAGATGTGTTGTTCTCTTTGCCAGTCATCCCCAACCCTAATGTCTCACTTAGTTCCATTTTATTTTCTTTAAACGTAAGCCTCATCATCTCAGAAAAGACGTCTCAGAAAAGATCTCTCCCTCCCCCACCTCCCTGGGCTTTGCCCTCCTGGGTTCTGTGCCCTTCTAGCCACCTGCACTTGCCCTTTTCACTGTGTAGTGAGGCATCACATTGTTCATCTGTTCCCATGTCTATCTGCCTTAGGACTATAGGCCCACGTTGAACAAATACATTTTAAAAATCCCATGTATGTGCCTAGCAGTTCTACGTTAGTTACTGATCGCTCAAGTTCAGAACAATTATTGGGGTTTCTCATCATAAAACCAGGGGGAAAACGTGTCCATGGGATCATCCAAAGCTCCCCAACTGGGCCAGGAATGAGGGTTTCACCCTTGACCCCTAACTCCCCCTCCCAGGCACTGACTTTGAGACCACAGCACAGCTCCCGGAATGTCAAGGCGCTGGACAAACTCTCTGCCCCACAGATTAATTTTAGAGTCATTGAAATTCCGCCAGGTCCGGGGGAAGTGATTGGGAGCCAGGCTGACAACCAGCAAAGGAGGAAATTACTCTGTGTCTATTTCAAGATGAGAGAGTTGTAACCACGGTCCCTCCCCCCAGTGATGCTGTTCAAAAAAACATAAATTTAATACTTTCGTGAAACTCAATCTCCTAACCATAAGTGTTTCAGAGTTCTCTTTGATGTTCAGGAAAGAGAGCTCCGTGCCAATGTCCTCTGCACATATGGTGTGAAAGCCGCCTTGCACACCAGCCCAGCATCTTGGGTCCCCAACTATCTGGAAGGAAGAGTTAATATTTGTTGCAATAACTCAACGAATATTTACTTGGTGTCCCCTATGTGCAAAGCACACTGTGTTGCTGGAGGATGAGCACAGATTTCTGGGTCAGACGGAGGGGTGTTCACATCCTCTGTTGGCCCCCAACTGGTCTCATCATTGGCGCACCAGTCGCCCCCTGCTCTGGGGTTTACTCACGTGTGCAAGGGGGTTAGCACACTTACCCTTCAGGGGTACGGGGGGGACTGTGTGAGGTGGAATAAGAAAGACTGCCTAGCACAGCACCTGGTACCTACATCTTTATTTAAAAGCAAAAACAAAAACAAAACAACAAACTAAAAACAAAAGGACAACTAGGAGAATTTAGTTCCTGACAAATATAATTTGAGTCGACAACTGTGGCTCTTATCTGACAACAAGCACCGTTACAAACCGTTAGGGATGCATCAGTTAGAAGTGTATTTGGCTGCAGAAACTCAAAACCAGTGGCAGGTCAGTAAATGAGTAACAAGTGACTCCTTGGGGAAAAATAAAACGCTGATTTGTAGTGTTTGCTGGTTTCCATGGCGGAAACACTTCCACCATGGCCGATTCCAGCCAAGCTCCCCGTGCGATGGGCCTGAACGCGGAGCTGGGAAGAGGCAGCACCCCTCACACGGTGTAGGCTGGCACACAGGAGAGAGCTGGGAGGCGCAGGGCGTCTCCACCGCTCAGGTAGAGTAGATGTGTATAGCCTCGTAGCCTCGAGAGCACAGCAAAGTTTGTCAACTATTTAGGAATCGATGAGTTTTGAGTACTGACTACCTGTATTTTTTAACGTAACTTATTTGATTGTGAGATTATAGAACTTCATTTGGAGCCATGCTTGTGTTCCCTGGCTGGCCCATAAAGTTCCTGAACTGGGGACCGTTCCCTCTTGGGAGCTCCGGGAGGGGGGGGTGTTAGCCCCAGCTCACTAGTGCACAAAGTGCCACCACAGGCACTTCCGCAGTCTGAGCTTTATCTGTCTCCTGTGACAAGGAGTTCAGGGGTGGGCAGCCCAGGGCAAGCCACAGGGACCCAGTGCCCTTCTGAGTCTGAGGTGCTCGTCCTGATCGACAGTGTCGCATGATGACAAGATGGCACGGTGCCTCCAGCCCCTGTGTCCACATCCCATGCAGCAAGGGGGAGGAAGGAGACAGGATGACGTGCGTTTATTTGGGAAGAGAGGCTGTGTTAGTTTCTGACTGCTGCTGTAACAAAGTTAACACACACACACACACACACACACACACACACACACACACACGACAGCAGCGAAGAACAACACAGGTATATTGTCTTACGGGCCTGGATCAGAAGTCTGAGAGGGTTCTCACTGGGCTGCCGTCGAGGGGTCCGAAGGCTGCTGTTTTCCGGGCAGGCTGCAGGGGAGAATGGCTTCCTGGCCTCGTGGGGGCTCGAGGCGCCCACGTGCCTGAGCTCGTGCAGCTCTTCCCCTCCACAGCCGGCAGCAGCTGCCCCGAGTCTCTCATCACGTGGCTCTGACATCGCCTTGTCTGGCCTTCTCTGACTCATCCACTGATAAGGACCCCTGTGCTAATCTCGGGCCTCCTGGGTAATCCAGAATGATCTCCCCAGTTTCGGATCTTCCCCTTACTCCCACCCGCAGAGTGCCTTTGACTGGAGGAAGAGACGTCTTCACAGCTTCCAGCGATGAGAACATGAACGACTTTGGAAGTCATTGTTCCTCCTACCACTGACACCCTCCCAGGGGCTCTCTCCTGCTGCCCACTGGCCACCGCTGGATGGTTACCAGGCCGTCCCTAGTTCCGGGCAGGCCGGGAGATCGAGATTTAGCTTTTAGAGCAATCTAGAAAGTGTGGTTAAGGTGGTAGGGCTGGAAAGAACAGCTGCTCAGTCAGCTACATGTCGGCCACACGGGAAAGAATTCATCAAGCAGGCCCATCCAGAGGGTACTCCACCTCCCAGTCTGCCATTGGACTCACTGGGATTGTTTAAAACAGAAAATAGATTGCTACCACCCTGGCCGGGTAGCTCGCTTGGTTAGAGCATCGTCCCAGCATGCTGAGGTTGCGGGTTCAATCCCCCAGGGAGGGCACATATGAGAATCAACCAATGACCTGACCAGGCAGTGGCACAGTGGATAGAGCATCAGACTGGGACGCAGAGGGCCCAGGTTTGAAATCTCAAGGTCGCCAGCTTGAGTGCGGGCTTATCTGGTTTGAGCAAGGCTCACCAGCTTCAGCCCAAGGTCGCTGGCTTGAGCAAGGGGTCACTTGGTCTACTGTGGCCCCCTAGGTCAAGGCACATATGAGAAAGTAATCAATGAACAACTAAGGTACCACAATGAAAAATTGAGGCTTCTCATCTCTCTCCCTTCCTATCTCTCTGTCTCTATCTGTCCCTCTCTCTGTCTCTCTCTGTCTCTGTCATAAAGAAAAAAAAAAGAATCAACCAATGATGGCATGAATAGGTAGAACAACAAATCAAAGTTTCCTCTCTCTTTCTCTCTCTGTCTTGCTCCCTTCCTCTCTCTCTCTCTCTCTGTCTGAAAATCAATAAATGGAAATGAAAAAGAAAAGACTGCTACCCTAAATTAGCAACCTGGGGATTTAGTACCTCATAGGTCACTGTCCCAGCACACTTCTCCGCTTGCCCTCCCCTCTCCTGGCCTGTCTCTCTCCCTCGTGGGCTTACCGCGGGGTCCCCAGCCTGTCCTCTGGCACGCCGTAACAGACGGGATGCGGTCTGCACTCACATCCGTGTTGTCCGCAGGGTGGACGAGAGGTTCAATGGAGGAGGAGGGAATAGGACGCAGCCCCTTGTCCCCATTTGTCACGGAGAGTTGCTGCCACTTGACTCTTCCATCCATTTCTCCATTGCTTAGAGGACATTGTAACATTGTAACGGGAGGCAGCAGCCGGGAAGGGGCTGGGCCGCCACAGGCACGTGACAGGTAGGGGACTGAGCAGGTAGGGTCACCCGTCGGGGGAAGACCTCCAGGCTGGCACGGCGGCTTCTCGCTGGCTTTGCCTTGTGCCTGTGTTTTTCCACAGGGCAGGACACAGGACACAGAAAAGCTGACCGTCGGAGGAGCCCTTGGCCCCCAGCTTGGCCACGGCCAAGAGAATAGGACGCGAGAGAAAGCGGTCCTGCCCTGTCGTGCAGGCCAGTCCCCAGCGGGGGAGGCACGAGGACGACCGGAACACGACAAGGCCACACGCGTGTTCCTGTTCCATCAGCGTGCTGGCAGGATGCCACTGTGTGGCCGCCTGTCCCTTCCATAGGCTGAGAGACTTCAGAATTCACCACCCTGTCCAAAGCTTGTTTCCCCCGACACCGCTGGGTGCCTCCGCTTTGACGAGGACGCTGGTGTGACAACGTGTCTCACATCCCGAAGCCCGCTGCAGCCGCCGCCTTGGTGCTCACAGAGGGACCCTGTCCTCCCTCCCCTCCTCCCTCAGCACCCTGGATTTCTGCTCTGCTAACCTGTCTGCAGATAGGCTCCTCACTAACCTCCTGGGCAGATTAGGCAAAGTTGGAATGAATGTGCAAACTGAGCCGGGCCAGCCAGGAGGACAGCTAGCAAGTCAGCATGGGGAGCCCCGGGGAAGCGGGGACACAGTGGGTCAGACACAGCCGCAGGCGGAGGAGGCTGGGCCACAGGCCACAGCCCGCGGGAGGCCGTTTGGATAAACACTTGACATCTCTATATAGTGCTGAGGTTGGAAGAGGCCCGGAAGGCACTTTCAGGCAGGAGATATTATAGCCTAAGAACTTCCCCGTTGTGCCTCTCTAAACAAGGGCTTCCTAGCAGATGGAGGGGTGTGGTCTTCCCCTTTGTGTAACCGCATAGCTGCGTAAATGAAGCCAGTGGCTCACTGGGAGAGAGCAGGGGCCTGGGAGGTCGGCTGACAAAACAGGGCCTTCTGGGGTGGGTGCCGGGGCCTCCTGTGGCCCCTCCAGCTGCCTGAGATGGCTGGGGCTTTACCCTGTGACATTAACGTTCAGTTCTTTGTCCCTTCCTGTCCTCTGCCACATGGTGGTAGCCTGGGTCATACAGAACCCTGGGAATCCACTTAGTCGTGACTGCAAACCGGAGTATGAGGCGTGAACACCTGATTCACAGGGGTGATTCAGGCCACGTCTTGGTGACAGGGCCTTCATCTTAACAACCAGGCCACGAAAGCCAAAGATTCTCAACCTGGGTGTGTGATCGTGGCTCAAAGACGCATGCAGAGTATGGAAAGTACAGCTTCTTCCTCACATTGTGGGAAAACGTCTACGACTTAAAGTTGACCGGCTTAATCATTTTTAGCAGCCCAGTTCAGTGGCACTGAGTATATATCCATGTTGCTGCTCAACCATTGCCACCATCTGTCCCTGGAAATGGGTCCTGTTCAGCAGAGGTTCCCGTGTCCCTGCCCCCAGCCTCCGGCCGCTACCCCCCACCCCCAGGCCCTGCTGCTTTCTGTCACCAGGACTCTCACTGCTCTGGGAACCTCCCACAGGCGGAATCACGCAGCGTGGGCCCCTCTCTGTCTGCCGAATCACGCAGTATTGTTCTGGTGTGTACTTCCCACTGCATAATGTCTTTCAGCTCCATCCAGGTTGTAGTGTATGTCACAGTTTTGTTCCCTTTTATGGCCAGGTGATGGTCCACTGTCCATGTGCTCCCTCTTGTCCATCCGTCCGGCTGGGCTGAGGTGCTATCTCAACGTGGTTTCGATCGCATTTCCCTAACGGCCAGCGGTGCTGAGCCTCTTGGTGCGCGCTCCCTGGCCACGGGTACGGCTTCTTTGGAGAGATGGCACAGTGTGTCCTTTGCCCCTTTTTGGTCCAGGTTGTTTATTTCTTGTTGTCGTGCTGTATGGAGGGCAGATGTTTGGCTCACAGATCGGGGAACAGCGATGGCTGTGACTTTTAGAGCCTTCCATCACCAACAAGGAGAGCTTCCCACCCTTTCCTCCTTCCAGGCCCAAGACTTTTAAGTATCATTTACATTGATTTGAGTCTGGAATATTCCAATCTCATTTCATCACCTCCAGTTAAAAGGTTTTCATGCAAACAGTGCAGCCTTGTTGCAGAAACGGGGAACCCAGGGAGAGGAGAGTGGGAAGTCTGGCCGCCGGTCTCGGGGCCTGAGGTGGCAGAACCCAGCCCTCCGCTCCCGCTTCTGAATGACCTCTGGCCACTGTTGGGCAGGGCTGCACTGGCCTGCCTTCCTGACACTTCTGCTGCCCAGGCTGTGCTATCTCGGGGGAAGAGGGAGGCTTTCTGCATCTGGTGCCCTGGACCATAGAAAACACAGCAGCTCTCCCTCCCGCAGGGGGTGGAGGGGAGAAATTCCCGCTTCCGGGTCTTCTCAAAGTCTTCCAAATGGTTCAGAGAATCGCCACCAGTGGACACGCCGTGTGTCCTCTAGGATCTTGTTCTTCAGAGCTGTGCGGCTCCAGCTGTGTTCCCCTACCACTCCTGACCTCTGGAGCCCCGTGTCTGCCAGGCATTGCTCATCCGAGTTTTCCGTAGGGCTGCCAGGCCCATCAGCGTCCGCCTCCCGGCCGCTGGCGATGCGCTCCAGCACGCGTCCAGCCGCTGCCCCGGCTGCTGCCTGCACGGTTGCGGGCGCCCGGCAGGGGTCCCGGTTTTCTAATGTATACTTGCTCTTTGATGGCAGCCCCCTTACTACAAATTGGGACCAGTGGGCCCTCTGGACTGGACCCAGAGCCTCCCCACCGCTGCCAGCACGTTGCTCTGTAGTCACCCTCATATAAAGGGACTTCCCCTCTTCAGGACGAGCTGTGCCCTACCAGGATACTCTCCTCTCCTCCTCGTCAAAATCTGCCCGGCGTGGGCCCCTCTGGTCTCCACCGCCGCCGGCTATGACGGCGTCTCAGGGTGAGCGAGGATGGGGCTCATGATGATGGCGCTGCGTTGTTTTAAAGAGAAAAACACTATATATTCAGCTACAGGTTTTCATCCACTCACTTTTCTCTTGAGAGGATTCTAGCAGAAATGTATTTCCGTGTCTCAAATTGCAGGATCTAAATTTTACTCCTCCGATGCGACTATTTCCCACATATTTTGGCATTTTATCTTAAAACCGCTTACGCGCGTGCACGCACGCGAACACACACACACACACACACACACACACACACACACACGAATCTATATAGGAATGAATGAACACATTCATCTCCCAACCCTCCCAGGGAGATTTAATTGAGTTTGGAGTCTTCCTGGAATTAGAGGATAAGGTGATGCATTTAGCATTTTGCTAGGTTCCTCGGTGTAGTATCCTCATAAACAGCCCCGCAGAGAAGAAACCAGGGTGAGTCTGCAAAATACTCGGACTCACAGGTGCGGGGGTGGAGGGGGGGTGGGGAGTGGAGGCTGAGTGCATGCTCTGGGAAGAAATCATTCCTTTCTGACTTGGCTTTTTAAACGGTATTCTAATAGAAAATGGAAGAGGCATTTGTGGTTCATTTGACGAATCTTCGTGGGAGGAGCTCTGTAAACGTGTTCACGCTTTTCGTTATACCAAGAGGGAAACTGTCCCCACGGGGGAGGTGACTTGCTTGAACTCAAATCATTAGAGCCAGATGTCCCTTGTCTATCACCAGTGCCCAAATAATTCTGTGCAGGTGGTTCTGAATTGTTTTTTTCTTTTTCTTTTCTTTTTTTTTTTTTACAGAGACAGAGAGTCAGAGTGAGTGATAGGGACAGACAGACAGGAACGGAGAGATGAGAAGCATCAATCATTAGTTTTTCGTTGCGCATTGCGACACCTTAGTTGTTCATTGATTGCTTTCTCATATGTGCCTTGACCGTGGGCCTTCAGCAGACCGAGTAACCCCTTGCTCGAGCCAGCGACCCTGGGTCCAACCTGGCGAGCTTTTTGCTTAAGCCAGATGAGCCCGCGCTCTAACTGGCAACCTCGGGGTCTCGAACCCGGGTCTTCCGCATCCTAGTCTGACGCTCTATCCACTGTGCCACTGCCTGGTCAGGCTGAATTGTTTTTTTCTTAAGACTGTTCGCTAATGGCTGTTACTGACTAGAAATGGCTCATGGTGTTTCCCTTTCCAGGTTCTAACATGTTAACGTGTAACAGGAGCGTGATGCCGAGGAAGACAGTTCTGACAGTCAGAGCAGACACCACTTAGGAAATGGTGTGGGTTAGGCTGCTCACCTCGGGTCTTGGGTGGGGCTCCAGCCTTGAATATTGTAGGCGGCACACTCGAAGTTATACGGATGGTTTTATGCATGGGTAGGTATTGCGTTTTCTTTAGGAAGTGGATCTGTTTATCCTAGACTCTTTTGGTTGGATAGGACGGAAACCTTGATCGTGAAGACAATTTCCTGGCTTATTTTCCGCGCGCTCCTACCCAGGACACTAATAACTTCCAGAGTAGCTGCCGATGGCTGCTGTTTCTCTCTCCTCCATCCACCTGTCTGTACTGCCTGCCTCGGACTTTATTCTGAATTGGACATCTTTCTACTTGTTGGTCAAAAAGGGCCACCAGCGACCCCACACTCACATTTGCAGGCTCAGTCCTACCCAGTGGTAAGAGAGTGACCCTCAGTCGCCGGCGTGGGTCTCACAGCCGTGCCCTCTCCATCCAGTGGGACTAGAGCACTGAGCTGTGGTGGACCAGCCTGGGTCCCCTCTGCACCCCAGACCCCTCATTGGCACCGACAGTCTTTCGGAACCACGTGGGGCGGGGCAGGAGTCTCACACAGCCGCCAGAAGAAGAAAGATGGGGAGCACGTGGAGCTGGTAGAGCGGACTCCAGACACTGGCTCCCATTCACCAGATTCCTCAAGCGTCTGTGATCAAAAAGGGCTAAGAAACTGCGGTGTTCTTCGGGGTGAGGGCCACAGCATGGACCACCTCCTCTATCTCATTAGCCACCCTCCGACTTGACGTTCGGAGGCAGAACATGGGGGTTTTAAACGGGAACACATTTTCTGCCCATTTTATGCTCCGAGGACTCACTCGGTAAGAGAAATGAATTAGTGATTTCAGTTTTTTTAAAATTTTTATTAGGAGACGTATTGTGTTTGGGTCCAGTTCATCCGCACAGCCTACCGATAGGGCCATCGTCAGTTTACTCTGAGCGAATGAACACAATTCTGTTCCCTGTAAAACCGAGTTTGCGCACCACACGGTTTCGTCCCAGCCTGCCCGCCGGTGACTGTGCACCCCTGAAGGACCCCGCCCCCCGCCCCCAATTCCGGCCAATCAGAGCTCAGGAGCGCCCTAGCACAGGGAGTCCGCAGCTCACCTCCCTCTGGACGCTCGGAAACCCTCCTGTCCTGCACCCTCCGGCGACTCAAAACCTTTTCAGAACTACAGGAACACTCAGCTTGTTCCATCTTCCTTCTTGGAATTTGCAGAATTGCTATTTTGGGGCATTCTTGTCTGGGATGGAGGTAAGACGAGGCTGCTGCGCTCGGGCCTTGGAACCCTGGAGAAGGGGGTGAGCGGGCGTTGCTCGTCCCAGGGAATCTGCTTACTTGCTGCACGGAGGCCCTTTCTGGGCACCACAGGGCCTGTCCGAGGGGATATTAAAGTCCAGGGCTGTCTGTAGGGGAGGGTAAGTGAGCCGGGGTGGGGCAAGGGAGCTGCAAGGAGGAGGGGGGAGGAAAGAGAGAACGTGGATGGCAGGGGTCCTGGTTCCAGCGCTAGCCACCTCTCTTGTCCCGGGGAGACCGGCTGGATCAGTAGCCCACCCGCTGCTTGCGCGCGGCCCCAGGGAGCTAAGTCCCGCCATGGGCAGGTTCTCCCTGCCGTCTTCCCTCAGGACGGCTGTGCGACTCAGGAGGCCTGGCACGGGAGAGCTGCCGTATTCTTCCTGGACGCCCCCCAGAGCCCCCCAGGATGCTTCCCCTGGGCTGGGATGGTGGGAAGGGATCCCACGATTACACAGGTGCCATTTATCAATGGAAAGTGAGTGGACTGTGCAAGGGAGTCTGTCATCAATGTCGGCAGGTGAAGACTGCATGTCCCTCCCCAAGTCCCAGCAGCCAGAGCCCAGGAAAGACAAGTTCGCAGACTCCTTGCGGCAAGGTTCCAGATGAGGTGTCCTCAGGGGCGACAGGCACTGGGGCGTGATTTACAAGGCGAACAGAGGCACAGTCGGTATCATCGCTCCCTGGCACTGCTGGGCAGAGGTGTGGGTGTTGGCGAATGTGGGGCTTTGCAGCAGCCCCCAGGCTAGGCAGATCACCTGTCCCTCTGCTGCTGTAGTTGTCCTCAGTGGGGGTTCTGCGACCCTTTGACTTTCAGATGCTCTGTTCGCTAGTGAGAATCTGTGCACTGGTGGGAGCCCTCCCTTGCTCTTTCCTTCAGCTCCCCCAATGGTTCTGTTAGTACCTGTTTCCCAGCCCTGGCCGGTTGGCTCAGTGGTAGAGCATTGACTTGGCGTGTGGAATGTTCCTGGTCCCGGGTTCTGTTCCTGGTCAGGGCACCCAGGGGAAGTAACCACCTGCTTCTTCTCTCCCCCTCTTCCTTCTCTCTCTCTCTCTCTCTCTCTCTCTCTCTCTCTCTCTCTTCTCCTCCTGCAGCCATGGCTCAACTGATTTAAGCAGGTCGGTGCCAGGTGCTAAGATTGGCTTTATGAAGCCTCGGCCTCAGGTGCAAAAATAGCTTGCATATGAGTATCGGCCCCGGATGGGCAGAGCATCAACCTCAGACAGGGGTTGCCAGGTGGATTCTAGTTGGGGCACATACAGGAGTCTCTCTATCTCCCTTCCTCTCACTTACACACACACACACACACACACACACACACACACAGAATATCTTTCCCTTCCAGTCTGACATCCCTACAGTGTCTTTTTCTGGTTGATCCTTGACCACTACTGATAAGGGTATACATACGCAACACTGTCTGTGACAGACAGAATGTGCAAAATGAGATTTTCCAAAGAGGAAGAATACCACCTGCTATACCATTGTTTTCCATAAGGCAGTTAGTCTTCTGGGGACAAGGGGTCTGTCAGAATTTCTGGGCAGTGGCTGTTTCATTTGAAAGAGAATATTTAATACAACAATTTTAGGTTTGGAATGTGAGAAAGCAAAACTGCTCAGGATATTGTCTTGTTAATGCAAGTACCAGGAAGTAAAGGTCAAGGCAGCCTTGGTGGGAGGTGGTCCCTGGAGGACAGAGGGGGTCTTAAGGATTCGGGGAGAGAGGGCTGAGCCCCCGGGGGAGGGTTTCAGGCCCCCTGGGCTGGAGTGACACCCTCACCTTGGTGGGTCTGCGCTCACACGCCGTCCTGTCAGGGGCCCTTTGCGGAGTGAACATCTTGTTTCCAACCACTCTCACCACCTCCTCCCAAGCCTCCCTGTCCCCCTCTGAGCTTCACTTTCCTTCCTGACACATGTCACCATTGAAGAGACCGTTCCACCTGCTTGTTTCCTGGTCCTGTTTGGTCCTCCCGGCGGAAGCCCATGAAGCTGGTCGCTGCCACATCCTCAGAGCCCGAGCGGTTCGGCACCCAGAAGGCTCTCGGTAGACAGATGTTGAACAACTGGGTCCCCCTGCCCGGACGTAGCCACAGGACAGAATGTGTTTTCTCTCCTTGTTCATACATGTACACTGAACATAATTCTATATAGAGGATCTTTGGTTCTTTCTTTTTCAATTTAAATGTTTTCCACTTAGCCTGGAGGTATACACGTCCGTGGGGAAGAAGACAAAAATGCATACTTTGAGGAACGTTTGGTGTTGAAGAACGGTGAGTGAAGCATGGTGTCATCACGGTATCCGGCCGCAGGCTAGCTGTGGTCATGCCTCCTGCCGGGGACTCATGGCGGGGCCTGAAGAGAGGCAGGTGCAGCAATAGGGCGACAGAGAAGACCGCACGTCATGGCACTATCTCAGAATGGCACTTAAAGAGGCAGAGGCACACAGAAGGTAGGTGTCTCTTTCCCTTAGGCTTCCCTCGGCTGAGAGGCACCCGCAGGAGCCTCCTGATTCTGGTCCGGGGAGTGCACGAGCTGTCACCCGACCAGGCCTGGCAGCCAAACACAAAGTGGTAGGCTCTGTCCCCCAGCCCGGAGGACCAGCGGGCTGGGTTCCTCACGTAAAGTCACAGGGGCCACCCTGTGGAGACTTTCTGAGTGGGTCAGGAGGAGTTAGGAGGCAGGGGCTCCTGCGGAGGCTGGTTGTACTGTGTTCTTACTATGATCGTGGACTCGATTTTGCCTTTGGCCCGAGAAGCCACAGATCCCATCACAGCGGCCCTTCTTGCTGTCAGTCACCTGTTCTCCTCTTAGCTAGGGTGACAACTCTTAGAATCGCTTCTGCTGGGAACGTATCACGCTAATTAACGTTAGCCTCTGTCAAAGTGGTATTGTTTGGTTCTGATTCAGTGGTAAGGACAAATCGTACTTGGAGGTCTTAAACCTTGCGCCGGTGCTTTGTGGAATGGCCCGAGCAGCTCCGTCAGATGGAACTCCCTATGCTGTCCAGCACTGTAGTCACCGGTACTTGGGATGTGGCTGGAGTGACTGAAGAACTGAATTTTTACATGTGCTTAATTCTTATTCATCTGAATTAAAAAATGTAGTGGCCACAGAGGGTAGCGCAGGTCTAGAATATGCCTATATGCTTTTCTTTTAGACTGTCATCTAAAAGATAACAAAATGTGAATGAAGATGTAATCCTCGGGGAACAGTGGTCTAGGCACCATCCGGATTCAGCCTCTCTGTACTCGGCTTTCAGAATGCCCACTGTGTGATGACCCTGACTGATGGCTAACCCGGATCCGTATGAAAGGGGTCCCAGGAAGGAGAGAGACTTCCTTACCAACAAAGGGCCGCAAGACATGTCCATCCACCAGCCCGAGACTGACCCTCTGGGCGTGCAGAACCAGGCTCTAAACCTCAGAGACTGCGGGCCAGACCTGGACTGGGACGCATTCCCAAAGGACGTGCCCCACGGAAGGCCACCAACCAGCCGGTCACCCTCTGGTGTTACCTCCTCAGCACCTTTCCAAAATCAGTGGTACTCACCATAACTAAAGAAGACAGGCATGAGCATATTGAATGGCCACTTTGGGCCAGATGCTGTGCTCGGTGTCTCACTATGTGTCATTTCATTTAACTCAACTTTGCACGAGCAGTAATGTCATTCTCCTATTAGCTGGTCACACAGCGAGAACAGGGCACTCGACCTGGAACTCAGGACTCTGGTTTCCGGAGGCCGCACCCGGCCTCTGTGCTGCCCTGCCACCGCGGCTCGGCTCGGAGCAGCCTGGGCAGGACGGGGAACGCAGCTGGAGCTACTCGGGCTGAAGTGAAAAGGCTTTTCCTAAGCAGCAGATGTGAATGCATAGTTCTCCAAAGCATGCATCCTCTTGGGCTTTCGGCTTCCATTTTGCAGAGCACCTGTTTCAATGCAATCTTCTTGTGAGTGCTCTTGTCGAGTACTATTGTCTTTGGAGATGCGTCAAAAGATGCTTGCTTCTACCAGGGTCTGGTCTACACAGGAACCCTTTGTTGGTCACAGGGATTCTCCCGTCTCAGGAGTGGGGAGCAACCCAGTCACATTCTGGGTGATCTAAGTGAGTGGAAGTGGCTCTCCCCACACACAGGTGACTGTTGGCCTCGGGCCCTGCTCAACTGTCGGAATACCAGAGCAATGATGGTGCTTTGTGCAGCTGTCCAATAAAGGAGACACAAGCCAGATCTTTGGTCTGACTATCTGACTACAGAGATCAGGGAACAGAGCAATCATCATGTCCCGGCAGTCCGGCCCCAGGAATTGTGGGTGGGTCATTGACGGTAAGCAGAGGACGCTGTGGAGAAGTGGCATTTCCAGAGCGTCACAGGTACTATCTTTGCTTTGAAGACGTGCGCACGTTACCTTGGTCTTCAGCCCAGAGAGAAGCCCCCTCTGACGCTCTGGGGGTGACCCTGCTCCTTTGACCTCCAGTGAACTCTGACGTTGGAGTGCCTCTGACTCGGATTTTATGCCATAGCCACTTGGGAGCTGAGAGGAGCTTTCTTTTTTTTTTTGCCAAAGAGTCCTGTGTGGCAGAGCGCAATGTGCTGGGACAGTGTGGGTTTTGGAGTTGGGTAGACCTGGTGTTCATTCTGTCAGTGCCCCTGCTTAGCCAGGAAGTCCTGGGGAAGTCATTTCTGAACGGACCTTTGTGGTAGAGATTTCCAGTGTCGCCCATAACCGGATCTTAGTTCATGGGAGAGCCACCTTTCTCTATTCCCCTTGTTAGGTGGGTCATGTGATCCACCCCGGCCAATGGGCTACAAGCACAGGAGAGGTGGGTCACCTCCAGGCTAACGCACCTGCCGGAGTGAGATCCACCTGGGCCTTGGTGGGAGCACCTGGTGAAATAGGGTTCCACAGGACTGAGGCAGGAGGAATCCTGAAGCCTCCACAGGAAGCCATCTGCCCTGGGGTCATCTGAATCCACAATGGACTTTATGGGAAGAAGAAAAAGCTAATGAAGTGTAAGATTTTTTTTAACCAAAGTATAATCTTGCCTATTTCTATGACTACAACATCTTTGTTCTTTTCTGTACAATGAGAATACAAAAAAAAAAAAAAAAAGACCAGTTCTAAAATTTGTAATTGATTCTTCTTTATTTCTTTGCTGAGACTATATTTTTTAAAATTTGTTTCAAGATTTTCATTTCCGAGTGTTGCTCATTGAAGCATTTTTATAACAGCTGCTTTGAGATCTGGGACGGATCATTCCGTTATCTGTGTCGCCGTGGTGTGGGCGCCTTTCCCATTCAGGTGACGATTTTCCTGGGTCTTAGAATGATCAGTGATTTTTGGTTGACACCTGGACAACTTTAGGGATTCTGTTGGGAGTGTCTGGATCTTTCTCAACCTTCTGTTGTCCTCAGCTCCCTCTGACACTTCTCTCGTGGAGAGGAGGACTCCGCCCTGTGAACCCCCGGGGGGAGGTGGACTTCTACCCCTGGGTGGGTATCATCAGCGGATACCGTCCTGGCTGGAAGGGGGACAGGTCCACTGCTCCCAAGGTCCGCCACCAACAGCACAGAGCACAGTCTTGTTACTGCTGGCATGGTGAAAGTCCTGCTCCACCAGTCACTTCTGACACCGAGGGGTAGGGCTGGGGGAGGGGGCTTCCTTACCATCAGACAGGGGTGGAAGTTCAGGACCCTGTAGCCTCCAGCAGGGATGAATGCCTCAATTTGCTTCTCTGACGCCCCCTGCTGGAGGGGATGGGGTGTTGTGACAGGCTGGGGAGGGTGGCCATCTAAGCTCTCACTTGGCTTCTGTTGATGGTGGTAGGCGCCAGGAGGGTGGGCGTAGTTTTTTCCTGTTGGCAGGAGTAGAGCATTTAACATCTAGAAGTTTCCATCTTATTAGGCTCCATCTCACCGTGTCCTTGGCTGCCTTTTGTCGCCCCTCTTGGAGTTTGGGGTTGGGGGTTTCTCTAGCGCCCAGTCTGGACCATCTGAGGCAAACAGGCAATGCAGGGACCTCTCTGCTGTGTTGTCCTCTGGGGCCTGAGGTCTAGCCAATCTGCCTTCCTCTCCATCTTACAAGCCTTCTTATGTTGTTTTCTATGTGACGTCGGCGCCCAGGGTTTGTGGCGGTACTCAGTGGCAGGGACAGGGAAGTGCGTGTGCTGCCTCTGGGGAGAAGGCGTTTACCACACACATTACCTTTCATTTCCCTGTGATGACAGCTTTAGCTGAATCCTACAAATTTCATGTATTGGGTTTTTAATTATCACATATTTCTATCTTTTATTTTGATTTCTGGTTAAACCAGATCATTTAGAAATAACTCACAAATATTTGGGGAGTTTTCTAGATTTTTTGTTGTTGTTGTTATCTGTTTCTAATTTAATTCCACTCTGGTCAGAGTACATACTCTGCTTTGATTATTTTATTCCTTTTGAATCTTGGAGACTCGTTTTGTGGTCCCGCACGTGATCTATTTTAGTTAATGTTCCCTCGGTATTTAAAAAGGAAGTCTATTCTGCAGTTACTGGGTGTAGAAAATGCCAGTTAGGTCAAGTCAGTTGACAGTATCGTTCAATACATTGAACACGTAGTTTGAAATTCGAATAGAATCGGGCTGCCTGGACTCTGAGGCCGTTTGCACAGTGCTCGGGGGTTCTAGGTCTCTGTCATGCCATGCTCCTCGGTGAGACAGGTGCCAGGGAGCTCTCTGTGAGGAGGCCCCACTGCCGGTCACTCTTCATTCCGTTCTCATGATGGCCAGATGGCCGTCAGTCCCCTGCGCGCCCCTCCGTGCCCCCCACGTGGCCAGCTTGCCTGTGTTTCCTCAGCTCCCCTCACTCCCACCGGCCTGCCCTTTCAGGTGACTCACAGGTCTCCGCACTCCTCCCGCGTCCCCGTGCTCCAGGTCTTTGCTTAGGCTAATTCGTCTGCCTGGAGGCGCCTCCTCACTAGAGGACACCTCGCCTGTTAGAAGCCTGCTCAGCGGGGGCCTCTGGGATGCCCCTGTGAGGAACGACTCTGTCTCTATTAATGCCCTGCACTCTGTACATGTCCCCGTTATGGAACCTCAGCAGATAAGCCAGTGATGTCGCCGGTGCGCGGGGGGCGTGTGCCAGGTGCTGGGATCACAGGTGGGGGCAGGCAGTGTCCTCTCTCAGATTTGCAGCCTGTACTGGAACTGTGCCTTCATGTGCTGTCTCCTTAGACCATCTCCTGCTGGACCGAAAAAGGACAGAGGACAGACCCTGTGTCTCCTGCTGCGACTGTCCCATGGGCATCCGGCATCAGGTATGACACACAATAGGGGCTTACCCACTTGAAAAACCAAGTTGTGCTGAGAATAGGTCTTTCTCTTTTGGGGCTCATTACTGTCAGCAGTGAACTTGGGATTCCAAAGATACCAGAGAGCAGATTCATCACCACGGTGTGATGACATCCCAGCCGCAGTGTGTGTGCCCCGAGGGATGAGGCTGGCGGTCTCCGTGCTCTGGGCTTCCACTAAGAACTGCGCATGTCAGAACCTATCTCAAAGGTCAGTGGACCAATCCGGTGTTTCCCAAAGTGAGCCTGCATTGGACTGATGGAATACAAGAGGTCTTTCAGTGTAGATGGTTGACTTTTTTAACAGCTTTCTATTTTGAGTGTGCCTTAGAAAAATAGACATAGCACGCCCCACGATATTGTTGTTTAACTAGAGAGGAAGTATAAAGGCCAACGCCAGAGGCGCGTGTTTTCGGTGATGGGCCAGGCGGCGTGGAGCGGCGGGGACAGTCGTGAAGGTGGCACAACGGACGAGAACAGTTTGCTTCTTTCACAGAAGACTAAACCAGGGCAGGGAAGAGTTTTTCTCAAGGTCCCACAGCTTGCGCGTGGCTGGGCAGGAATGAAGTCTCTGACCACCTTGGTCTCCAGCTGGGGAAGTTTCTAGGTCACGTTCCCAGCTCCAGGTGTCTGCAGAGCGGCGCACGCCGGGAGGCAGGAATCTGGGCACGGGCGCCAGGTGGCCCTGGTGGAGCCATAGGAGAGTGTGGGAAAGAAGGAGGAAACCAGAGGGAACAGAAAGGTCTGGAGGGTGATAATAAGCCCTCAGTTCAGCCCGGGCTGCCGCCGCCGGTGGGTGGCCTCACCCTGGTTACCACTCGCCTTGGCGGGGGGCAGGGTGGCAGGCTCACCTCAAGAGAGGCTGCTGCCCTTGGCCGCATATTGATGCCAGCGGACCCTGGTACCAGAAAAGGGCCAAGTAAGGGAATTTTTAAAATTCATCTGCAGACAGTGTCTCTTTTTATTTTGTCATTCCATGGAGCACTCCGGGTGCTTTGGGGTTGGAGGTATGTTTCCATTCCCACTGGGGAACTTTCCTTTGGGGATTGGACAGGAAAGGCTAGGAGAAGAAGGGGACCCTCTCTCCTGGTGTGTGCCGCTCTCCACCTACCATGCCAAGCAGGGCAGCAAAGAATGGGCGGGCTCTCCCAGACCCCCAGGGCAAGCCGACCCCTGCGGAGGGACCGGGTCCCCTGTGTGCTGGAGTCGGCTGGCTCTCCTGGGAGGGCAGGTCGTTTCCTCGGAAGCCTATCTTCCCGAATGGTGGATCTTCAAGGCAGGGTCCTGCGCAGGAAAGCCTGCCGCCCAGGCTCTGATAGGAGGCCTTTGGTTTTTTCCCATTGGCTCAACAGATATGTTCTGGGCACCTACTATGTGCCAGCTGCTATCTTGGGCTCTTGGGGCGTGATGGAGGAAAGCTAGGTGAGACCCTGCCTGCCCTCCTACATGCTAGTGGGGAGACCCCAAGACATGAGAAAAGATGGGTTAGAGGGACATCAGTCCAGGTTGTCATCAGGCCCTTGGAGGAGAGACATCAGACCGAGCCAGAAAGTGACAGGGGAGGCCCTGTTTAGAGGGTTGGGCAGGGTCAACCCACTGGAGGAGGTGACTGTTGAGACCTGAAACAGAAGGAGGCAGCCACCACGTGAAAGGCTGAGGGCAGAGCCCTGTGGACAGTGCTCAGGCAGAAGGGGTCAGAGGTGGGACAGGGATTGCAGCTCTCCCGAAGGCCAGTGTGGCCGGCGTGCAGTGGTGCCCAGCGGGTGGGAAGGAGAAGCCAGGGGCAGGCAGGGCCCGGCCCTGCTGGCCTCTGTGCCCGCAGTGGGGGCTGCCGCAGGGCCCAGCCGCAGGGGCCAGCAGCCGGCCGCGCTCCCGGGTGGACAGCCCCTCTGCTGCCCGTTCTCGGCACCGGAAAGCGCCCGGAGGCCATGCCATCCTCTCCATCCTGTCCTGCCAGGCTCTGCCTCATCCTTTCATCTGTGCTGAGGGGCTCTCAGGGATACCTGGTAGACCCCATCATAGAGAACGACTCTCATTCAAGATGTGAAGCTTTATTTGACATAACTCCAATGAGACATTTCTTATACAGTCCAACACTAGGGAAAACACTGTATTCCGAGGACCAACGCCTGCTTTTCCTTTGTCTCCGGCAGACGGAATTAAAGAACCACCTCAGTTTCCTTTCCCTCAAGTTGCCAGGATGCTTCGGGCAACAGCTATGGCCCTCAAATAAATTGATGTGGCCTTCATGACCTGAGCGTTCTGATTTTATGTCCATTCTTGGTCTTGACCACCACTTGTAAAATACACTGCCTTCCAGGCCCTGACTGTTTCAGATCCTGTCTGTGCAGAAGCAGGCCTGGATGAGAGAATGCGCCGTTCCCCCAGGGGCCCCTCGGACCTGCCCGCCTGCTGCTGCACGGCCAGGCCCCGCCCACCTGGGACCCCTCCCACTCACAGGGCCCTCCCACCCTCTGGCTCTCCACATCCTCATCCTCTGAGGCCCCGGGCTGGGCCGCGTCCTTCCGGAGCGGAGCTTGTCCAGGCCGTGGGTCCTCGCCAGACCCCTCAGCTCTTCTGGGGAGCACCACACTGTTTAGTCTCCGGCTCTGACTCACAGTGTTCCTGCGTGTGACTCCTCTTTCTCTGGTTAGATTGTACTTTTAAATCCACGTTGAAAACCAGAATATAATAAAATTACCATTGATTGAGTGCCTATCAGGAACTAGGTTTTTACAAGCGTTGGCCTCCTGATACTCCCAGAGAACAGAGGGAGGGAGAGTGTTTCCACGTTCCAGACAAGGACCCCGAGGCTGAGAAGCTGACGGTCAGTGTGAACAGAGGGTGAGCGGCGAGAGCCAGGACTCACACCCTGTCTGGCCCCAAAGCCTGCTTCCGTGGGGCCACACTGCTGCTGACATTTCTGGGCTCCTGTGGGCTCCCAACAAAGGCTGCTGCTCGCACAGCTGTGGGGCTGTGCCCACCTGCTCAGCGGCTCAGGATTCTCCCAGCGAGAGCCGGAGTCCCTTCAGGGGAAGAAACCGGGTGTCAGTGCCAATGACTTTCCCCCAATCACATCCAACGCTTCAACGCAGAGTCATCAGGCACGCCCCAGGTCCAGTCCCAGACGCTGGTGAGGGCTCAGAGGAGTCCGACCCCTGGTCTCTGTCCCCAGAGCCTACACCAGGGGTAGTCAACCTGGTCCCTACCGCCCACTAGGGGGCGCTCCAGCTTTCATGGTAGGCGGTAGCAGAGCAACCAAAGTATAAATAAAAAGATAGATTTAACTATAGTAAGTTGTTTTATAAAGATTTATTCTGCCAAACTTAGCGAAAATCCGACATAAAGTACTTGGTAAGTAATTATTATTATATGCTTTAACTTGCTGTAACTCTGCTTTATAAATTTTATAAAGTTACTTCCCTACTTTATAAAAATCACCATTACTGTGGAACTGGTGGGCGGCTAGAAAGTTTAACTACTAACAGAGATACAAAAGAGGGCGGTAGATATAAAAAGGTTGACTACCCCTGGCGCACACAAAGGTCAGCGCAGAGCCTCTCCGGTGAGTCTGCTTTGCTCGGGGCCAGCGCTTGTTACAGTGGCAGAGGGATGGGGGTGAAGGGATGCTATTCAAGGACCCGGCTCTACTTTGACTTACTCATTCAGGAGAGATTTTGCGTGCCTGCCGCGTGCCAGGCCTTGTTCCTGGCGTGGGGCCCCAGCTGGGAGTCAGAGCCGAGGCTCAGGCTGGAGGCAGGGCTGTGCGCTAGGGCCTGAGCACTTGCCCTTGGAGAGCCACATCCCCTCTCTGATCTCACTTTCCTCTTCTGTAAGTTGGACATGATAACTTACATGGGTAGAGGGAATCAGGGTAGAGGGAATCAGGACAGAGGAGAATGGACGCGGAAGTGCTCGGAAGGGGGCGAGCGCTGTACAGTTACGAGGGGTTGTTGCGCACCCTCCGCTGGTCGCTCACCAGTGCCGGCGGCGTGCGGGGGCCGGAGGCCAGGGCCTCCCGGGCACCCCATCTCCCCCATCATCCACCATCAGAAATGCAGCTTCTTGGCCCACTGTAGACCTTACAGTTGGAGTTTGTAGAGATAGGACTCAGGAATTCTTTTTTTCCCTCTCCCCAGCCAATTCTCATGCACATAAAAGCTTGAGAGTCACGGGTGTGGAGGAAAACACCTCCACCAAGATAGGCAACATCGTCGTTTCTCAGAAGGCTCAGCGTCGGAGTGGAGGTCGGGCAGGCAGGTCCACCTGAGCACACCGGGAGCAGGTGGGAATAGTGGGTGAACCTAGCATGACCGCCACCAAGTCAAGAAGCTCAAATTAAATAAAAAAGCGAGCGCGAGGCTGGCCACCACAGGGGCCGGTACTGGGGTGGAGCAAGGCGCACATGTCTAGGTGAGCCCAGAGCCCGGGGCTGGAGGGGGCGCGCCCGGTGTCGCCTTGTCAGCTTCCGTTGACAAGAAGCACGCCGGGGGCAGGGCTGGTTAACGGTTAAAGCAGAAACTCCTAAGGCCGGGTTCTGTCTGTGAGGGCTGATCCCAGGGCGATCACACTCAGGGTACATGTTTGATCCATAGCCTTCCTGTCTGGCCCCAGTCTGGGAAGGCGGTCCAGCGGCTCAGGCCTTTCTCTGCGAGGCCAGTCTTTCCTTTGTTCTCACCAGTCCCTGCCCTCTTGCTTCTGAGTCCTTCTCGCCACCACGTAGGTGGCAATTGATCCATAATGGACGTGTTTTTATTAGAGTAATGGTACCACTTTCTGCAGAAAGGAGCGATGCAATTTTGTTAATGAAAGTCATGTGTCGAGACAGGGGTGGATGGGAACTTCTGGGTATGGCTTGGCCCCGGCTCAAAACCTTCCGGGAAAACACAAACTTTCAGGGCCACACCCAGAAAGTCCCATTTACCTCTGTCAGGCCCATCTGCTTTGCATTAGAGAAATAATAACAGTCTTCTCCCAGTGCCCTTTCATAAATATAAAATGTGTAATAAAATGGTTATTAGAAGGTAATCAATGGTGCTTATGTTTTCTTTTGTGAGGACATTGATGGTGAATTTGCACATAATCCCATGACTGACTGCGAGGAACCCTCGTTCTGCTTGACTGGCCAAAACTCAGAGTACTCCCCCGCCCCGGGCAGGCCAGAGGGCAGGGCCCCTGGGAGCTCTCTGCTCTTCCAGGGAAGCGGGTCTGTGAATCCGCACACTGGAGAGGAGAGCGGAGACTGACGCCAGGATTTGTCAGGGAAAAGCCACACCTGCTGAATGGCTTTAAGGCTGGGATTAAATATAGTAACGTGGATAAAGGGTATAAACCCAACGGTCTTCACACAGCTGGGTTTATGCCCCCTTCCCTCACCTCCCCATGTTGCCTTGTTTCACCATTGAATCCGGGCAACTGGTAAAATATTAAGAAAATGAAGAGCATTATTCAAGAGAGTCAAAACCTTTCTCGTGAGGAAGCCCACGTGATTCCTCCCCACCCCCCCCCCCCCAAAGCATTCGTTGGCGGTCCCTTCCAACTGAGGACTTGATCAGATTAGATCACCTATGCCTTCTAAAAGGGCCTGATCTGTCGGTTCCTTTATTAACCTGTGTTAGGTTTTGTTTTAAATGTATCAGCTTAACCAATATTGATATTTGTCTTTAGCACCAGATTGCAAAGTCCTCAGCAATAAGAACCACATATCTGTTTCACCCTGTCTTTTCCGTACCCAGCAGCGCATTGCGGGCTTATTAGAGATTAAGAAATGTTTGTTGATTAGTCAGTGACTGCAAAGCTATATTAATATTTAGTTGCTAATTTATTCTTTTGTTTTTTATTCGGCTAATCTTTATTGGCAGCTACTGTGCTGGGTACAGGACATACTGATATAATAAGAGTAACTAACTTCTTTTGAGAACCTACTTTATGCTAGAACATTCTAAGCACTTTATGCATATTGACCCTTGAATCCTTGCTATAGTTCTGTGGGTGTCTCAGACACATAGGCCAGGGAAGGAAGGTGGCCAGGCTATGGCCCTGTGCTCTTAATCCCTGCAAGCCCTCTGCCTGGTGAACCAGTGAGGCCTGGCTCTCACTCTCACGGGCTTGCCATCAAGCGCAGGCCGGGGCAGAATGGAGCAGATGGGTAATAGATATGTGCCTCTGGAAGGGGGCTTCGTGAAACAGGCAGAGGCCAGATGCTGAGGGCCCGAATGCCCAGGGAAAGGCTGGGTCAGCTGGAATTCTAGACGTTCCATAGAATGAGGCCCACACCGGCAAGGATCTCACCTTTGTTTGCTCAGGAGGGGCCCTATTCCTCCCCTGCAAACTCAGCCGGCACTGCTGAGGGAGGTGCGTGGGCGCCATGTTGGAATCAGACTCTCAGAGCTGCATGCCTTTGAGGTTGTGGTGAGGCTCCCACCCAACGCCCTAGTCCTGGGAGAATGTCATCCACCCCTGCTTACATTCTCCCAGGGCTGATGACCTCACTGCTTTACCAGATGGCTTGTTTCATCATCGAGCGGCTCCAGGGTTGAACTGAAATAATCTCCCTCCGTCCACTGACACAGTGGACTGCTGTGTTTTTCCATAGGTCAGCCCTTCTTGGGTTCCTCTACTCAGGTCTTTTCTAAGACAACATTGACAGATTCTTCAGTTGTTGCTCACAGGACATGGTTTTAGACTTTATTTACTAATGTGTTCATCCACCAAACATTGGGCTAGCTAGCTATGGGAGACACAAGGGTGATTTAAATGTTGGCGCTGCCCTCAAAGAGTTCACAGTACTGAGGGGAAGCAGAGACTCCTTTAGGCAGTTTGATGGGAGCGACAGTGGCTGCCTGGGAAAGGTGTTAGAGGGTCACAGGGCATAAACCTGCTTCCCAAGGGTGTTACCTTCTGGGCCACTCTCTTGAGAGTGCTCCCTGGGGTCTGCTCATCACCACTCCTCCATTTTTCTCTCTACACCGTCTCCCTGGGTGTCAGCCTATACACAGATGGCTTCAAACACACGCACATGAAATTCAACCCCAAAGTCCCTGTTTTAAGTTCAACCCCCTTCCCAGTACTCCACACTTGGTGGTCGTGTGCTGACGGGGCCCCACCATTCCTTGGTCACCCCAGGGCCGCTTCTAACTCAACTCTTTACCAACCAAGGTCATGGCTTTTCTCCTAAGCAATCCTCAGCACAGTTAAAGCAGCTTGCCTGCGATCACACAGCAAACGAGTCACAGGGGCCAGACTCAAGCCCAGCGTGGCCAGAGTCCGTCTTCCTGCCACACGCTGCGGTCTTGGGGACAGGGGACTTGGGAAGGACGACACAGCCTTACCCTCTGTGTTACGCCTTTCCTCTGCAGCACCGTCTTCCACGGTGTTCCACCTTCTTCTTCTTTCTAGAAGGCTCGTATTTAGTAAAAAGCCAGCGCTGATGACTTCTTTTTGCTTGAGGCCTTCCCGTGTTAAGCTCCAGCTTTCACACGTGACTCCTGTTGGCAGAGCAGAGCCGGTCCCAATCTATCTCCATATAGATTCAGTTGTATCACGTGATTGTAGAAACTTCCCCCAAGAGCTGGGATCAGTTTTATTCTCCAGGGCAGTGGTCCCCAATCCCCGGGCCGTGGACCGGTACCAGTCCATGGGCCATTTGGTACCAGTCCGCTGAGAAAGAATAAATAACTTACATTATTTCCGTTTTATTTATATTTAAGTCTGAACAATGTCTTATTTTTATTTTTTAAAAAGGACCAGATTCCCTCTGTTACATCCGTCTAAGACTCACTCTTGACGCTTGTTTCATAAGTTCGACAATTATATTTAAAAATACCACAGTTTTTACGCCGGTCGCATAATTTTATTTTGTGCATTTATCCATCCCACCCTAAAGGCCAGTCCATGAAAATATTTTCTGACATTAAACTGGTCCGTGGCCCAAAAAAGGTTGGGGACCACTGCTCCAGGGTATCTCCAGGCCCTTGAGCAGTGCTGGGCTTATTGCTGAAACTCCACATCTGCTTATGGATTGAATAATGGGTACTGTCTCTATCTCAGGCCAGAATCTAGTTCTTGAAATGGCATCCTTTTAAAAGTTAGCTGAGGAAGTCCAAGCGTTCAGAATGCAATTCAATTCAGTGTCCATTTATTCAGCATCTATACGATACCAGGCCTCGTGCTGGGCACCGGGATTCCAGTGTGGAGTAAGACACGGCCATGGGCTTCGGGCAGCCGGGAGGGGCTGCATGGAAGGTGGGAGGCAGGGGTGGCACGCTGGGCAGCAGAGCAATCCTGTGGCAGTGTGATTGGTACAAGGCATGGGTGCGGCCATAGGGCAGAGGAGGGAGCGACCAGCCCCTTGGGTATGAGGGCGTGGGCAGGGGGTGACACAGTGTAGCCATCCAGACCTGAGACCCTCGGCTAACTTTCCGTGGGGTGAGGATGTCTTCCTTGCTTTTTCTTGGGTGGAAGTGGAACTTCTTCCAGCCCCTTAAAGAGAAGTAAGATCTGGAATTGCAGTATCTCGGAGCTGAAAAAGGTATGCTCGACATCTAGCCCAGTGCATTTCCACCTTCTGTTTAGTAGCAGAAACTTCAACCTAAATTGTACGAGGACACGCACTTTGTAAAACCATCCGAATAGAGTCTCTTTGACAGTTCAAAAACCACAATCCAGGCCACAGGTCATGTTTTCAGGTGAGGAAACCTAGGATCAAAGTCCCAGAGCACCGCAGCGGCAAAGCCAGCCGCCGGACCGGGTCTCTGCCCTGCGCCCTGAGCGGGGGCGGTTTGAACCGGACAGCTGGCCTGAAATTAACCATCAGGCGCAAGGCAATTACATTCCGCACAGGCGAGATCCGCTCGTCCCATTCTCCCTCTCTGCAGGCTATGTCAAAACACGCGGGCGGGATCCTGCTTCTTCTCACATTTTAAAAACATACAGTGGACTTGTGTTTACAATACTGCGAAGGGATGTGACGCGGCCCAGGAGAGCGCGCCGCCCCCTGGAAGAGCCGCCCTGTCTTCTCCGTGGCTCTCTCCATCCCAGACCACAAGCTCTTGAAACATTCTCCTCTGGGCTCTAATTCAGAGAGTCTTGCCAGGGGATGTCTCTGAGCTTTAGGTCTTAAACAATGTTCTACATTGTGCAAACAAACAGCACCAACAATGATCTGACCCTTGGATCCAAGCTGCGTCTGTCTGGGCCACTCAGCCTGGGTTTCTTGCAGTGGGTGCGGAGGGAAAACATCTTCGTCAGATTTCCACATCCAGGCCCCCTCTCTCTGCTTCTGTGGGCCAACTGCTGGGCCCCTGAGCTCTCTTGGCCTCAGTAGCCTGTCTGAGAAATGGCAGAAGCTATGGAGCTTAGAGCTCATTCCCAGTGTTCATACTTCTGTGCGTGTTGAGTGCGTGCATGTGCGTGTTATAGTGAAATTTCTTTTTAAAATGTGGAACCTTCAAGGCAAATTTAAAATACAAAGTATATAAAAGTCAAGCCCTTCTGGTTCAAGCAGGAAGAAAGGTCTCAGTCACCACCATGTCTTCTGCCAGAGGGCCCCGGAGCGCTCTCTGTGGGTCCCTGGGGTCCTCAGAATGTGGTTGGATACCACCCAGCTCCGTGATTGGCCAGGTCCACTCATGCTCAAGTACCCTGTGATCTCACACATATAATTGTAGATGCTAAGTTGCAGCTGTGACTACAAAGATATGTGTGTGTGTGTATGTATGTATGGGAGAGTGTGTCCATACCAGCATTTTATTTTAGTTTGTCAAGACATTGCATTTTTTTTTTAATGGCAGACTTCATTTTATTTTAGAGCGTTTTAAGGTTCACAGAACAATGGAAGGAAAGAGATTTCCTAGAATTGTCTCCACACGTAAACCTTTCCCATGATCAACGTTCCTCACCAGAGGGATACAGTGGTTGAAAGTAAGCAACCTTCTTTGAGAAAGCACAGTCACCCACGTCCACAGATTACGTTCAGTTTGCCCCTGCTGCTGTGCCTTCTAAGGGCCTGGGCAGCGGTGCGATGACCCACACCCACCATTACGGAGCCAGACAGAGTCTTTTCAGGTCCTAGAGACCCTCTGTCCTCTGCCTACTCCCCCCTCCATCCCTCCCCAAGACATTACATGTTTAACTTATTTTTTTCTTGATTGCGAAAGGAAAATATATTTGTTTTTAGAAATGAAATCACTATTCAATTATAAAAAAAAAATCATGTGAAATCCTGATTCTTTGTGTTGAAATTATCCTGAAAGATGATTGTGTCATTTAAGAACATTCCAGGTAGAGTGAGCCCAATGCAAACAGCAGGGGCGTGAGGTCCCTCAGCCTTCGGGGTCGGGGGATGGCCGCAGTCTCTCTGGGCTGCGCACCCCTCCCCAGTGATGTCAGGTCTACGTGTGGGGACCCACTGTGTCCTCGAACCGCTAGGAAAAGACAGTGATGCGAAGAGTGTGTCTTGGTGAAGCCAAGAGGCCGCCTGAGACGGCATGGTGAGGAGGAGAGGAGCCGGAGTGGACCCCCCAGGCTGCTGTAATTTGAGAACACAAGCCCTTCACTCAACGCAGCTTTTGATTTTCTTTTTCTTTATTCCTCCTTTGCTTCTGCTGAAACATTGGGCAGGAGCTCTGTGTCCTCATCCTGGC
Source organism: Saccopteryx bilineata (assembly GCF_036850765.1). Classification (NCBI taxonomy): domain Eukaryota; kingdom Metazoa; phylum Chordata; class Mammalia; order Chiroptera; family Emballonuridae; genus Saccopteryx; species Saccopteryx bilineata. The sequence goes on from NC_089494.1 coordinate 258,475,645, forward strand.
CCCTGACGACCACTCCCCACCCCACATCCATCTCTGCACCAATTCCTTCTCTCCTTTCCAGTCACCCAGCTGACACCCCAAACTCCCAGATTCTAGAAGGAGAGTGACTCTGGTAACCTGACTCACTGTAGGCAGAATGAAGAATATGGTCATTGACACTCAGTATCAGTGCCACTCTCCTTCTGGTGTGTATCCGGTACTGCCGAGACTTGGACGCTAAGAGAACTACATTTCCCAGACTCCCTTGCAGCTAGACTTCTAGGTCTAGTTTAGGTTTAGCCAGCAGATGTACTAGCTTGAGAGTGGGAAGGTGAGAACAAACCAACAAATTAGTTGTTGGCAAATCTAATAAATAACAACTAAGCTTCCTACAACCCTTTAAGCTTTATGAATGAATAACTTGAGGTCATTGTCTTGAGCAGCTCTCCTCTGCCATACACGTAATCTAAGTTTCCTCGGTTTTATTTAGTTTCCAAGCTTTAAAGTGGAAGCAAGAAGAATACCTACTTCTTAAGGTTTTGAAGATGAAAGGAGATGAAGCATGGTGAGAAGGACTCAACACACACCTGGCACAGTGCAGGGGCTGATGGGTTTCCTTCCTTTTCCATGCCTTACTCCGCCTGAGGCCTTGATGCTTCTTACTTGCCCTGGGTCACAGTACCTGCCTTGAAAGACAACAGCAGGACAGTGTGTCCCAAATCGTTCCACAGAACACCTATAACCACCCCCTCAGTTACTGGGGATCCATGGGTACAGGTTAAGAAACACTACCCTAGAATATTATTCTTGGAAAGAACCTTAGAGTTCTTCTAGTTTATAATCTCCCCATTGTAAGAAGATGGAGGCCCCAGTAGAGAAAAATATGACCTTCTTAGGGTGATATGGCAAGTGATTTGCAGGAGAATCCTGGCTTCCTTATTTTAGGGTCAGAAAGAAAAACCATTAAACCTCTCTGAGCCTTAATTTTCTAATCTTTAAAATGGTTATAATAAAGCCTGTTCTTCCCACCTCACATGAGACAAATGACAGTCAGGTGTTACTTGCCCTGGTTCTGGGAGGTCAGTGGAAGCCGTGGGGGACATGGCAGCAGAGCACTCTAGGTGTCGGGGGGCTGGACAGGCAGGGCGGTGAGGGCCGAGGTCCTACGGGGGCCAACCCATCACTGGAGGGTCACGCAGCTCAGGACCAGCAGGGTGGAGGAAGGGAAAGAGATGGCAGTTTGAAGATCGGAGGTTTGTGTGTGTGTGTGACAGAGACAGAGAGAGGGACAGATAGAGACAGATAGACAGGAAGGGAGAGAGATGAGAAGCATCAATTCTTTGTTGCAGCACCTTAGTTGTTCATTGATTGCTTTCTCACATGTGCCTTGATGGGGGAAGGAGCTACAGCATACCAGGTGACCCCTTGCTCAAGCCAGCGACCTTGGGCTCAAGCTGGTGAGCCTTGCTCAAACCAGATGAGCCCACGGTCAAGCTGCAACCTTGGAGTTTTGAAGCTGGGTCCTCCGTGTCCCTGTCCGATGCTCATTGTGCTACCACTGGTCAGGCAGGACCCAAGTTCTAATCCTGGCTCTGCCACAAAGTCACCTGGCCTCAGTTTCTTTAGTTGTCAAATGGGAGCACGAATCCTGCCCTTACCGAGACGTGTGCTATGATGGAGCATAGTTTAGGGTGTGACCCCCCTCAGATGTCCCCATTTTGAAGTACAGTGATGAACCCCCACTGCCCCAGCCCCTTCCTGGACTTGGGGCTGCAGGATGAGGGGCCCACAGACTCTTCTGCTTGCACCCCCAGTGTGAGCCCTGTGCTGGCCCCACAGACAACAGGCGCAGGAGAGAGGGTCTGCTTTTTCTTCTCAGGGACTCCCGCCTTCAAGTCTTTGGACTGAGTGCCAACAATAATTCATCAGGAACGCTTTACAACTCAGCATTACAAAACCTGTTAGGAGACAGATCGCCCACAGGACGGGCTTGAGAAGGAAGCGTGTTCAGGGCTGGTGACCTCAAGATGATTAATGATTTTTCACAGGGTGAACTCTGTCCTCCGCCTCCCATGTGCTATGTGCTCCCTCCCTCCCTCCCTCCCTCCCTCCTTCCCTCACCAGCTTGTTTGCAGGGGGAGGAGGAGGGTGGAATTCAGGGGGTGGGGTGGGGACGCTTTCAGTTAAGCCTACAGATGTAATTTTTATTATTATTTTATTTTATAGAGAGGAAGGGAGAGAGAGAGAGAGAGAGAGAGAGAGAGAGAGAGAGAGAGAGATAGGAACACTGGCCTGTTCCTAACCGAGGATCGAACTGGCAACCTCTGTGCTTCAGAGCAATGCTGTAAGCAACTGAGCTATCTGGCCAGGGCAAGTTAAGCCTACAGATCATAAAGAAAATACAAGAACAAGAGCCCTGTGCTGGAAATACAGAAATGTCTTATTGTTTTGAATTTTATTTTTTGTAAATGCAACAATGCAGATTCTATATCTTGAAATAGGTACAATCTGTCTCAATTCTAAATGAGCTCATTTTGAGTATTATGTTAAGCAAAATAAGTCAGTCAGAAAATGCTAAGAACGATATGATTTCACTCATATGTGGGGTATAGAACTGAGACTCACAAACAACAGCATGGTGGTTACCAGATGGAAGGTGGGGGAGGTAGGGGAGGCCAAGAACACGGGATAGCAGGTGATTGGACTGTGGTGTTGGGCACACAATGCAACATGCAGAACACGCATCCTAGGAATGTACGCTTGAAACCTACATGATCTTATTAGCCAATATCGCCCTCATCAATTTGATTTGATTAATACATCAATCAATCAATGATCTCATTCTGTTGGGCGATTTGCACAGTGCCCTGTGCTTTCATCTTTCCTTCCTAGGATTATCGCTTCTCCCACCTCCATGGACCCAAACCCCACTTTATGGAATATGGGATGTAGCATGAAAGGAAGTCACGATTTTAGCTTCTAATTTTCAAAGTCATGGTAACGATTTTTACTTTGTTAATTAAAAAAAAAAAAGTGTCCAGCTGTGCCATATGCTATGTGAACAAACCAAAAGTACGGAGTTCCTGAAAGAAAAATTTCCGATCTGCTCGTACAGCCTTCGGTCGTCCCTCAGCCCTGGGGTCACCAGTGTCAGCGCAGTGTGGTCCTGGGGAGTAGTTTCTTCACGTTGCACCGGAGCAACGTTTTAAACACTCTCCTGCAGAACAGAGATGCAAACTGGCCTTTCCAATTGTGTACTGACTACTTAGGTTGAAGGTGCTCTTCTGTGGCAGTGCATTACGTGTGCCTGCGAATCCGTACAACAGCCGAGGGAGGTACTCCTCTGACCCCCCTTTCCTAGATGGGGAAACTGAGCTACGCTGTAAGGTTGGAGGTAGCCCAACCGGGACTAGAGTCCGGGAGGTCTCATCCTAGCCCCTGCGCTCTGCTGGACAAACTTCTCTCACTGCTGAGTCTTCCTCCTGCAGTAATTCCTGATTCCTAAACCCTGGTGGCCCCCGAGTGCCTGCTGGCAGGTCCTTACAGGCAGCAGAATCAGTGAGGAAGTGGTCAGCGATGAATGAAGGACGAAGGTTCCAGTCTTTCATGCTCACTGCGGCAGCGACTCCTTCTGTGGGTCCTTGTGCAGATGACTTAATGTCATGAACACACATAGTTTTCTGCTCCCCTGGAACTGCTCCTGTTTCAGAAATATAACGAACTGTATAGCCACCTCTTGGTCTCCTGCCTGACCCTCAGGTGCTCCAACAACACCTGAGCCAGTCTGAGAAGCACTGGATTTGACCCTGAGTCTTGACCGAAGCGTGTAAAGCGACATGTCAACGCGCATTCAGGGAAGTACCGCAGACAGTCAGAAGGTCAGTAATAGCAAAATATGGAAGAGCACAAGCTCCAGGGTCAGCGCCTTGTGACAACTATGCCTCCTCCTTATAGCGATTATGGAGGTGCCCATGGGCCTCAGTTTCCTCACCTATAGATGGGAAGTGGTCATGGTGGGTGTGTGGCATTTGGGACCGGTCTGCCGTGAAAGGTCACGCTACGGAGGGACTCTGTCTCTGGAGCACCGCCAATGAAACATGGCAGAGGGGAGAGATGGACAGCCGAGAGACGGCCAGACAGGCGGACAGAGACAGAACCTCGGGCATGCAGGGTACAGAGGTGAGGCCGGGAGCCAGAGAGGGACAGACGGAGAGAGAAACAGGGAGAGAAGGAGACAAAGCGACGAAAGTCAGTGAGACACAGGGACAGAGGCGGGGAGAAGGGAGGAGCTAAGATAGAAGAAGCCAAAGAGGCATCAAGACAGGAGACAACGGGCATAAAACAGGAATAGAAGGGCATAGAGACGGGGTGGGGGCAGCAAGACAGGAGACAACGGGCATAAAACAGGAATAGAAGGGCCTAGAGACGGGGTGGGGGTGGGGTGGGGCGGTGTTGAGAGCGCAGCACTGAGAGAGCAGGATGAACGAGCTGGAACGAAAGAGCTGTGCAGAGACACAGAGACGAGGCAAATACTCCAGGGAGAGGGACAGACGGCGGCCGCCCGCGAGAGGCAGCGGATGGAGGAGTGGTCAGCAGGCATGCCCACGGCAGGCGCGTCCCAGGACCTGTGCGTGTTGTGTCCACGAGGCGGTCCTGGCTCAGAACGGTTTCGTAGACGTGTGTGGCCTATGCTGGGACTCATTTCTTTCTAAGGTACATTCCCAGTGTTAGTACTATTTAAAAAAATAAAAAGGTTTGAAAATCACATGTAGAGTGATTTATAATTTATGAATCCATTCTGTCTTCACTATGTTCACCCAACTGGGCGCCTCAGACAGTGGTCCTTCAGTTAGATGTTTAGTGGCCGTTTCACTCACGAGGAAGCCGAGGCCCAGCGGACTAAGCACCTTGTTTTGGTGGCACATCCGGCAAACCACCGACCGGCGATCACACGCACGGTGTCCGTGCGCCTTCAGCCCATGGCTGTCTTAAATGCGCTGCGCTGGGCGCACAGGGGGTGTGAAAGCCGCGTGTGCAGCAGCAGGCACGATGCACCTACTGTGTGCAGAGGCTTCGGGGTGGTGAGGATACAGCGACAAACAGGCCTGGTTTCTACCCTCGAAAAGCTTCTACTGTAGTTGGGAAGGCCAGACTATTGGAAACGCACGAGAGCGATGCAGCTGTTTCTTGGGGCTGTAGGGACGCTTCCTTTGAAGACCCAGAGGTTTGGCGGTGGATTCCAGAGCCGTCCCTGCAATCTCGGCACAGTCCTGGTCTCCCTCTCGGCCTCCTCCGTTTCTGGGACTGCAGCCCCGTGTGCCATCTTGCCTGTGCTCTGGGCCAGTGGGGACACAGACCTTAGCCCCTTTGCCATTTTATCTATCCAACAAACTTCTACAGGTAAAATTTATAAGTTAACTAACCTTAACAAAAATTTGAGAGTGAAGAAGGGGAGTTCTGTCCCTCAGCACCCAGCTTTCCCCTACCTTGCAGGCTTCCCGCCTTCGGCCCTGACTTCCACATCCTTCGCCCAGATGCGTCCACCTGCTGCTGTGCACCGCTCCCTGGGACACGGAGGTCCAGGTTCCTTCCATCATGGCTCAGCGTCCTGCACTGTCCAGCCTTCCGCTGACCTTCGGACATTGAGGGGCAGGAGCTTTCTGCATTCCCCTGCACAAACACTCAGAGACACACAGGGTCTCAGTTGTGACGTCATCACGGAACAGAAGGGAAAGAAGAGGGTGGGGGAGGTCTGGCGGGGGGGGGGGTTAGGAGTGCTGGGTGACTTTGTTCCAGAGATGGGTTTCTGGAAAGCTCCATAGCTCTGGGAAGGGAGGTGGAATCTGCTCCTTAAGACGTCCAGGTTGCTGGGACATAGCTAACCCGTTGCTTTCTCCCTGTGTGGCCGGACACTGGTGGGGAGTAAGAGCCGCACACTCCTACTTGGCTCTGGCCTGGAGTCCCTCCCTTCTCTGAGCGGTTGGCAAGGAGTGGCAGCAGGTGGCAACAAGGCTCACATTGGTCCATCTGGAAAGTCTGAGTTCTCTCTTTAAGTGTCCACTCTGTTAGGAGACAGAACTTCCTCTAACTTTCACTTTCAGGATGAGGAAACCAGCCTCTCCGGGGACTAAGACAGAGAGGGCAAAGGGGTTGGCGCCGTATCTGTCCCCAGCTGCCTGCAGCCTAGTTCGTTCTTTTACACAACTGGTGGTTTAATGTTTATCGAATCCAACAATGCATGCAGCCCGGTATGGGAACTGTAGCAGCACGCTCCCTGCCTGCTGGGCCTTCTTCCTGGGAGGGTATGAGCTCACTCGGGGGGGCCTTGAAGTCCTTGGACACGTCTGTCTTCTGTGTGCAGCCCGGATCAGTTTCTCATTGACGTGTGTGAGCACTGTTCCAAAAATATGTCTGAAGGCTTTCCGCTGACTTCTCTGCTAACACAGGTGTTATATCTTCTGGCCTGGGCCAGATTCAGTCGTTTACATTCTTATTCTTCAGGCATTCATTTTGATATATGCCTACATATTCACCTGAAACAAGTGAGTTTTTTTTTTTAAAAAAATAAGAACCCAGAAAAGAGAGGGAGAGGAGAGGAAGGATGCAGACAAGTGGTGTCTTAGAGTCCGAAGATCTGGCCCAGCCTCCACCCCGGCCTTGACCCCCCTAACAACTTAGGCAACTCGAGTTAGGGAGAATCTCCTTTGCCACATCTGTAAGGTACGGATAATGTTGACCTTGCAGGCTTGGCATGAGGGTCGGGTGTGCTGGCGGACTCGAAAGTGCTTTGAAAGCTGCATGTATGAGCCAAACAATGGCTATTTCCTGAGCAGTCTCCTTTGTGCCGGGAGTGGGGACGCACTTTACAGAGGTTGCTTAACATCCTTTCCCAACAACTGAATGGGGCGGGCGCTCTTAGTCCTGTGTGACAGGTGAGGAAACCAAGCCTTCACGAGATTAAGTAAATCACCCAAAATGACACAGCTTAAGAAAATTTAAGTCTTCTAGTCTCTCAGCCCAAGGGGGGTTTAATCTTTTTTCTTCCCTGTTTTCCTTCTCCTCCCCTTCCTCCATCGCCTCCTCCTTCCCTTGTAGACTGTGCAGAGCAGTGTAGTAGCCGTTAGGGTGGTTCGCCTGATCCTTTTCCACATGCTCCATCTGTACACCCTTGCCTTTTCCGAAACCAGCTACAGCTAGGGGTCTGGCTTTGACTAACGGAATTTGAACAGAAGTGACATCGTGCCTCTTCTGGGCAGGAACTGAAAAAAAATCCATGCATGATTTTCCACATTCCCCACCCACTTCTGGGAACACGTACCTAACTGAAGTGTCCATCAACCTGGACTGCTGAGTGATTAGGATTAACAGAGACACCCCCCCCATCCCATCCCTGCCACCCCACCACCTCTAACTGAACCAGACGTGTGCATACATGTAAAACCTTGTTTCTGTGTTTAGAGATTTGTGAGATTTGGGTGTTGCTTGTGATAGCAGCATCACCGAGTCCATTCTGACTGATACAGGAAGCGTACCTGTTGGGGAAAGCATGTGCAGGGAAAAGAGTAGGTTGAAACAGGAATAGCACCGGTGAGTGGGAGTCCCCAGATTTGGTACCGCTGTTAACTTATATGGCACCCTGGGGCATCTCAGTTTATTACACTGGAGAACAAGGAAAGTGGAGTTGTGTTTCTTAGTTGGGGGATAGAGCTTGTCGAAGTCACGGTATTCCTAGCAGGAAGCGGGAAACACAGGTTAACATGACAAATAGCTGTTTTTATTATGCTCTGCCGAATCTCATACCATCTGAAAAGGCAGAAAGGGGCAAGTATATTAAATATTTGAGAAGAATGGTTCTTAGAAAACCTTAAATGATTTTCAATATATTTATTTAACTTTCCTTCATCAAACCACACTAGCCCCAAATAGGAAGACTTTATGATTCTTGAATTTTTTTTTTTTTACTAGAACACTTTGTCCCATCTCAAGACACCAGCATGCTGTGGGTGCACGGTTCAAGACTCGTTAGACTAAAGAAACGGCTTCTTGTTTCACGTCTGTGACAATGCCCTCGAATTCCGAGCCTGGAAGCCTCAAACTTTTCCTAATGCTCTTTTCACCAAAAATGCTGCTTGTGGCTCATGAGGCCACAGGTGACTAAGATACTTAACTCTGGAGGCTGGAAACGAATGACAAGGAAGCAGGTTAAGAAATGTGAAGAGAAGCCTCTGTGCTTTTAGACAGACTAAGGGCGGAGAGCCGGGGACCGTGCAAGGTGAGCCGGGGACCGTGCAAGGTGAGCCGGGGACCGTGCAAGGTGAGCCCCGGGGACCGTGCAAGGTGAGCCGGGGACCGTGCAAGGTGAGCCCCGGGGACCGTGCAAGGTGAGCCCCGGGGACAGTGCAAGGTGAGCCGGGGATTGTGCAAGGTGAGCCCCGGGGACCGTGCAAGGTGAGCCCCGGGGACAGTGCAAGGTGAGCCGGGGACCGTGCAAGGTGAGCCCCGGGGACCGTGCAAGGTGAGCCGGGGACCGTGCAAGGTGAGCCCCGGGGACCGTGCAAGGTGAGCCGGGGACCGTGCAAGGTGAGCCCCAGGGACCGTGCAAGGTGAGCCGGGGACCGTGCAAGGTGAGCCAGGGACCGTGCAAGGTGAGCCCCGGGGACCGTGCAAGGTGAGCCCCGGGGACCGTGCAAGGTGAGCCCCGGGGACCATGCAAGGTGAGCCCCGGGGACCGTGCAAGGTGAGCCGGGGACTGTGCAAGGTGAGCCCCGGGGACCGTGCAAGGTGAGCCGGGGACCGTGCAAGGTGAGCCCCGGGGACCGTGCAAGGTGAGCCGGGGACTGGGCCCCACGGGTTCTAAGTCTCCTCCATCTCTCCGATGGGTCTCCTTCTGTCCCTTACCATGGCCACCATCAGCTCTTGTCTGAACTGTTTCAATCACCACCCAAAGGGGAGCCCTGCTGCACAGGGCTGGGGCCAAGGTGAGACATGGATGGCACCCAGGACACAGCGTTTAAGGAGGCACTTGCTCTCAGGCATTGACTCCACACTTGCATGGCCATGACAATGAGTGTCTCCTTAAATGTTTTGCACTAGGCACCTCCCTCACCTACCCTGACCCTGCAGCTGCCAAGCTTGCCCCCTTCCGCCATTGTCCCCAGTACGGCCGGACCGGGGCCTTCTACCTCCAGGATGCAATTCCTCCACTCTCTTGTTTATTCATCAGTTCATCAAGCTTTGATCGGTTGGCTGATTGCCTGAACACTTACCGAGCCAGGCCCTGGCGAGGCGCTGGGGTTACAGTGAGGAGCAGGACGGGAGTGTGCCCGTCCTCCTGTCACTGACATTTGGGTGAGGAAGACAGACAGGACCCTGTGCACAAACAGTAAGCTGTGACGGGCTCTGTAGGAGAAGCAGGGGCAGGGCCCACATTAGGTGGAGTGGACAGTGAAGACCTTCCCGAGGAGGTGACAGTGACACAGACTGGAAGGTGGAGTGGCCAGCTCTCTGACCAGCGGGAGCCATGAACATTCCAGAGAGGGAGGGGAGGGCACGTGTGAAGACCCGGGGGCAGGAGTGGGCTTGGCATGTTCATGGCACGGCGTGGAAGCCACAGTGGCTGGTGAGCACAGGGAAAGGTGGACACGGAGCGGGGCCAGGTCTCACAGGACCGCGGGAGCCATAATAAGGGCCTGTGATATCCCTCAAAGTGCAGTGAGAGGACATCTAAGAATCCACGCAGAGGAGGAACACGGCTCGATGGGTATTTTACAAGTGTCATTTCGGCCGCTGTGTAAAACGTGGTGCAGCAGGGGCACAGCTGAGCAGAGGAGACCCACGTTGGGGCCGCCGTCGCGGCATTCGAGGTCAAAGGTGCTGCCGGTCGTCGGGACCCAGGTGCAGACACTGGAGGGAGGAGCACAAATGCAGCCCGCATTGTGTGAGCGACGGACAGAAGCTGTGAGCGTGCACACACGTGTGAGGCGGGAGTGAGGGGTGAGCGGACGGGAAGGGTCAGGAGCTCCGGGCATCCGTGGAAAGTCGTGGATGCTGCAGACGGAGCAAGGCGGCGTCGGGCCGGGGCGGCAGGCCGAGGGGCGTGCTCGGGGCCGTGGGAGTTTGAGGTACCGAGCGGGCGTCCGGGTGAGGACGTCGTGTGGGCAGCGGGAGCATGCGCCCGAGGCAGGGGTGGGAAGCATGAACTCAGGAATCGTCGGCTTGCGGGTGGCTGGCGTTTCCAGTCAGAGGAGCAATTTCTGTTTCCGGAACAGCAGGAAGCAGCCTGACCCTCACCTCTGAGAAAAGAAAAACTGGCCAGGGCACAGAAAAGCAGTTTTCATACATCACACTCAGGCGGAGCAAGGTGGCGGTCCCTGAGCAGGGGGACACACGAGGCCCCCTGCCGGAGAGTGACCAGGATGCATTGCAGGGGCGGGGAAGCCAGGCACCATGTGGCGGTGGTGTCCCCAAGTGGAGATGGCAGAGCTGGGAGCCCCGGGGAGGGGGGGGGCGAGGCACACAGAGTTTGTGCAGAGAGGAGAGCCATGCAGGGCCTGCCGGGACCTGTGGTGGCCCCCACGGGCCTCGTGGCCGCCTCTGCTCCCGGTCGACCCAGGCAGCCCTGTGATTCCTGCTGCAGCCCCGGCGAGGGTGGCCGTCACACGGCCCTCAGCCTGCGTGCATGAGGACAAGTGTCCCGCTCAGCTCCCGGTTGCCGCGTTGACCCTGACGCTGGCCCGTCACATTGTGTGGGCCTCTCCCCGTCTCCGTCATGACCTCCTGGCCGACTCGGCTGGCTTCTGGCCCAGAGCCCCGCCGACCTCCGCAGACCTCCGCCCCTCCCCGCTTACTGTGTGCATTTCTCTTCTACGTGGGGCCTGTCAGGGCCCAGACCTTGTCTTGAAATAGGGTCATTTTTCTTTTGAGTCTTTTGTATTAGACCTGCGATCACTGTTTTTACTGTTTTTAGAGAAGGGTGCAGTCTGAGAGCGCGCCGGTCTCTCTCTGTCTGGACTACACAGCGAGATTGGACTGTCTTTCTGCACACACGGTCTTCCTTTGGCTTCTGTCACGCCACTGCTTCTGTTTCCCCCCCCCCCCCCCCCCCCCCCCGCCACCCGGCCTGCCTCTGTTTCTCTCCGGCGTGCTCTGGGGATCCATCCGGCAACGGCCTGGTGTCCAGCCCCACCACCCCAGGGCACGGTCACTGCTTCTGACTCCGGGCCACTCCACCTGCATGCCCACTGGGCTCCCAATTCTACATGTTGAAGGTCAGACAGACCCTGTGACTTTCACCCCAAACCTGCCGCACCGCCCGTCTTACCTGGTGTGGTAAATGGCACCCCATAAAACAAGGTATTTAAGCTACTAACCTGAGTGCTATCACAGATTCATTTCTTTTTCTTTTTTTTTCCCCCTTAAATTTGCCACATCTAATAAATTGCCTTCTCATAAGTCTTGCACCTGTAACTTACATCTTGGCCTGCGGGCTTTTGCCTTGGAGTTAGGCTTGGCTTAGATTCTCAGAGAGAAAACCCCAGCAGTCTGGCAATCAAAAAAAAAAAAATGATTTTAACCTTTCCTGAAGCCTATAAAGAACTGAACTGAAGGGAGAGGTCTCTTTCTTAATACATAGCAACCCTTGAGACCTGCTTTTTGTATTCTTGTCTTTCTCTGTCTCTATCTTTTTAACTACATCTCTCTCTCTCTATCTGTCTATCCATCTGTCTATCTACCTACCCACCCACCCACCCACTCATCCATCCATCTATCCGTCCATCCATCCATCCATTCATCCATCCATCCATCCATTTATCCTGTCCATCCACCTGTCTCTACTGTCTATCTTTCTATCTGTGTACATCTACCTAACCATTTATCTTAACTATACCGGAACAGCTGCTTTCTATTTTTTTGTTTTTCTTTTTCCCTGAAAAGCTCCTAAACTCTTTAAATCCAGCCTGCTACTATCCCCTAACTCAAGGATCTTTTATTTCCCCATTTCTCTGTGTTTCATGGTGTACTCTGGACCCTTTCTGGATCTAAGTCAACCCCATCATCACCTGTCATGCCTCAGACTTCTCTCTAATTCGTACTTCCTCTAGCACCACAAAGACTAAGAATTGAGTGTGTTCACAGACATGTCCTTGGAAAGGCAGAAGGGTATGGAAGAGGGAGAATGCATTTATTTCAAATTGAACACTTTCTCATCTCTCACTGTCAAAATAACTTAAATTTCACGTTTATTCCTTTCTCCCGTTTCTGCTGTAATAATTACATCCCACTGTCAGGAACTGGGAGGACCTGAGGCTGTTCCCTAAGTATCAGTGAACACACGGGACTGCCACAGTTTCGTGGATGCTGGGTGAAGACAGAAGTCTCAGGGGTCAAAGACAAAGGAGCGTTTATTGCTCATGGTAATCACGGTAGCCAGAGTGTCAGCAAGATAACCCAAAGAGAACCGGAAGACACCGGCACCCACAGTGAGTTGCATTACATGAGAGGAACCCTGAGTGTGGGGAACCCAAACCTTTTAAAATGGGCAGTAAGCATGCCTGCTCTGTGCTCTGGGAAGCCAGGGGAGAGAGATACTGTGTCTATCTTTTAGCTGTAAGCAAACTTTCTCTGTATTGTGGAGGGAGATGCTATCTCTTCCAAGGCTGTTGGGTAGAACAAAGATTCTTGATGGGAAAGCCTGGAACAGCAGGAAGCGAGTGCATCACCCACAAGAGACTCCCACAGAGACATAGGAAACCCACAGAGAGTTGTCTCCTCTCACCTTCTCTTGATGGTAATACTTTATTTCTGGAATATTACAATAGCCCAGCTGGCCAAGCTTCACCTAGTCTTGCTGTCTTCCAACCCATCCTCCTTCTGCTGCAAGGACAATCTTCTGTAATGCAAGTAGGGTCGTGCGTCCACCCTCGCCCACCATGAGTCAGCGGCTGCTCACTGCCCGCAGGGCACCTTCCTCACCACCACACTTCACAGGGTTGTTTTCTTTTCTTTTTTTTTTAAATTTGACCTTTGCCTGCCTTTTCAGCCTTCTTTCCCATTCTTTGCAGACTATGTTTGGCATTTACAAACTCATCTTGTCTTCAGTGTTTTAACAATAGCATTTGGAGCTCCGTCTAGAGGAAAAGCAATGAATGGGTAAATGGACTTGAGACAGCCCTATAGACGACTTGATGGACTTAGAACCCATTCTTGATGAAGTGCTTCTCACATTCTACTTGTACTTTGTGTGTGTGTGTGTGTGAGAGAGAGAGAGAGAGAGAGAGAGTGTGTGTGCGTGTTAATGACAAAGGAAATTTAGAAGGAGAGACTCTTTCTGTAAGCGTAACATGTTGAAGTGTAGGTTCTATTTATTTTATTTTATTTTTTTCTGCAAGGACCTAAGCCTTGTGGAGATCAACTGCAGTTGAAACTTGTCTCCTGTCTGGTTCTCACAATGACCTCTTGCTCTGATTGGCAGCTGGGGCTTAAAATCCCCTCTCTCCCAATTCACACAACTGAACTGTAGGGCTTTGCATTTTCTCCCAGTCTGAGATCTTTTAGATGAATGTCAGGTTTGGTTTTTTAGTTTAGTTTTTTATTTTTTTTTTCATTAGATTTGTGAGAATTTCTGGAAATAAATAAACAGTTCAGAGAGGGAAACCCACTCTGGGAGGGGACAGCATGAGTCAGCGCCATGTTGGGAGGAGGGGCGTGGAGATGATGGACGTTTGGGTACTGTCTCAGTGCTCTTGCATGGAGACTTGCAGCTGGGAGGGGCCTGGGGATGCTGCTGTCTGGCGTCTGCCCCTGGAATAGAGGTCCGTGCCAGGAAATGGGTGATAAAGTGAAGTGCATAGGGACAGTTTATGATGTATTCAAGAGTAGAGATGATTTTTTTTTTACAAATGGATAAAGAATTGTGGCATTTCCTAACTATTGCCTCAAGAGAAACCCAGCCCCCCTCTACCAGAGTCCTTACCCTGGGCTGCCTCCTTATTTCCCGTTACATCCCGTCAAGGAAAGGACTTATCCTTCCTGTGACTTGCCCATGGAGAGGCCCTGGGCGAGTCGCTGCCCGTGCCTCAGCTTTCTGTCCCTAAATTGGAAGTCATACCACTGATGGGATTATTGGGGAGATGGGAATAAACAATGTCCTAGGGAAGAGTTTTAAAGGGATAAAACTTTATTAAACATAGCCTGGAGATTACTATCCTAGGTGAAATAAATCCGTCAGAGGAAGACAAATACCACAGAATCTCACTTGATTGTGGAATCTCATTAATAAAATAAACTGTTGGACAAAATATATAGAAACGTAGGCACGGACACATAGAACAGACTGACAGCTGTCAGCGGGGAGGGGCTGGGGGGTTGGATGAAGGAAGGTGAAGGGATTAGCCAAAACACAAAGATACGCAGCACACAGATGCAAAAACAACAGCGTGGTGATGGCCGGAGGGAAAGGGGGCGGGGCTGTGTGGGGCGGGGCTACATGGGCGGGGCTGTGTGGGGCGGGGCTACGTGGGGCGGGGCTACGCAGGCGGCAGAGGTGGGGAAAACGGGGACAGGAGACTTGGCTAGGGGCAGAGGGCTCACGATGAAGTGGGCTGTATGGTTTTGCAAATCACTGTCATTCCCATAAGTTCAATAAAATAATTTAAAAAACCCCAAGAGTTTGCATATACTCCCCCCTCCCCCGTTAAGGCCACGCCTTCCTCTTTGTGCTGGTTGGCTTTGTCCTCCAGCCTGAGCAGATGTATGTACTCTGAGTACAATATGAACATTTATAAGAAAGTTTTATTTCTTTATCTACTGCAGATGAAAATATTTAAAAATACAATGAAAAATTTCTCTGTTTTAAAAACTGTAGAAAAGGAACTGAAAACAAACAAAACTGCGCAGTCTGACTCCTGTCCTTGTCCTAGGCTGGTGTGAACGTGGCCGGCCGCTGTCCACACTGCCCTCTTCACACCCCTCTGCTGGCGCAGAAGTCCGGGCGGGCCATGAACTCGTCCTTCCCCGAGTTCGGTACATTGTGTGGGTGGCTGGATCGGCAGTAAGTGTTTGTTTAAAAGAAAATGACTGGGCCTTGGTTTCTTCTTCTTTAGAGACTGAGAGTGGGACGGATCGGGGTTCTTCTAAGTCCGGCTGGTGACTCATCGGCGGGGTTTGAAAGGAATTTCATGGCCACAAGGAACATTTGAAAATGCAGCGCAAGGGAAGAGGGTGAGGGCTGAAAGTAGGCTACACTGAGCGAGGTAGATGCTGCTCTGTGAAATGTTTCAGCTGTGTGTGTGTGTGTGTGTGTGTGTGTGGTGTATGCATGCGGGTGTGTGTCTAAGTGCTCGGTCTAGTGTCAAATACGTTTCTTACTGTTCAGTGCAGCTGAAAATGTGTGAGAAACACTGGGCTCGTTCTCTTATCTCTAATGTCACATTTCTGCCATCGCCACTGTCATGATCCCTTACATTTGATTAATACTGTACATTCCACAGAGAATGTTGACACTCATTCCTTTGTATGGTTGTCATTCAAACCTGGGTGAGGGAAGGACATGCTATTATTCTTCCCGTTCTTCTTGTAGGAGAGGAGGGCCTTGTGTCCTCCACTCTCCCTTCCAGAAGGGACCCTTTGTCCGGAGGCCTGGGAAAGGCGGCTGGACGCACCAGGCGCTCAGGAAGGAAGGAGGAGGTCCCCGTCTCTTATGGATGGGAGAGGCCTGTGAGGATGCAAGGAGGAGGGAAAATGCTGAGAGGGAGAACCCTTGATGGAACTTTTGGAAAACACGGGCTCTTTAATGGAAGGCTGCTGCGCGTTACATGGTCTGACTCTCTTCCTAGGGCTCCACTGGCCTTCAGAGACGGTCACTAGAAAGTCATGACCTTTTTGCTGTGATTGGATTTCTTATGGACCCTGGCACAGAAGCCAGTGTCTATATTGGACTCTAGCCAAGGTCAAAGCAGACACAGCAGCGCCTGGGTGAAGAGACAGCAAACGTCTGAGTTGCTTATAGATGAAGAGACTGAGGGTCAGAGAGGTTTTATGGCAGCCTATCAGAGAGAGACTGAGGGTCAGAGAGGTTTTATGGCAGCCTACCAGAGAGAGACTAAGGGATTGACTGGGGGCTCTCAATAATCTTGGAACTAGATGAAATAAAAGGATGAGACACATTCCTGTTTCTTTCTTTTTTTTTTTTTTTAACTGATATGGCTCTATGTGTGCTGGCCATGGCACAGTGTGGTCTTGAGGATGAAATGTGGTATTCGCTGTGCAGTGGGGAGTGGCGGTCATCCACACATGAGTGCGCTGGAGATGGTCAACAAGAGAGAAAGCTAAAGGACGCTTCAGAAAGAGCCCCCTTCTCCCCCCCTCTGTCTCTCTCTCTCCTTTCTCTCTCTCTTGTGCAGGAAATAACTCAAGTTGTCAGTGTGTCCACAGTGAGCGAGACTTTTCTGCTACTGCCGAAAGCCAGAGCCATCCACGTAATGCTTCCTACCCCTACACCGCAGCGGGGACAGAGGGAAGTCACCCTCGGGTGACGCACCTCGGCGCTGTGTCTATAGGCAGGAAATGGTGTCTCGGGTGTGGGCATTATAAAGAGCTGCACTATAGCTCTTAGGAAAGAAACAGTGACACCTAAATTGTTGAGGAAGAAACTGAGAATTCAGTTTCCATTAGACTTTTTAGTCACAGAGTAACTGTGCAGATTGGGTTAGACTCCGACTGTCACGGACGGTGAGAGGGCTAGTGACGAGGTATCGGGGTGGCAAGCACTGGTCTGGGCTCCGGACAGGATCCACAAGAGAGAAGGAGCTTGTGGGAGTCTCCCCTTGGGGGGAGTAAGTGTCAAGGGACTTCATGAAGTACCTTTTCCCCCACCCCTCTCCCTGACAGATTTTAATGAATTTTTTCCTTGTGACGTCCCCCTCTCCTCTTTCTTCCCACATCCCAGCCAGTAACCATGAAAATTGCTATAGGTAGAAGGGACAGTAGTCCCCGCTTACCCAGGGGCCATATCACAAGACCCCGGGCAGATTCCTAGAACTGTGGGCAGTCCCCAGCCCTGTATATTCTGTGATGTTTCCTGTACCTACGTACACTCAGAGCTTCTCTGCTCTGTGGTGTCCAGCATCACTACTCCCGGGCTGTGTTGCCGTCATTAGGTAAAATAAGGGTTACTTGAACTTGAGCACTTTGACATAGGGGCAGTCGATCTGATAACCGAGACGGCTCCTAAGTGATGAACGGGTGGGGAGAGGAGACAGGATGGAGACTCTGAACAAAGGGCTGATTCACGTCCTGGGTGGCATGGAGCCGGAGGTCGCGAGATTTCATCACGCCACTCAGAGAGGTGTGCCATTTAGAACGTATGAATTGTGTGTTTCCGGAATCGCCCATTTCATATTTTCGGACTGCCGTTGACTGCAGGGAACTGTGAAGCAGTGGAGAGGGAAGCCGTGGATAAAGGGGGACCCCTGTCTTACCAGCGGGCACGATCTGTTTGTCTGAGAAAGCCTGGGACCCGTGGCCGGGCTCTGCAGTGGAGGCATCAGCTTGTGCCACGTGCAGAGAGCTTAGCAGGCTGTAAAATGATCTGGATCGAATATCGGTGTGAAGAGTCTGCCCTCCAGGGTGGGCAGACCGGGCAGGCAGCTTCTGCCCGCTGACAGTCACACCTGAGTGGGGCTGACTCCGGTGTAGGCCCTCTGTCTTACAAAAACGCCTTTGTAAACTACAAAATGCTCTTCAAATGGAGGTGGAAATGATTTCTGCCCTGCCCTAACAGTCCTCTACACTCAATAAGTCACTGCCTTCACAGTGGTCTCTTTATGAAACTCCCCGTTCCCCCATTTATGAGTAAGTAACTTGATACAGCTTTCTGGTGCCTTCTTTGTCCGTAGATAAACAGCCCCGGGGAAAGTAACGAATCCCCTTCTTTCCCCAAGAGTACTTACTCACCACCCTGTGAGGCCTGGCGTGGAGCTCGTCCTCTTTTCCTTGCACACCTCTCAGCCACCCTGGGTGGGAGGTAGGATAACACCCATTCTACAGATGGAGAAACTGGGGCTCAGAAAGGCCAAGCTGCCTGGCTAAGGGCGTAGGCCTGAGAACCGCTGAAGTCCCCACAGCCCCTCTAACCGTCAGACTCTCCGTGAGGTCAGGGAGGAGGCCTGCCTTGCCCAGTGCTGCAGCTCAGGGCTCGGGCTTCGGAGCTGCTCGGGCTTCGGAGCTGCTCGGGCTTCGGAGCTGCTCGGGCTTCGGAGCTGCTCGGTCACGTCCCCGAATGAACGAGCGAATGAACGTAGGACTGCAGGAGGGTCAGCTGCAATGTGTGCATCCCCGGGCTTTATTACGGTGTCCGCCATGGAGTGGCGCTCAGCCGGTGCTTGTGGTGAGGACGGGTGAGTGAGTGGGCGCCTCCGCGAGGGTCAGACGCGGGGGCCGGGGGGGTGTGTTACACACCTGAGCTCAAAGTCTCACCGATGGGGCCTGGGCAGCTCCATGTTCTCCGGACACGCAGAGGCTGCAGGGACATGCACCTCTCAGAGATACCTCTTCCTCCACCCAGGACGTGAGGTGGGTTTCCCAGGAGGACATCACCCCCCGCCCCCACTGTCCTTGGGGACATCTATGGACATCTACTACCCTCCAGGTGGCAATAAAGAATCCTCCCTGCCTGCCCCCCTGAGGAGCAGCACCCCGATGCTCCAGTCCCCACACCTTGGCTCTTGTTTCTGGTCGCCCTGTTTTTGGAGCACCCCCAAGTTCCCGGAAGGCCTCGCCACTCTGCACCTCCTGTTCCAATCAACCGGCTGCTCTGCGCATTCACAATGTCACCTGCTCGCGTCTGCGCTGTTGGGACGTTCTCTTTCCTGGCTTTGCCGCTTGCAGGCTGGGGAATGAAAAGCAGGTGCATTCTTCTCTTGTCCTGTCTGTTCTTCCCGTCTCTGGAGCAAGCTCGCTTTGTTCAGATGAGAACAGCCCCCACACTGAAGTCCACACCCTGTACCCCGGGCTCAGCCTGCTCTCTCCCTGTCTCTGTGCACGTGGTGACTCCGTTTCCTTGACTAAAACGGGGACCCTAAGACCTGTCCTGGATGGCAGGCATGATGTTGGTTTTGGCGTAAATTAGTCCTCTTTCCAGAACACCTCTGAAAGTGGCTTGTTTGTTGAAATAAAGTGTTCTTGTCATTTCCCGTTTTTTCCTTAAAGACTAATCCATGTTCATGAAAAGAAACCTAATTAAAAATAGAAAGCAAAATAACCGATGCTCACCAAAGATTAATGTGTACAAGAACCACCCAGCCTAGATCCATACTCTTTAATTAGCCTCCCGAAAGACCCTTTGCTCATTGCTCTTGTCTCCTTGGTGGTGGGGTGGGCGGGAGGCCATTAGCCGGGTGCTCTAGTGCCCGCCCCTCGTGCACCAGCTCTTGACATTTGAGCATCACCATCCGCAGCTCAACAATCCTGCAAGCAGCTAAGAGACAAGAGGCTCCACTGAGCCTGGTCACCAAGCTGGTCAGTTGCCAAGTTTAAGCTGTTATTACATGTGGGCCTGGGGGTGTGCTCAGATCTCTCTGTCTTCAGAGCTACAGCTCTTATCTGAGCCTCCCCCCTCTTTCCAGAAAGTAATGGTCAATAGGAAACACTTGGGTGACCTATCATTGGGACCATCACAGTCTTTGTGCCCAAGAGATCTTGGCACAAAACTACCATACAAGGTTTTTAAACAGGATTAAGTTATATGTTTTCTTATGTGGCCCCAAAGTAAGAGTTTCTGAATGTTTTCCAAGGAGAAGGTGCTAAACGTAGGCGTCTATAGGTGAGCTCATGAGTTAGGGGCATTAGTAGCTAGTGAGCACCTCCTCTCTATGCATCTATAATAGGTGTCTCATCTCATCCTTCTAGGGAATCTTCCCAGGTAGATATTCCTTTCTTAGGGTATTTTGATATATTTTGACTTTGATCATGAAATATTTTTAGATACGTAGAGCACCAGGATAATATACTTCTGTATTTTGCTCATCTGGATTAGCAGGAATTATCAATTTTCCACTATTACATTTCCACCCCCTGATTAATTGTTTGACAGTGGAGCCATCATGACCTTTCCCCCCTAAGCATCCCAGCATGCATCTCCGAGAAGTAAGGCTTTTCCCAACACGATTATAAAACCCTATGGCAGGTAGGAAAAAAGTCTCCATGTGAAGTTGGGGAACACGTGCAGGGATGTTGCAAGCTCCTGATAAAGAGACTACATTGAGCATGACCCATTCTTCCTCATCATGTTATGCACTGAGGGAGAGAGCTTACGCTTTGGTGGGTGACTTCCCTGCATGAGAAGTTAGGCGGGCTGGGGCTGGGGTCTGGAGCGAAGAGCCGACTGCAGCCCCCAGGCTGTGCCCGCACGTGGTGACTTCCCTGCATGAGAAGTTAGGCGGGCTGGCGCTGGGGTCTGGAGCGAAGAGCCTACTGCAGCCCCCAGGCTGCGCCCGCACGTGGTGACTTCCCTGCATGAGAAGTTAGGCGGGCTGGCGCTGGGGTCTGGAGCGATGAGCCTACTGCAGCCCCCAGGCTGCGCCCGCACGTGGTGACTTCCCTGCATGAGAAGTTAGGCGGGCTGGCGCTGGGGTCTGGAGCGAAGAGCCGACTGCAGCCCCCGGGCTGTGCCCGCACGTGGTGACTTCCCATTCTCACCCCTCTCACGCACTTCATGCCACACAAAGTGCAGAGATGTTTAGGCCCCGTGTCCCCACGGGAAGCGAGGGGGCATAGCTAGGCACGCTCTACTTCAAACCTCAACTTCTTCTTAAGAATCCTGTTTAATCTTTAAAAAGTACGAATTCTGCTTCATACCCCTTACAGGTATACTTTAATACACATTCATGAATTTATTTGTTCATTCAGGCAGCACGCATCTTTTGAGAAAACACCATGCACACGCCAATCCTAAGAGGCAGGCTATTTTTGTCCCCACCTCCCCATTCCATGGGTCTAGTGAAACTGGCACTTGGTGGGAGGCCCCTGGTGAGCCCGTGGATTCCTGTGCCCTGTGTTCTCTTTGGCACACTTTGCTCTGCGTGAGCTCTGAAAGGGGAAGCCGTGACGTTGCAGGCCCCGAGAACCCAGGGGTGCCAAAGGCATGGACTGATGTGGCATCTGGCAAGGCGCAGTGCTTGGGAGTCGGCTCCTGGCTCGCAGTCCGGTTGGCAGACATTTCGATCCGTGGGCTAAGGCATTCATCGCACACCTACTGTGTACTCGGCTTCCGATGAATAACACGGGTTCTTGAGCTGTGGAGTAGGCAGATGTGCAGCAAACGGATTGCATCATCACGTTGTGGAGATCCTTAGTGTTTACGACCTCTGGTAACCCCTCTGTCTATGCCAATCTGTAATTATTCATTTAGGTAACGTACTTTCACTGAGGACCTCTAGTGTAGGTGCTGGAGATGATGAGCAAGGCAGGGTGAGTCCCGGGTTCTCAGGAAGCTCACCTTCTAACACAGAATCGTGATCCTTCCACAAAGCATGTTCGCCCAGTGGCGTAGAGTTTCAAATGATTTTTACATGCCCATCCCATTTTAAGGCAACGTCCCACAGCATAGGTAAAGTGAGTCTTTCTCTTTCAGTGTCATAGGACAAGAAACTGGCGTGCAGAGAAATGAAGAGGCTTGTGGAGAAAGCAACAGAACGGGATTCCCAGGTTGTGCTCTGTTCTCCCATCGCATGCCTGCGAGTCACTGAGGCACCTGGGCTATGCAGAGCACCCGCCCTGGGGACCGAGCGGTTAAGGCTCCTGTGGACACAGATCATCTCAATTCCCGCCCTGAGACCCAGTCTTTGAATAAAGCCAACAAAGAACATCTCAATTTCTCCCTCTCTCCTTCCCTCCATCCATCCTCTTCCCATCTCCCTCTGCTCAATGAGCAGCCCTGCAATCCACCCATGGGCCAAACCAGCCTTCTCAGGTCAGTCTTGGTTTCTCTCTTTACCACTCCCACCTCTGACATTGTCCATTTCACTTCCAAAAAAATATGTTCTGAATGTGCCCAGTTCTGTCCATCTCCACCGCGACCGTCATCATCCAATCACCTCTTTCCCCTTTTCGGACCCCAGTGATCCCTGCAAAGAGATGTCTTATTCCTGTCCTTGACCTCCAAGGAGCAGGCTGAGTCAACAGTGAAAAACCTTAAGTCACAACACTTTTCTGTTCAGCATCCACTAATGCAGGGGTCCCCAAACTTTTTACACAGAGGGCCAGTTCACTGTCCCTCAGACCGTTGGAGGGCCGGACTGTATAAAAAAAACAACTATGAACAAATCCCTATGCACACTGCACATATCTTATTTTAAAGTAAAAAAAACAAAACAGGAACAAATACAATATTTAAAATAAAGAGCAAGTAAATTTAAATCAACAAACTGACCAGTATTTCAATGGGAACTATGCTCTTTTCACTGACCACCAATGAAAGAGGTGCCCCTTCCGGAAGTGCGGTGGGGGCGGATAAATGGCCTCAGGGGGCTGCATGTGGCCCGCGGGCCGTAGTTTGGGGACCCCTGCTCTAATGGGTTCAAATCCTCTAGAACATGATCCTGCCCTTCCCCATGGCTGACAGGGAACTGCATAATCCGATTTCTTTCTTCCTCACACTCACCTCCTTTCAGCGCTCCTCGCTTTCAGACTCCGGCTACACGCTCCTGCCGGCCGCCTTGCTGTTCTGCCACGACAACCCCCATCCACGTTGATTTTGGGCCCTTTGTTCTTCCTCTTGATTGTCCCGCGCACAAGCCCGTCTAATTAGTTAGCGCTCAGATTCACTGTTACTTGTTTATTTGCTTGTCTACTTGTTGTCTGTGTTCCCCAATAAACAGTCAGCCCAGTACACCACAGTCCTGTCCGTTACCTTTATTTCTGAATCCTCAATGCCCGGAATGATAGGAGACACGTGGTTAAGTGCTCAGTAAATATATATATTTTTTTTGAGTGAAGGAATTGCAGAAGTCAGGGCCGTTGTTCCCCAACTTTGAAAAAAGTATAACGCGCCTATTGCTCAAAGCAGTTGGTGGTAGAATATGACCAGACAGGGGCCCGTGGGCATAGATCTCTGGGCGTGGTGGCAGAGCAACCCTAAGTGCCCATTCTCCGAGTGGGCTGGGCAGAGCTTGTCTTTCAGAGGCTCTTAGGTGAGCAGTGTTCAGTGAGGACGGCCACCAGGCTCGGTGTTTTTGAGTTGGCTCTCTTACGTCCAGGCAGTAATAACCCAGGGCTGGGAATCATAACCACAGGTGAGGAAATGCTGCTCAGAGAGGGGAGGTACCTTGTTCAGGGTTCCGTGTCTCAGGACAGCCGGAGCTGCAGTTTAGACCCCAGGCGACTGACTCCTGAGTCATTGTCTTCCTACCCTACTGCCCTGGATGCTACAGACACACTTGGGAGCAAAGTCTTATAATGATGAAAAATAGAAATATGCAGGTGACCGGGCAAGTCATGACATCTCGGAGTGGCAGATGGTCAGACTCCTGGGGAGTGGAGAAACGGTCTGAGACAACCATCCGTTCAAAGAGTTGTTTTCTTTTCAAAAGAGCAGTTTCAAGACGGGGTTTAGAAGGGCCTTCCTCAGAGAGAGCCCAATTACAGGGGCACCACATTCAAAATGCAAGAATGCCTGATTTGTGCTTTTTTGAACAGTAAAAAGAGCTCTGAAACATATTAAATTTTTATGAGGTGTGTTGCTGACTAAAAAATTTTTTTGAGCAAATAATCATACAAAAAGAGTAAACCACATACTTAAAATTAAAACCTCCAAATAAGAAAAATATTTATTAAATAAACTTACACCCAGCCACAGCGACCTTTCTAATGGGCCTTCTCCCTGGAATATTGGGCCTATTCAATTCCTGGGGTAATTTTAATTAACACATCGATGGGTCATTATTAGAGAAAGGCACCATGTGGGACATGGAGTTGTCGCCGAGTGAGGGAACCCTGGGCCAGGAGCAAGAAGGTCTGGTGAGTCTGCTTTCCGCACTGACCGTGTGACCGTGGGAAGCCAGACGAACTCTTGGGGGTAGAGTGTCCTTAGCGTTAACGCAGAGGTAGTGCTATGTCCCTGCATTGTCTCCTAAGGTGACCATGAAAATCAAATGACCAGTAGTAGATGTGAAAACACGTTGACACGGAACAAAGATGCCAAACACCGACTGATGATGTTGACAGTACTAATGATCTCAGCCATAGTTACAAGGGGACCGACGGGCAATGGCCACGAAATGGGGACTGTCATCTTCACGTTCTTCTGTTGACCTTTCCGTGTAGCCCATTCCCTCCCAAGAGCTTTCTTAGATCTCTCATCCTGGAATACATCCTCTCTGTTAGCTTTATGGTTTCTGCTACCAATCCTGGCTATTCAAGAGACTTCTAAAAATTCTTCTTGCCCTTGATGCCACTTTTCTTCAGGACATCTTGTTACCTTTGTGTCATTGGCCAGAGCAAAATATTTTCCATGACACCCCTGTGACCATCAGAAACAACCCTTGGGCCATGTGAACTTCCCTTTGGTCGCTGCAGCTCTCTGTCATTCATTCTGAGATGGCCTCAGCTTGGAGGCCGTCTTCCTCATCCTCTGAATGCCCATGATGTTTCCCACCTTCCCGTCTTTGCCTAGTCTGCTGCCCTCCTTACCGGGGAGGCTCGCCCTTCCCCCCCACAGCCGGCGCGGGGTGCAGGACTGCCTGGGACTGCCCTTCCCCTGAGCTTCTTTCCTTCTTTTAACTCTTACAGGACTCTTGTCACCTCTGATCTGACACATTGGAGCTCATTGATCTAGTCTAGTGAGGGGCTGGCCAATCACACTCTTCCTCAGTGTTTCCCACATGTACTACTTATGCAATGTTTTTCAAGTATTTGATACAGCTCACCGCAAGGAATATATTTTATTTTTACATCAAGGCCCAACACACACACACACACACACACACACCAGGTGCAATAAAAAATTCAAGAAAGAATACTTATCCTGGTATATGGAATATACTCTGGTGTTTTACTCTATTCTAGTCTCTCATTTGAAAAAATGGAGCTTTAACCTACGACGTGGATTTCAAAATCCACTAATGGATTGAAACCTGCAGTTTCAAAAGACTGGCTTGTAATAGTAATTTATACACAAAATCTTGTGGGGTCTGACTTTCATATTCCAAACTAAAACTTTGGAACTAAAGTAAAAGTTTTCTCTGCCAAGTTTTGACCCTGAGTTTGGAAGACTTGGATTTCAAGACCATTTTCTATGCTACGAATTAATAACGTTTTATTTAGAAACTCTATTCACTCCTGAGCACCTCCTGTGGTGATAATGGGGGCCTGACTCCTCACTGCCTGATTTAGGGAGGTAAAGTCTAGTGATTGCATCAACATTTCATCTTGCCACATAATCATCTTTGGTGCTGACCTAGGAGAAGGGCCAACAAATAATACCTTTCTTCCCTTACCAAATTATAGACTGATTGAAAAGTAAGGACAAGAATCAGGAAAGTTGTCCAAACATCTCTCTATTCCTGGGAAACATTTTGGTGACATGGCTTGGGTGTGACAGCCTAATGAGTTTGCTAACGTGCCCACTCTGAGTGGAACTTCATTCCCCCGGCATACGCAGCGCAGGAAGACCCAGCCTCACCTGTTTCCCCAAACCAGGCTCTTGCTCCAGTGAAACTTAACATTTTTAATTGTCTGAATTAATCCAACCCTTGAGTGGCCCCCTTCTGGGCTTCCTTTTTGTGAGATAACAAATAGTCTTAATTTAAACAAGTGAAGTAGGTGTTTTCTGTGACTTGTAGCCCAAAGTATCATAACAGGACATATTTATTATTGCCAGTGTGGGCAACTTTTGGGTATTATTTAGTGTTATCTTACATGGAAAATAAAGGGACATTTTTCTTGATTAAGCCAATGTAACATGTCTATCTCTGTGATTTCTGAATGATTTGCTCACTGCCTTATTTTAAAAAGATATTTGTTAATTAATTGGGAGCATGGAAAAGAGATGGGAATCTTCTTTGATCTTTCGATTAGAATTCTCTAAAACAACAATTAAAGGATGATTTGCACACAAAATACCCTCTCTTGACTCTTAGTATCTATGGTTAGAGCCTTACAGCTTCCCTTCTCTTCATAAGCAGAACTCAAAAAAGTTTTCTTCCTTTGTTTCCATATCTCTCTTTTATTCTTTGATTCTCTTATCAAGCAAATATCACCAATATTTTTTCTGACTTCGAAATCTAATGGGTCTTTCGAAGTTTCCTACTATGCCACCACTCCCTGTCCTTAAGTTAAATTAATAATGGCTTCTTTCTCATCTCTAAGTTCTGTGGCACCATGCCAACCTGGTTTTCCATTTCATCTCTTGGGCTACTCCTTCTCATATTCTTTTTGTGGTTCCCTCTTTCCTGCTTGATGTTCAATGTAGGTGTTCCCCTTTGCCCTATATTCTCATCCCATTTCCTATATCCTCGCTATTCCTAAACTTCTGTAGACTGATGCCTGTTAAGTACATCTCTGGCCGTGATCTCAATAAATGTTCATTGAATAAATAGAATGAACTAGTTTTTCTTCTAAGTCAAGAATCAAACATCAGCTTGACCAGGTAGGTGGTGGCACAGTGGATATAGCGTCGGACTGGGATGCTGAAGACCCTGATTCAAAACCCTGAGGTTGCAGGCTTAAGTGTGGGCTCATCCGGCTTGAGTGCAGGCTCACCAGCTTGAGTGTGGGGTCGCCAGATTGAGCGTAAGATCACAGACATGACCCCATGGTTGCTGGCTTGAGTCCAAAGCTTGCTGGTTTGAAGCCCAAGGTTGCTGGCTTGAGCCCAAGGTCACTGGCTTGAGCAAGAGGGCACTCAGTCTGCTATAGCCCCCTGGTCAAGGCACATATGAGACAGTAATCAATGAAAAACTAAGGTGCTGCAATGAAGAATTGATGCTTCTCATCTCTCTCCCTTTTAGCCTGTCTGCCCCCCCCACTAAAGAAAAAAAAAGTATCAAACATCAAGTCAGGTTTTACTTTGATATCTGTCAGCATCTCAAATACAACATGTTTCACTAGTTACCCTTTTCCTACGCTGTCTTAGTGGTTTGCCAACAACTAGGAGTTATTCTGAACTATTATTCTCTTCACATCTCATTTAGTCATTTACTACTCTTAAACATCACTCAATTTTCTCCTCTTTACCATATTTATTGCCACTTTCTAGTTCAGAGCCTTATCATCTTTTTTTTTTTTTTTTTTTTTTTTTTGTATTTTTCTGAAGTTGGAAATGGGGAAGCAGTCAGACAGACTCCTGTATGCGCCTGACCGGGATCCACCCCACATGCCCACCAGGGGGCGATGCTCTGCCCATCTGGGGCATTGCTCTGTTGCAACCAGGGCCATTCTAGCGCCTGAGGCAGAGGCCATGGAGCCACCTCAGCACCTGGGCCAACTTTGCTCCATTGGAGCCCTGGCTGCAGGAAGGGAAGAGAGAGACAGAGAGGAAGGAGAGGGGGAGGGGTGAAGAAGCAGATGGGTGCTTCTCCTGTGTGCCCTGGCTGAAAATCAAACCCGGGACTCCTGCATGCCAAGCCGACGCTCTACCACTGAGCCAACTGGCCAGGGCTACCTTATCATCTTTTGACTATAACTATCAATAGCTTCTCAGCTGACTTGCCAATCTTTAACACTGTCCCTTTTCCTTTGAATCCTCCATGATCAAAGTGTTCATTTCCACATAGTATATATTATGTCAATACAGTATAAATTTTATAAATAATTGCATATTAATACTCAGAATAGGAATCTAGCAAATTTCTTTTCAGAATTTAAAATATATTTGTAATTGCAAAGGGATCTTCTTAAAGCTTATAATTTAGTATTGAATATTTTAGGGATATAATAAAAACTTTAAAAATACATATTTGTAACTGGTCACATTATTGAACTATCTTATTAGTTCAGCAGTTTTTCATTCATTTTGGGGGAGTATTTTCTAGGTATATAATAATATACTTCCAAATAAGTAAAGCTTTTTACTTATAAGACATTTATAAATCTTATATTTTATTTTATCTTATTTTATTATCCAGAAGTTACACAAGAATAATAATAATAAAAAAAGCAGGGATACCTGTTTGTCTCATCCTTGACTTTCATAGAATTCCCTGATATACCACACAGTTAGGAAGGATTCTGTCAGTTATTTTAAGATCTACATTGTTGATCTTTAACAACAGATAGGCAAGTGATTTGTTTGTTTTTTTTATACATAAATTTTTATTAATTTTAATGGGGTGACATCAATAAATCAGGGTACATATATTCAAAGAAAACATGTCCAGGTTATCTTGTTATTCAATTATGTTGCATACCCATCACCCAAAGTCAGATTGTCCTCCATCACCTTCTATCTAGTTTTCTTTGTGCCCCTCCCCCTCCCCTTCCCCTCCTCCTTCCCTCCCACGCCCCCCCATAACCACCACACTCTTGTCCATGTCTCTTAGTCTCGTTTTTATGTCCCACCAATGTATGAAATCATGCAGTTCTTGTTTTTTTCTGATTTACTTATTTCACTCTGTATAATGTTATTAAGATCCCACCATTTTGTTGTAGATGATCCGATGTCATCATTTCTTATGGCTGAGTAGTATACCATAGTGTATATGTGCCACATCTTCTTTATCCATATATATATATTTTTTTTTTCTTTTCTTTTTACTGTGATTAAAGCCTTTAATCAAACTCTTGGCCAATACAACAAGAATCCATAAAAGAGTAATGTCCTTAACATGTTCACCAAGTCCAAGTTGGCACTAACACCATTCCAAATCCCTGCAAATGCAACCCAAGCCCAGTTCAGTCCATTAGGAGCTATCACAAGGAGCAGGAGTCCAGAAAAAGTCCACATCCAGGAAAAGTCCGCATGGCACTGGAATTGTTGTCACAATTCTATACTTTGCAGCTCACGTCCAAGTCCAATGACCGCTGCTTCTAGCTGGTAATGATTCAGGTAGACTAGAAAAGCCATCTGCAGCATGTGTGGAGATGGAGCCTCTGTTCTCCTCTGCCTGGAGAGATGAGACCAGGGTGCTTTTCCCTGGAGCTCTGCGATGGTGGCGTGGTAAAGAATTAAGATCAACATTCTTAGTCATGTTAAAGAGATATTCTTTTGTTCACTTTTACTAAGATTTAAAATTAGCCATAATGATTTTTAAATTTTATTGTAAATTGTTTAAGAATGTGTTAAAATTGTTACATGGTTTTATCTAATTAGTTCATCAATGTGATGCATTATATTAATAATATCCTTTTGTAACCCATGTGTGGATCTGGGGTGTTGGTATGCTAATAGGTTGGAGGATCAAGGTATAAGTGACTCAATCTCAAGTTCTTGTTATCATAACAAAATTTCTACAAGGAAAATATGCACAAGGGGTAATTACAAAGGAGATCACATTCCAATTTACAGAACTCTAAAAGGCAGCTCTGGACCACACAGAACACCCATTTTCACTAAGTTAGTTTGTCTTCAGACTAAAGAAGTCATGGGAAATTATTAGTCCCATTCCATTATCCTCACACCCAACCAAAGTCTCAGATCTTCACACTCTGGTCCCATGAAGAGAAGATACAAAAGAGGGAGTATGGCCGGTCTGGCTTGGAGAAAGATCCAAGTTAGCTAGAGACGTCTACTGAATGGGTCAAAAGGAACGCCATAGAAGTCAAGCCTATTTAAAAGATTTCCCCATATACACATAGTCTTAGTTTCTGAAATAATCTCATTAAGAAATCCTGTTGTTCTTCCAGAATACATTCAGAACCGGACGCATCCTCACCACCTTCACTGCCACACCCTGGTCCTGACCCCATGAGCGCCTCCCTGGGTTATAAGAATAGCTTTCAGAGCACTCCACTGCCTCTGCCCTTGCCCTTGCCCCTAAAATCTATCCCCCACTCTGTTCCAGAGCAATGCTTTTCAATTAAAATGTAAGACAGACTATGCCCCTCTCTGTGCAAAACCCTCCAAGGGCCCCCTTCTCACTTGGAGCAAAACCCAAGGTCCTTCCAGTGGTTTGCAAGTCCCCACCCGAGCTGCCCTCACCCCATTATCTCTCTGACTTTACCTCTCACTATTCTCTCCTGAACCACCTTAGCTTAGTACAGGCTTCATGCTGTACCTTGAACACTTCAGGTCCATTTTCTCCACAAGTTCTATTCCGAGCCTTGGTAGTTTCCTCACATGCATGTGCTGACCAGAACTCTGCTAAGTACTTGAAATGGGCCTTTTGAAGATCTCCAGAATTTTTTCTCTGAACAGCTCTGTCCTCTCTGGTTCTCTTTCCTGAAGACTCTAGCTGTCTTGGTCTCCAGGGACTCTTATGTCCATCTTCTCAAATCGAAGAGCAAGGCAGGGCTCCGCCTGTGTTCCTCCACCCTGTCCTGTAGCCTGGAAAACCTCCAGGCAGTCAGCAAGTAGATATATTTAGTTTGTTCCTTGTCTCCTGTCTATCACTTATCACCCGATAGCCAATGGCTTGAAGACCATTGTTTTACACCTTGTGTCCCGATTTGTAGTTGTTTAAGCCGAAGGGTCAATCCGGTTCCTGTCGCTGGAAGCAGAACCTCTCCATCTTGGCTGGAAGCAGAACCTCTCAGCGCTTCTTAATTCCTTCTCCTGCCTTCGTTTTCCGCTACCACACTTACTAGCATTTGACACATTCTGTAGGTTACCTATTTGTTTACCTATTGTCTGACTTTCCTCACATTAGAATATAATTGTGCAAGGGGTCTTTATTTGTTCACCCGGGGACCTTTCTACCGGGAGAAGGAGCCGGCATGTCCTAGGCACTCAGCAGTCACTTACTAAGTAAACGAACGCAGAGAGCGCTAGCATCAGGAAGAATTTTCCAGGACCATCAGGCCACGGCTCTGCTTCGCCAAGAGCTCCTCCTTGTCAGCAGGGTCTGTGTTTGTGGGCTGGGTACTCAGTTGCAAGAGTCTATCACCTCCTCAGTCAACACCCCTCTTCCCTTATTTGTGGAACACTTTCTCATTCCTCTTGCTATTTCCCTTCAAGGACTTTGCTTACCCAACACTCCTTAACTGGATCACAATTCTGAGAAGCATGGATGGAGGGTTTTAAGTTCCTTTTAAAAATATAGTCATTTTACAACCAAGCATATATGTGTTTCTTCTTTATGTCCTACCCTAAGCGGCTGCTACTTAATCCTCATCTCTTTCTTTGTATGAAACATGAATGTTAAAGGCCCTTTTAGCTCATAGGGTGGAAGTTCGGGTGGGAACAGATCCAAGGGAAACTTTGGACTCACTCAGCAGGGGTGGGCCAGCTAAATAGCACCACCTTTTCCCACAGACTTCCCCTTGTCATAGCTCTGTGCAAGGATTTCCCATCTGTCAGCTGGACCATTCAGCAGTTACTCACTTAGGAGCCCAAGCTAAGTGTGCGCATGTGTGTGTGCGCTCATTGGAATGTGTGGAGGTTTCTGGGACAATTTTTCTCTATTTTAATTTCTATCTGGGTTTTGTTTTTGTTTTTTTCCTCAGGGCTTTTGCACTGAGAGTCTCTTTCCTCTTGTGCCTTACTGGCTCCTTGTCATCCTTTATGCTTCAGCTCAAATATTTCTTTCTAGAGAGAACTTGGCTTCTCTAAGATTAATGAAAGTTTTTTTTTCTGTTACTATCACTCCATTTAATCTCTTTACTGCAGTTGCAGCATTCTGTAATTATACAGTTTGTTTATTAATTTACTTGATTTCTGTGAGTTTCTGGCTCTGATGTGACATCCACAGGGGGAGGAACTTGCCTGTCCTGTTCACTTCCTTTTCCTCTGTGCCTTCCATAGAGTCTGATACATAGTGAGTGTTTAGGATATATGCACTGAATGGATGAATGAATGAATTCACTAGGAGAACAATGGACAAGAGTATTAAGGAGAAAGGGCAGAATTTATATGGAATTTCACATTTATATATATGGCTGGGGTAAGAGCTGCATGGGCAGAGTGGAAATTCCGGGCTAGAGCAAGAGGACCTTGTGGGCCCTGACATGACAATGACTGGCCTTTATCTCTGAGGTGAGGTGGATCTAAGCAAGGGAAAACCCAGTCAGATTTATGCCTCACAATGGTCAGTCTGGCTGTGGGGTGGTGAATGAATTAGAGGAGAATAAGACCTACTACAGAGGGAACAACTTGGGCGCTGTTGCGGTAATTGGGGCGAGAGAGGATAAAACCCCTATGTAAATCCAATTGCAGTGGAAGCGAAGGGGTATTTTAAAGACTTGAGGTAGGAAAAGAATGTTTGATTGAAAGTGGACAGTGAGGAAACTGGAATGGAAAGGAGCAGACACAGAGCATCCAGAAACTTCAATGGGGTCAAACAGAGCAAAGAAACATTGATTCAAGTGGGTCTGGGTTGGACCTCAGTGAAAGCGATGGAATTAGAACCTCTGAAGAGTCTTTCCTCCATAAAAGCAATGAGAACATTTACAAAAATTGTCAGAATCGACTCTCTAAAAACAGAAAAAATTAACCAAAAGCTTGAAGCAATCCAGGGAGGATTTAATTAAAAACAAAACAAAAACAACACACAGATGAATATTCATATGAAAAGTTGTTATAAATAATGAAGTTTTAATTTTTCCAATTCCCATCTCCTGATTTCTAGCTACATGGTAACCTTGAATAACAGCATCCTATGATCACAGTGAAAATTAGCAGCTTGCCACCCAGCACCAGGGAGAAGAACAGGACTAGAACTCTTTCAAAGCCCTTCTTCTATAGAATTGCCATTATTTGATTGGTAGTTTCCTGGAAGACTTCATTTTTTTTTTTTTGTGTGACAGAGACAGAGAGAAGGACAGATAGGGACAGACAGACAGGAAGGGAGAGAGATGAGAAGCATCAATTCTTTGTTGTGGCACTGTAGTTTTCATTGATTGCTTTCTCATATGTGCCTTGACCAGGGGACTGCAGCAGAATGAATGACCCCTTGCTCAAGCCAGCAACCTTGGGCTCAAGCTGGTGAGCTTTGCTCAAACCAGATGAACCCATGCTCAAGCTGGCGACCTTGGAGTCTCAAACCTGGGTCCTTTTCATCCCAGTATGATGCTCTATCTACTGTGCCACCACCTGGTTAGGCAAGACCTCATTCTTAAGGCTGTCTTTATTTAACTGACTCAGATCTCATCTAGTGTAAAAAGTGTTTTTTTTTAGAAATAGTTGTTGAAAACAATGAAGGTCAATTGCTTCATATCATGGCTACCAGAGGCAGTGGATAATAAGTGGCACAAATGATAGTCTAACCAAAACACTTAAAAGAGTAATCTGGGGAATAACATCTCCATATGGGGCTTTGAAAGACATTGACATATGCCTGACATATTAATTTAGAAGCCCACATGAATACTTTAACTTGTGTGGATGCTCAGGAAGGAACTGAGAAGGTTCTAAGCCCTCATCTTTGACCGGCTCTGTGACTGACATTGAGGCTCATCTCAGAGAGAACTGAAAGCTAAGACAGAGTCATTAGCTGCATAGCAGAGTGTTGAAGGCATGTTCAGCATTCACATAGAACCCCTTGGCAAAGACTGGGAGACTTATTGGTTCCAAGAATTTAAGGAAATTGCTGTCTAATTATTAGCTGACCACTAAGCAAACAAAGTGGAGACTTCATTGTTGATACTTATCAAACAATATAGGCTTTACAGAATTAGTTCACTAAAGTCATTAAAGAAGCAATAGCAATAATTAAAAACCCTGGTTGGAGGGTAGGGGAAGAATCTGATTTCCAGAAATGCCACATGATTTAAAATGCTCAGTTTTGACAAACACTTATGAGAGATGCAAAGAAATAAGAAATATGTCACTTATAAAAGAAAAAAAAAAGCAGTTTCTAGAAGCCAAGCAAGCCAAGATATTAGACTTACTAGACAAAGACATTAAATCAGCTGTTTTAAATGTTTAAAAAGCTAAAGGAAAATGTCTAAATACTAAAAAAAGCATTAAAATGATGTGTTATCAAATAGATAATATCAATAAAGAGATAAAATCATAAGAAGGAGCCAAATAGAAATTGTAGACTTGGAAAGTACAGTTAGATTTAAGCAGGCAAGGAGGAAAAAAAAATCAACAAACTTGAAAACAGATAATTGAAATATCCAGTTTGAGGACAGAAAGAAAAAAAGAATGAAGAGAAATGAACAGATCCTGAGAGATGTGTGAGATAGCATCAAGCACTCTAACATGCATATAACAGGAGTCTCAAAAAGTGGGCTGGGGTAGGGTAGGGAGAAGAGATAGGGAGAAAGAAAATTTGAGGAAATAAAGGCTGAAAACTTCTCAACTATGATGAAAGGTTTTAATGTGCCTATCTAAGAAGCATCATGATCTCCAAATAGGCAAAACTTGAGGAGAACCTTGAAATCAGAAAGAGAGAATACAAGTGATCCTCAATAAGATGAACAGCTTTGGCCCTGAATGGTTAGCTCAGTCAGTTTCAACATCATCTCAAAACGCCAAGGTTGCAGCTTTGATCCCTGGTCAGAGCACATACAGAAAGCAACCAGTGAATGCACAAGTAATTGGAACAACAAATGAATGCTTTTCTTTCTATGTCTCTCTAGAATTAATCAGTATATAATAAAATTTTTTTAAAAAGATTAATTGTTGATTTTTTAACAGAAACCATGGAGTCCAGAGGGCAGTGGAATGGCATATTTGAGGTACTAAAAATATTATCAGCCAAGAATTCTTTACCTCACACAACTAGCCCTTCAAAAATGAGGTGAATTTAAGACATCCTAAGATAAAAACAGAAAACATTTACCAGCATTTCCACCTTATACAAATACTAAAGGAATCGTTAGGCTGAAATAAAGAACGTCTGAGAGTAACTCAAATCTGTATAAGAAATACAGAACATCAGTAAAGGTAACGACATAGGAAAATATAAAACACAATGTAAGTGTATATTTTTGCATGTAACTATTTTTCCTCTTGCCTGATTTAAAGAACAACTGCATCAAGCAATAATTATAAATCTGTGCTGATGGCCACACAGTGTTTGAAGATATAAGAAGGAGTGAGGGAATGGTGTTATATAAGAACAAAGTGTTGCACACTATGAAAATTAGTTGATGTTAATCTGAACTGATTGTTATATATTAAATATATATTGTAATTTCTAGGGCAATGACAATGAAAATGGCTGAAAAAAATAGTGAAAGAAAGAAAGAAAGGGGATAAAAATATTATACTAAAAAATAAGTACCTATTTGCCACAAAAGAATATAATGATTTAAAGATAAGTAAAAAGATATGATATATAGAAAACAAATAGCAAAATAGCAGACATAAATTCTACCTTATTGGTAATTGCATTAAATATAAATGTATTAAACACTCCAATTAAAAGACAGAGATGGGCAGAGTAGGTAAAAAGTTATCCAACTTTATGCTATGTACCAGTGAAACACTTAAATTCGAAGACACAAATATTTTGAAAGTAAAAGAATTGAAAACTTATAC
The DNA here is from genome assembly GCF_036850765.1 of Saccopteryx bilineata. Taxonomy (NCBI): domain Eukaryota; kingdom Metazoa; phylum Chordata; class Mammalia; order Chiroptera; family Emballonuridae; genus Saccopteryx; species Saccopteryx bilineata. The sequence goes on from NC_089494.1 coordinate 258,511,199, forward strand.
CATGCAAGCAATAACCAAAAAGGAGTTAAGTAGCTATACTAATATCAGACAAAATAGACTTTAGGTTAAAACAAACAAACAAAAATTATAAAGGGAGGTATTATCTGTAGATTAAAGGGTTAATTTGTTAAAAAAACTATAACAATTATCAGCCTATAATGAAAGGAAACCTAAGAACAGAGCCCCCAAATACATGAAGCAAAAACTGGCAGAGTTGAAGGAAGATAAAGGCAATTCAACAATAACAGTTGAAGACTTCAATACCTCACTTTTAATAATGCATTGAGCAACTGGGAGAAGATCAACAAATAAATAAGCCTTGAGTAAGACTATCAATCAAGCAGATCTGACAGACATCTACAGACCATTCTAGCCAGCAACAGCAAAATAAAATAAATCTGAAGCACAGAATCAGGTAGGAAAGGTATAAAGAGCTAGAACGGAGAATAGAGAGCATCAACCACAAAGCCATGGGCCCACCTAAACTTAAGGATATATGAGAAAGGCAAAGTGGGTTCACGTGTGTGTATCCCAGACCTTAAAGACACTGGGCTGAGTTTTCTGACAGGATTCTTTTTTCATCAGGATCGAACCCCTACTCAATCACTCACAGTTAAAACATTGGGATTAATATCCACTCCCATCATCTCCAGGTTTGCCAAAAGATGACCTTGCCAAAGTGTTGAGACTTTGGAAGACTGAAGCCAAATGGTTTAGGGGTAGAAGAGATGAAAAGATGCCTGAGGTTACAGGCCAATTCGGAAGAGGATGCTGCTTGAGCTGGCAGTTGGGGAAGAGTGCCTTCTAAGAAAGCTGTCTTGTATTTAAAGCGTAGGTTCTCTGATCACTTCAACATGGAGGTGCAGCAGGGTCCGCTAGGTGCTGAGCGTTTCGATGCAATGGATAAACGCTCTCCTTTGGCTGTAGCATCAAATGGTTCTCATTCTGCCACTTAACACGTGTGCACGGCTTAGCCTCTCTGAGCCTGAGCCTCTTTATTTGTAAGATGGCAATGATAACAGTATCACTCTCACAGGGTGGTTGCGAGAATTAGATGAAGTAATAATATCGTCTTTAGCTCAGTGCCTCATCTGTCCAGTGCTTAACAGATTGTTTTCCAAAAGGACTGAATCTCATTAGACTTGAGGTTTAAAGCACTGTCCAAAGGGGAAAATCACTCTTTTAATTTAGATAAATTATTTTCTGGAAAGTTATTGAACCAGATCAAGTTATATTGAAAAAGAAATCCCAACAGCTCCCCGTGGTCATCCCTCCCTGCCAATGTAGTCTACAGGGAAGAGGCATGAAATGGTTAGTCAGGAAAAACAGAAACCCTGGCCTGCCCCTCTCACGGTGAGTGCTTGTTAATGCTGCCCGGAAGATAGATATCCAGTCACTCTGCTTCTAGCCATTGGGACAAATCCTCTTGTCCGTTGGACCCCACCCCCATGCCGCACTGAACCTTTTTGTGAAAACTTGCCCAATGAGAAACTGGCCTTTTATTGCTATAGCAAAGAAGCTTCGAGAAAAGCACACGCGGAAGCTGGAAACGTGGCCGTGACCCAGGACAGGAAGTGGCGATGGCAGCCCAGAGAGCCACGCGGGGCCCTTGGAGCGCGGGTGGGGCCTGGAAGGAGACGGAGGTCCAGCTGGGACTAGGGCAGGGGCTCTTCCCCGACTCTGCAGCTCGGGACCCTCATTTCGTTTCTGAGCCAGGAAGAGCTGCAAGTGGATTATTTTTGTATGAACGCTGGCTTAATTTATGACTCGGGAAAAATACACATCGTTTTCATTATAGAGCCTGGGGTCAGTGCGTTTGACTTATCCCTGTTGTCCTTAGGTCCGGCCTTAAAGACTCCTGCAGGTCCTCCTCTGCCAAGATGTGTGAACAGAATTGTCCGTTTCAGCCAAGATCCCGGTGCCCAGGGCGAGCCGGGCCAGGTGGGTCGCGCGTTTCAGAACGCTTCTTGACCGCCAGTTTTCTTCTGCCTCGGACAGAAGCGGACTCATTCCCCCACAGACCTCCGGCTTCCTCCGTTGTAAAATGAGAAACTCAGAGAGATGATTTTTTTAACATGCCCGGGGTTCCAGGAGCCTCTGATTCCGCCGTAACCCTCGCGTAAACCCCAATCCCCACCTGTAATGAATCCGTGCAGCAGGTACCAAAACGCGAAGTGCACTCCTCCGTCCTGGGGGAAGGGAAGTCCAACAGTTTCCTAGTGACCTCATACAGCCCAGCCACGGAGAGAGCGAGAGAGTAAGGAATAAAAGGTGAAAGGAGTAAGATTGATGTTGATATATTAGGTGAGGGTTACTGGCCACGGCCAGCCCTTTCAGCGGGGCTAGAAGCTGCTAGAAGGTATTTTACCAGCTACAACGATATATGTGAGAAGGAGTCCCCCATTGGGAACTTTTCCAAAGTCTAATAAAGCTGTGCTTTGCTCCCTCTGACCTTGGCCCGGCGACAGGTAAGTCCCACAACCTCTACCACCTTATAAACACTGAGATGGGCTATAAGAAAGGACTATAGAGGCTCTATTTAGAGGCTTAGGTCAGCAAGTAGGCAGAAAAAAAAATGTCAAAACCACTAATCTAATTTATTGATGGCTTTAATGGAAGTATGTAGGAAAAAGAATTCTGCCTGGCTCTGCAAATATTGCTCCAGTCCCTTTACCTGGAATTCCCTGGAGCTGAAAAATGGCCCAGTGACTGCAAAGGACAAGTATTACCATCAGATGCAGGGAGAGGGTGGACAGGAAGGGAAGGAAATATAGATGAGCTTGGGTTAGGGCCCAAGCTCCGTCATCTTTTCTTTCTTCCTTTTCCCCCTTTCTTTCCTTTTCTTTTTACTTTTTCTTTTAGGATGTAATTTGAGTGTTTACTGTGTGCCGTGGCACTATGCTAGGAATTAGAAATAGGGACATTTAAAATGAAGTTCGCTAAAAGCCAAGACAATGGTATGGGCCGGCACTTCAGGGCCAGAAGGGAAACAGACTTAGACACGATGGACTGTAATAGCCTCAGGGAAACCACATAGAATTAAAAGGAAGGCGGGCACAGACATCCCTAAAACTGAGGTGCTTCACAAGCCATGCCTGGTGGGCAGATGCTGGTAAATCTCAGAGTCCGATCTCAGTATGGTGGACTGCCTGGAATTTCTGGAACGGCAACCAGGTTAATAACAAGGATCTCTTTGCTGGTGTGAATGGAGTTGCTGTGCTTGTAAGTCTCAGGCCTGGGTTTCTCCATGGATGGGTGTGGTCAGCAATGTTAAGTTCCAGTGTAGGCTACGCTTCTGCAGCAGCTGTGTGGCTGCAGGTGCCACCTCTCCTCTCCGGGACGACCCTATAGCAAGAGAAGGTTGTCATAGGTCATAGGTTAAACTTCCTCTGAAAAAAAATTTTTTTTGATTTACGTAGTGATATACGGTATTATAGTACTTGTATTAGTGTCAGGTGTCTAACATAGTGATTCAGCATTTTCATACTTTACAACACGATCATCCATTAATCTTAGTAGCCATCTGTCCCCGTGCAGATTTATCACCATATTTATGGGCTCTATTTTCTTTTACCGTCTTCACCCAGCCCCTTACCTCACCCCCCTGGCAGCCTTCCCTTCGGTCTCTGTGGTGAGGAATCTGTTTTTGTTTTGGATTGTTCGTTCACTTGTTTTTTAGTGTTTTTTTGTAGATTCCACATGTAAGTGAAACCATACAGTATTTCTTGTCTTTCTCGGTCTGAATTATTTCAGCATAATACCTTCTAGGTCCATCCGTGTTGTCGCAAATGGCAAGATTTTGTTGTTGTTTTATTATTTGCTACATAATATTCCAGTGTGTGTGTGTGTGTGTGTGTGTGTGTGTACACCACATCTTCCTTATCCATTTACTTATTTATTTATATTATTTATATATTTTATTCTTTTCAATTGTAGTTTGCGTTCAATATTTTGTATTAGTTTCAGGTGTCCAGCATGGTCATTATACAAACCATATACTTTGCAAAGTGTTCCCTCTGATCCTATTCTGCGCTTCACATCCTCGTGACTATTCTGTAACTCCCCATCTGTACTTTTCAATCCCGTCACCTTTTCACCCAGCCCCCTCCCCCCCTCCCCCAGCAACTGGCAGTCTGTTCTCAGTGTCTACAGGTCTGTTTCTGTTTTGTTCGTTCATTTATATTGTCCTTTAGATTTCTCACATTAGTGAAATCCTATGGTATAGGTCTTTCTCCGACTGGCTTATTTCACTCAGCACAGTACCCTCCCTCTGGTTCTATCCATTTGCTGTTGCAAATGGTAAGATTTTATTCTTTTCACGGTCAAGTAGTATTCCATTGTGTAAATGTACCACAGCTGATGGGCACCTAGGTTGCTTCCATCTCTTGGCTATTATAAATAATACTGCAATGAACATAGGGATGCATACATGTTTTTGCATGCTTTCTTCAGATAAATACCCAGAAGTGGAATTGCTGGGTTGTATGATAGGCATATTTTTACTTTTTTGGAGGAATTGCCATAGCAAACACAAATGAGCAGTCCCACCAACAGAGCAGAAGGGTTTCCTAGCGGCTGCACAAATGAGCAGTCCCACCAACAGAGCAGAAGGGTTTCCTTTTCTCTATATTTTCTGAAACTTCTGTCTGTCCTCCCTGGGCCTAGCGTGGCTGGCATGCATTGGGAACCTGAATAAAGGTTTACCGAGTAAACCAGTGATGAATGGAGCAGGGCGTCTTACCAGGACCACATGAGGAGGGTGAAGTGCCCGTAGCACACAGCTCTGGGGCAGTCCCCGACTTCAGGGGACATTCTTCTCTGGGGTGCCTGAGAGGGAGGAGGAGGGAGGGTTCAGCCCTGAGTCATAGGAAGTGACAGCACTGGGAGCAGATCATCTCTGTTGGGCCCAGAGCAGGTCCCGGCCTCAGCCTGGAGAGTTGGGCCATGGACCGGCAGCGAGGCTGCACAGGTCGTCTTTTTTCCTGCAACATTTGGTAGAACATTTCAGGTGGGGGTGGGGAGGAGGGGAGGCTTATCGGAACCAGATGTTCGGAGGCCATCTCTCTGACACAGTGAGTAATTAGTTTTAAGTGATTGTCCATGTGACCGGTCTGGGAGACCCTCCTCTGGGCTGGGGATGCAGGCTGGGCCGGCCGCACCCAGACTGGAGGAGAAGTGGGAATTGCTGTGGGTCTGGGATGGCTCCACGGGTCCTAGAGCAATTACAAAATACTTCTGTGCACGCCGACCAGCGCAGACTTAGAGGACAGTCACTCTCGTGGCAGAACGTGTGTGCGTCCAGGAGTGGCCTGCAGGAGCCAACTGCTGAGGGCCATACTGGGTCCTGGACACACCAGCCAGTGGGGTGTTGCTAAGTGGCAGTTGAAGACCAGCGGCTTTGCCATCGTCCTGCCTTACATACCCTCCGATAGCTTCGGTTCTGTGTTGATCTTAAGTTGTGTGTCTGACACCAGACAGAGAGGGGTGGAAACCCAATGTTGACTGACACAAGCCTCCTGGTAGAAACAGACGCTCAGATACAAATCATACTGAATTCTAGAAAAGAAATGCACATTTCTTGCATACATGTGTCCAGGACCCTCGTGCAATTCGTACCGGCAACAGAAGTGAGTACAAAGAAGTGACAGAATTCCTGCCACCGGAAGTCCCTGTGGGGCCCAGCAGGGACACAAAGAGGGACAAAGCCCCCTGGGGAGGCAGAAAGGATTCACAGACAAGACAAGACAAGATCAAGATCTGAAGAGCCTGAGTTCAGTATTAAACAAGAGGCCAGTAAAATCGGCCTTTTGCACATTATTTTCGACTGCAAAAGGCTACTGAGAAGATACCTTTAAACCTCAGTGGCCTTTCTGGCTTCCTTGGGAGGGAACCTGCAGGTGCTGTTGCACAAGTCTCCAGGCCCTGGGTCCTCTCTGGCCCACACTCCGCAGGTTTCTGTGCTCCCTGCGCACCTGCAAGCAAGTGTGGGCATTTTGCTTGAGACAAAAGCAATCAAACTAAGGCACTTGTGATTTCTGGAACCACGAGCTGATAAATTTGTGTTGCTTTAAGCCACTAAGTCTGTGGCGATTTGTCTCCGTACCCACAGGAAGCTGCAGCTCTCACCTAAGTCCTCTAGTGCCTGTTATCTGCTGGGGCGTTCAGCTAGGACAGGGATGCTCGGCCCGCAGCCACGAGATGCAGCTAACTATTGAGCACTTACAATGGGACTGCGGAGACATTAAACTTTACATTTTATTTATTTTTTTTATTAACTTAGACCACCTGATTCACCTCCACAGGCTGGCCGGCCCCCCAGGCTGGGCTGAGCCAGCACCTCTTCAGAAGACTCACCCTCACACACGATCAAGAGCCTTTGGAACCCAGTGGCTTTTGGGGGACCCCTCTGCATCCCCCTGGAGTCTGGCTTTTGCCTGATCCTCTCCCTGAAACCACTGGGTGTCCTTTTAACCACCCTGGAGCACTCTCCCATGCCTTGGACCAAATGGAAACAATAAAGCTTTTGCAGAAAAAGAATTAACTTAAATTTAAACAGCCATATGAAGCCAGTGTCTGCCATATTTGATTATACATTTCTCGGGGGTACCTTTGTAGTATGTACTATTTATTATGGAATGAGGTCCAGACTCTTCACGTTACGTGTTAGCAGGTAGGTTTTGTGTAGTAGAGACGCAAATGTTTTCTTCCCGGTGGAAAAGATAGCTGCACGGGTTATGGATTGATTGCCTGTAGGACATTAGCCAGTTTTATAGTCACAATCTTATTCTGATATTCTTTCACTAATGCTTATAAAATCTCAGTTTCTCATATGGCCTTTGGACCACTTTGTCCAGCCCGTCAGTTCTCTGCTTTCTGATAACTCTGCACTCGACATTGGTATCATGCTTTTTATTTATTTATTTATTTATTTATTTATTTTGTATTTTTCTGAAGCTAGAAACGAGGAGAGACAGTCAGACAGACTCCCGCATGCGCCCGACCAGGATCCACCCAGCACGCCCACCGGGGGCGACGCTCTGCCCACCAGGGGGCGATGCTCTGCCCCTCCGGGGCGTCGCTCTGCCACGACCAGAGCCACTCTAGTGCCTGGGGCAGAGGCCAAGGAGCCATCCCCAGCACCCGGGCCATCTCTGCTCTAATGGAGCCTCGGCTGCGGGAGGGGAAGAGAGAGACAGAGAGGAAGGAGGGGGGGGGTGGAGAAGCAAATGGGCGCTTCTCCTATGTGCCCTGGCTGGGAATCGAACCCAGGTCCCCCGCACGCCAGGCCGGCGCTCTACCGCTGAGCCAACCGGCCAAGGCCTGTGTCATGCTTTTTAATGTCTTGATACTGATGCTGTTATGAGATAGAGTTATTGTCTTCATTTTAAAGATGGTGAAACGAAGATACCAAGGTGTCATTTATCCAAGGTCGCATAGTTAATGACAGTGACAGCTAGTGTGACCCAGAGGCCACACTCTTAACTAACGCCAAAAAGACATGTCAGCTTGTTTGACCATTGATCCAAGAGGACGCATCAGAGCGTGTTGGACCTGCCTTGGGAGAGCCGTGAGAACTGTGGGCATTCATAAAGCAGAGAGGTGCCTGGCCGTGTGGGGCAGTGGGGAGCGTGCAGGGTCTGGCACACACATGTCTGAAAATCAGGCCGTGGGTGACTGAAGCTTCCTCTTGGTGGCTGCTTTTCTGTATTCTGAAGGTTAAGTTGTTTTCGCTGAGGAAACCATAGAGAGAAGACACCAGAACTGTCAGCAAGTGACTGAACTGGTTTCTCATTTCAGACATGTCTGGTAAGGTGTCCCTTGGCAGACTCATCCCCAGTGACTGCTGGAGAAAGAACTCCCTCCCCCCACCATGATAATGTGATAGTAAGTTGTTTTATTGCTCTGGGAGGTGGCAAACTTGTGCCAGGGCCCCTTGAGTTGTGGCTGTAGGCCTGTGGCAGGGGCTAACCTCAGCCATAAGGGAAGACACCCCTCCCTACACTGGTACTGGTGTGGGGTTTCCATGGAGCTTCCATGCTGCATTCAAGCCAGCACCCCTGGGTGACACTGGAGACGTCGATCTGTTCCCCTTATAGTTCCCAATCCATCCTTCTCTTTAAGGGGGACCACTGTGAAACTGACTGCACCTTAAGAAGAGAATGGATTTTCGAAGGGTGCAATTTATACCCATTTTTGTAAAAGTTTAAAAGATTAAAAAAACCCACTTTTATTATAAGCCAATGATATCAGGGATATCATAAGCTTATAAGCTTATGATATTATAAGCCAATGATAGCTACTGCTTTTGAGTTTATACCATGTTACAAGTATGGGATTACCAGTTGATAGACATTGGCTAGTTACTCCACCCAACCACCCTCAAGGGTAACTCTTATTTCCCCATCCCACAGGTGATGGAAGAGACCTGTAGAGGTGACATGGTGATGCAGGCGGGATGCAGACCTTGCTCTGGATGAGCCCAAGCCTTGCTGTTCTGAGTGTCATAAGAAAATAAATAAAATGAAGCTTAGTGCCTTTCATTTTAGTATTTAAATACCTAGCCCAATACCTGAGTTTGTTGGTGCTTCATAAATATTCACTAAATAAGTGAATGCCTAAAGTGATTGAAAAAGTATGTGATTCATTTATTCTTTCATTATCCCACGAATGTTTATTGGGCACCTGCTCTGTGTTGGGTGCTGACTATGATCTGCAGTAGAAGGAACTAGGGATAGAAATGGGAAAAACATACTTTCACGGGAGTGCTACATGGTACAGCCACCTCGGAAGACAGGTGGCTGTTTCTTTCACAACTATAGATACCCTTACCGTATGACCCCGCAATCATGCTTCTTGATATTTACCAAAAGTGTTGAAACCACACAAAAATCTGCACATCAGTGTTTATAACAACTTTATTTATAGACGAAGCCAAAACTTGGAGGCAACCAAGATGTTCTTAGCAGGTGAATGAATCAATAAACTGTCATATATCCAGACAATAGAATGTTACTCAGGACTTAAAAAAGAAATACGCTACCAAGCCATGAGAAGACATGGAGGAAACGCGAAAGCAGCCAATTGGAAAAGGCTGCAGACTGTGTGATTCCGACTATATGACATTCTGGAGAAGGCTAGACTAGGAGACGGTAAAAAATAATATCAGTGGCTTTCTGGGGTACCAGGGGGAGAAAGGAGGGGTCGATGGAGCACAGGGGATTTTTAAGGTGCAATAACATAGCACGATCATTTAGAGTACTGTATTTCCTATGAATAAGATGCTCCCATGTATAAAACACACCTTAATTTTGGGGCCCGAAATTTGAAAAAAAGACAACAAGCAGAAAATGCAAGTAAAAAAAAATCTACATCAATGAGTGCAAAAACAAGCACGAAAAAGCGGGAAATGCAAGTAAAAATATCTACAGCCACTGTATGAGACGCACCCAGGTTTTAGACCCCAGCTTTCTCGAGAAAGGGTATGTCTTATCCGTGGGGAGATATGGCACTCTATATGATCGTGGTATGTCATTACACATTTGTCCGGACACACAGTATATATAGCACCAGGAGTGACCGTAATGGAAACTATGGACTCTGGGTGACTATTAAGTGTCAGCGTAGCTTCATCAATGATAACAAATGTACCATTCTGCTGGGGGTGTTGATAATTGGGAAGCTGTGCATGTGTGGGGGCAGAGGGATTATGGGAAATCTGTGTACATTCATGTACATTTTGGAACCTAAAACTGCTTAGAAAATCAAATATAAAATAAAGACACCTTCATTGCCTTTGAGAAGCTCCTGGTCCGAGAGTAAGGGAGGGTTCTTCGTATTGAGAGCTCATCAGACCTACTTATCAATGATAGGAGAGGTCATCAATGATACTAATGCTGACATCACTGTTTGTGGACTGCTGCAGAAGACGTTTCCAGCGGAGAGGTACAACGAAGTGATCTTTCTCCACTACGTTTTATGTAACAGTTTACAATATCTGGATAACTTTTCTGGCCAGTGATTTAGGGGGAAACGTAGACAATTCTTTTTTCTTTAAACAAGTAACTATGTGTGTATCTAGTGAAGTTTTGAAGAGGGACTTATTCACACAGGGAAGATGGCAGGACTACCTACAGAGATGTGGTAGCTTATCCGTGGGCCCAAGAACAACAGCCCAGAACCACAGTAATTCTAGAAAGCTGGTGGGTTCCTTATACCTAGAGCATCCTGGAACGCAGCCAAAGGCTTAGCCCCCCAGACACTGGCTTTGGTATCAGAGAGGCTTGAGATAGAACCTCGGCTCTGCCATTATTAAACGGTGACCTTTGGGAAGTTCCTGGACTTTTCTGAGTGTGAACTTTCTCATCTGTAAAATGAGGGTAACAGTGTACCCCTTTCAGAGTTACCATGAGGGTAAATGACGATATTCGGGAAGCAGCCCAGCTGCGCTTGGCCGACTGTGAACGCTCGTCAGCGGTAACGGGGGTGACTGTGATTTCTGTCGTCTCCCCGCTCTGCACCCCTAACCTCAGAGTTAACAGTGCTTCCCAGACTCTCACAGCGAGGCTCTGGGGGGCTTGTTGAAATGCAGTCTCTGCTCCAGCAGGTCTGGGGCAGGACAAGGGTCTGCATGTCTAACCAGCGCCCGGGGGTTCCAGAAGCTTCAGGGATCTAATGAATCTAGAAACATTTGAGTAATGCAGACCCCACCCTTCTCTGCTCCTTTGTTGGGGAAGATGAAAATCATCACACTCGGGGCAGAAACCCTGACTGAAATACGATTTCATTGTTTTCTTAGACGAAGCTTAGAACATTGGTCACTTCAGGGCCAGTGTCCTGTCAGGTCTGCCTGGCTGAGTCGCCGGCACGTTGCTGTCAGAAACCCCACTCCACCGCGTGGCAGATCAAAGCCGTGTGTCCTCCCTGCCCCCGGTCAGCCAGCGCCCCACACCCTCCTCCCGTCTGCAGGTCAGTGGCCTCGGACAGACGCATATTAGATTAACTCAGGACCAGCAGGTCTCGTGGCCGCCACCTGGCTGATGCCCGTTTTCAAACTAAATACACCATTTTATTTTTCGATAAAAATGCTTTCCAGGTAAAAATGAAAATTACATTGGGAAATCGTGGCTAGCAAGGGAAAAGAGCCATTTTGGGTAATATTTCTCATAATTGGGGTAATTTCCACAAACTCAGACATTGCAGAATTCCCACACATCCTCGCCACCGACGGCAGGGCCGGGAAGACGGCTCTCTACCAGGCGCGAGCCTGCGCCGGTCTCCACGGGGAGAGACCGTGGTGAGCCGTGCAGGGCCGGGAAGACGGCTCTCTACCAGGCGCGAGCCTGCGCCGGTCTCCACGGGGAGAGACCGTGGTGAGCCGTGCAGGGCCGGGAAGACGGCTCTCTACCAGGCGCGCGCCTGCGCCGGTCTCCACGGGGAGAGACCGTGGTGAGCCGTGCAGGGCCGGGAAGATGGCTCTCTACCAGGCGCGAGCCTGCGCCAGTCTCCACGGGGAGAGACCGTGGTGAGCCGTGCAGGGCCGGGAAGACGGCTCTCTACCAGGCGCGCGCCTGCGCCGGTCTCCACGGGGAGAGACCGTGGTGAGCCGTGCAGGGCCGGGAAGACGGCTCTCTACCAGGCGCGCGCCTGCGCTGGTCTCCACGGGGAGAGACCGTGGTGAGCCGTGCAAGGGCCGGCTCCCTGCCCTAGGGACACGTGTTGTACCCCGCCGCTGGTGTGCAATGACAACTTCTACGGCTGAAGCCGGGAGCAGGGTAGAGCTGGGGCTGGGCCGATGGCCATGGTGTGTAATCATAAGATTGGTTTTTACATTGATGAAAAACGTGCACTATATTCTCTATCCCAGACCAAACTGATCAATAACTTAGGTTTAAAATAGATGTAGCAGAGTTTGTGGGCTCACATGTTCCACATAGGGGACAGTTACAGAACGGCTTTTTCTTTTAGGATATTGGGTTACCCAAAGATTAGATGATTGCAGGTTGGTCCTTCCGTAGTGGGGGAGGATGTGCGTGTGTGTGTGTGCGTGTGTGTATGCATGTGTGTGCGTGTGTGTATGCATGTGTGTGCGTGTGTGTGCGTGTGTGTATGCATGTGTGTGCGTGTGTGTATGCATGTGTGTGCGTGTGCGTGTATGTGCATGTGTGTGCATGTGTGTGTGTGCACCTGCTGCACCTCGATGCTACCCTACAGGGTTCCTGGGCTGAAGCCGCCCTTTAGTGATCTGGGTGGCCTCTTGTGGAATAAACTATTTTGGGTAGATTTGCTGTGTGCACAATAGGACAGGTGGTATAGTGAGGTCTTTGGACTCAGACGGACCTGAGTTTGAATCCCAGCAGGGGGTACTACTGCTATGCTGTGTGTGACACAGCTGAGATGAGGCAAGGAGCTCGGGGGATGTAACTGTAAGGTGACACTCCTACTCAGGTAATGGCCCTGCCCCGGTCCCACCCTGAGATGCGCGCCTCCTTCAGTTTCACACCTCGGTGCCTCCCTTTCCTCACCCTGGCCTGGCCCTGCTCTCTGAGTCAGCCCCACCTGTGCACTGGGGGCAGGAAGAATCACCCCGTGGTTTAGAAGTGTCCTGACCCAGTGCCTGGAGCTGAGATTGATGAGTGGTCGTGCTGCCTCATTTTCACTCCCCCGTTCCCCGGGCATCTTGACCTTAACTCCCTTGTAGTGCAGCTGGAGTCAACCCCGTCCTTGAGGAAGGAAAGACTCAAGGACTAGCTAGAAGTGCCTTCATTTAGGACATCATTTCTTCTGAGTTATTCTTTAGGAAATAATTTATTTTAAATCTATTTTTATGTCTTTTTTGATTTCTCCCAGTTACAAGTATCAAGTGTTACACCAGCAAAACCAGGCAGTGAGATCTGAGTGTATCCAGTTACACGCAGGACAGAGCCGGGGGGCCCCCGAGAGCCCCACTTCATCTTGGGGAGACAGAATGTCTCACCCTGGGACTGAAGCACCTGCCACCCAGGCTGGATGGAGGAGGCGCCTGCTCACTGCAGGGGCCGGGACGGAGCCACGAGGCTTCACGGCTCGGTCCCGTGCTCCGACTGTGATCATACATGTCACACGCACTCGGAGCAGCTTACGTGTCTTCTCGCAAGAGTGCGTAGCTTTCCTGCTCGGTCTTCTCCCTGCTTATTTATTTCTTGTCTGATGAGAGGCTGACCAAGGTATCCCTGGCCAGGATGACAAGGGGACCCTTCTAGGAGGTGGGTGCGGTAAGGAGAGAAGGTCTGTGGACATCTTGTCATGGTCCTCTGACGGATAAGAGTGCCTCATAGTTGTAAACTCCCCAGTTCATAGTGAACTATCAATACATAAGGGCCAGGATGACTGATGCTACTAGAACCCCTCACTCCTTTTGAATATTGCTTCCAACTTGGTTGCTAAGGGATAATGACAATGATGACAACGGTGGAGTTCTATTCTTCTGGTTCCGCTGGAATGTCTTTTCACCATCTGCTTAAGAGTTCTCTATCTTAGTTTCTTAATCTGTGACCTAGGGGATTTAATTTCTGGACTACCCTTTGGTAGGATGGACTGACTCTGAGATGTGTGTGTGTATGCATGTGTGTGTGTGTGTGTTCTTAATCTGTGACCTAGGGCATTTAATTTTTGAACTACCCTTTGGTAGGATGGACTGATTCTGAGATGTGTGTGTGTGTGTGTGTGTGTGTGTGTGTGTGTGTGTGTGTTGGGACCACTTCTTAGACTTAGTGGCTATTGCAAGTCTAGACTTAACTGTTTGATTCACAAGCCGTGTGTTCAGTTCTAGGCTAAAGACCACTTACGGAGAGTCAGGACACTCACAGGGTAGGGCAAATGTAGGTTGACAGTTGTGACTATGGAAGAGAAAACAAAAATTAACAAACAATAACACAAGAATAAACTCTGTGTCTTGCACATTGACAGCTGCGACCCTGCTCTGCCCCAGCCGGTGTAAACCGCCTCTCCCTGCTCGGCCTGGATCCCTTCATCGTGGGAAGCAGCTTACTGACTGTTTACCAGTTCATTATAGGAAGGGACGGTCAGGGAGACCTACGACATCCCGACGGAAGAGACGCGCGGGCCGAGGTGTGCAGGACGGGGCTGAGCTTCTGCGTCCTGTCCGGGTGCCGTTCCCTCAGCGCCTCCACGTGCCACCAGCCGAGAAGCTTCTGGGAGGTGATGGCGGCCTCCTCATGTAGACGTGACCAGTCACTGGCTCCATGTCCGGGGCCTCTCGCCGCTCTGGAGAATAGGGGGTGGCATAGAGCTGAAACTTCCAAGCTTCTAATTCTGGCCTGGTCTTGCTGGTGACCAGCCCCTACCCAGGAGTCACCCAGAGTCACTCATTAGAGCAGAGGACCCCTCTGTCCCCTGGTCTGGCCTGACCCCCGGGTAGCACTGCTCCTGGAGAGTAGGGGTGGGCCCTGCATGCTCGGGGTGAGCCCCCCTCCCGAGACCCCTGTGCAGAGGTCCGGTCCTCCTGAGGGGTCCGGCCCAGGCTCATTCACCCCCTGCCGCGTTCCTGGCGTGTAGACAGGGGACAGCAGGACCTGATGTTGGCTCTTCCAGGCTGCGGAGTGGAAGAGAAGATGTCTACACTGTTCACAAGCTACAGCTGGCTAACCCGGTGCTTCTCTTTTCCACATTCTTTTTCTGGCCATTTGCCCTGATTGGGAGCTTCTGTTTTAGGATTTGGCATCCTCGCGGCTTGAGAAATGGGGCTTTTCTTCCGAGAGAGCCGGGCATGGCCCAGGGGGCTCAGGTCAGATGCTTACGACGGTGTCTTCGGACTCAGCTTGTCATGGGGGGGGGGTGCAGAGTCCTTGTAACAAGGTGTCCGAAAATATTTCATAAATAAATATGACCAACGAAACACACTGACTTTACGGAGAGTTCAAAACGGGCCCCTGAAACAGCACGGATCCTTCCGTGTTCTCGCCGAGAGGCGGACCCGCGCAGAGCGCCACGTGAGGCGGCCCCAACTGGCAGGGGCTGCAAACGTCTCGGAATCTGCCCTCCTCACGGAGAAATACAGCGGGCTACTTGGGGCGGGGGCACTTGGAAATAGGCCTGTGGTCAGTTTCTGAGCTCTGTGATACATAGTTCTACATAGATATATAAGTAACACCAGGGACAAGGGGCAACTGCTTTATGGGTCTTAAGGAGTCAGCTCCATGAAACACGAGCTTCGGACTGGGCTGGCCCGCGCGGGTCTGAATCCCCATGGAGGCTAGAGATACAAGCATGAGCTTCCCCCGCCAGACCAGAGGCCTCCTGTCTGCCCCAGGGGCCAGTCCCCTTCCTGTCTCCCTCTACGCACAGGAGACACCGGTGACCAAAGACAGCTGCCCCCTTTCAGCATCGGCCACACACGTTCTTCTGATTAAACGTCTCCGGCCAAGTGTGCCCTCCCTCTCCGCCTTTGGTGTGGCCGGGGTGGGTCTAAGATAAAAATGCCAACTCATTTAAAAGGCAAAGTAGGGCTGTAAGTGGCAGTGTGAGTTGTGGGAAGAATAAGAATGGCTTTCTATTTGTGCCTGTTCTCAAATCTTGATGCCTCTGTCTCCTTGTTGTGGGGCCTTCGGCCTGCTGCTGAACATCTCCTCCCAGCTGCTGTGTCCACATCTGCAGAGCGGGAAGGAGCAGAACCAGTCGGAAGGGTTGTTGTGACCATCAAAGGATATCATGAATTGTATAAGCATACATTATTTCTCCCAGGTGCCCCATCCAGAAAGCGTTGAGGGTTATCTACAATTAGAAAAAAAAAAAAAATAGCGACAAGAAGCAGAAATGCTGGAAAATGGGCACAAGGTGAGATATTGCTTCCTGGCCCCGTTGTGAAGGAGGCGACCTCATGTTGTCAGTGGAAGAGACATGCATCCCTTGTGGGCTGGAATATCCGGCCACTTTGTCAGCCCCTCTGGACCTCTCCCTTGGAACTGGCATTAGCCTGACCTCCTAGAGCGACTTTGATGAACAAAGCCCTCTGCTGATTCTTGATGAACATGTAATGTGATAAGAAATATATACCTCTACTGCTTTGAACCACTGATATTTTGATGTTGGTTGTTATGCCAGCAAAACCTAGATTATCCTGACTGAGGCAATTCATCTTGAGATGACTGAATGTCCCTTCTGTCAAATTTACACATCTTCAATAGTGACACCATAGTAATCCTCTTTCAAGTTTCTGCTTAAAGTTCTACAATTACTGTTTGAAACAGCAGTACCTGATTTGGCAGTGACATCCCCAGGGGAACCCTTCTCAAAGGTAATGTTGCTTTCATTCTTTGATTTAAGCAACATTGACGTTTTTGGCCAGAGCCAGTTCCAGGGAGACCAGTCGACTCCGAAAACCAGTCACTACATATTAATGACTCTGAGCTTTGTATCTCTGGTCTGAATCCCTCTCCTGACCCGCAGATCGCTGTCCCATGACTGTGCTTGCATGTTTGATGGGCGGCTCAAACTTAGGTCGGCTTAAGCGCTATTGGTTGTTTTCCAAACAGTGCCCGCCTCCTCTGCCCTAGTTCTCTGCTGTAATGCAAATAAAATCTCAGCGCCTTACGGTGGCCTAGGAGACCCTGCCTGCTTCTTGGATTCCTCCATCCGTGATGTCGCCCCTTGTAAACTTGGCCCGCTCACAATGACTGTGCTGCTCATTCTTCAATACAGCCATTTCTTTTCGGTCTCCGGCTCTCCGCACTTGCTGGTCTCCTGCTTGGATCCCGGATCTTGCTGTGGCGATCACCAGGGACACCTCAGGCTGCCTGCTAGACAGTCTATGCCACTGTGTGGCCTCCTTTCCATCCCTCCAGCATCATCCCACGTGCTATCTTCACAGCACCAGCGCGTGCCAACACTAGGAAGGGAAATTACCTCACATGTATGACTAGGAGTTAACTCCCTGCCCCCTCCTCCTTAGACCGCAAGCTCACTGAGGGCAGGGGCTCTGTCTGCTTCACTCTGTATCCCCCAGGCTAAGGAGTGCTTTTGTAGAACACAGAAGGGGCTAAGCAAATTCTGATGCTGTAGGCTTGGGCAGGCATGGGCATGGAGCCATGCTGACACGACATAAGTTCATGTCTCTTGCCTCCGTGAACGGTTGGAGGCAAGAGCTGTCTTATGTGTGGAGTCCGGCAAGAGCTCCATGAATTTATCACAATGCTCATTACAGAACTGCCCGGTAGGCACAGAACTATGGATTGCATAACTAGAGTGTCATACCTGCCTTCCCCTGACACTAAGGACCCCAAGACCATTGTCATTCACAGTGTGTGTCTCACGTGCCAGCCTGTGATGAGCACTGTCCGTAAATCACCCCATTTCACCCTCACGCTTGCCCTGTGCTGCCCTCTGCGATGTTTTCCCAAATACAGCTTGCTCTCACTCTTCTGGCCACATGGTATCAACACACTTCCCGATCTCCTTGCTGTTGGGTGAGTTCTTGTGATTAATTCTGGCAAACCAACTTCGAGCTCAAGTGGCACATGCCACATCTGGGGCAGGGCACTTGACTGGCACTCAGAAACCCTCCTAGAGCACATGTTCCCCTGGCAGGACCACCAGGTGTATGCCCTGTTGGTTGGGGCTCCTGAATAACGTGAGAACAGAGCTCGCTCCTGACCCCTGATGGGCATGTTGTGTGAACAAGAAATAGCCCTTTGTAATTTCAGGACATGGAGCCTAACCTAATGTATTCTGACTGTGAAGCGAGGTACAGGGGTCCCATTTTACAGATGAGAGACCTCATGCCCAGAGAAGGGACTTGCCAGGGTCACTCAGCTAGTAAGTGGGTACCAGCTCTACACTGGTTTCACTATTTACATGACCACACTCTTTTTAACAGCTATATGGTTTAGCTGGTACAAATTTTAATAATTGATTTTTTTCAAGAAATAGACTGGGTCTATAGTGTCACTAAGTCAATCTCAATGTGCCTCGTAGCCCCTGTCTTACACGCTGGTGGGAAAATTCAGCCTCACTCGGTCATTGTTGTGTCTCTGCTTCTTCTTCCCTAGACATGAAAAATATCCCAGGTGTCCTTTCTGGAGTACACACTTTGGGGAGAACTAGAGGACTTCATGGTGACCCCTAACGTACGGCTTGGTTCCTGCACATCCGGAGGTGTACGGATTCAGTGGCACGCTTAGATGTAGGAATCAGTTAAGTCCTGGGTACACCGGTGTCCAGAGACACACACCCCTCCCAGGTTCGGCCAGCTCCCCGGGGACTGGGAAGGAGGGTCTCTACATTCCCACCACCCCGGGCATCCTCTGATCTCTCAGGCCCTCCTTCCCTGCCTTCCTTCCTCTTTCCTTCCTTCCTCTTCCCTCTCTCCCTCCCCCTATACTTATCAAGTGCCTGCTATAGCCGGGCACTGGCCTTCGTGTTAGGGATCAAGAAGTGGAACAGACAGAAAGCCCTGTCCTCAGGAGGCTCGGTGGCAGGAAGCGGAAGAGAGACAGCCAGCCAGCCAATAAAAGAAGTAAGGGAATCCTATCAAAGCTTAGAAGAGTTTGGTGTTACCGAGAATGCAGTAGGGAAGGGGGCCAGGCAGGGGGTGTGTTGGGAAGAGGTCAGGGTGAGCCCGGCCTTTTGCCCAGAGGCAAACACACTGGTGGACATCTGGAAGGAGAGAGCATGGCCAGAGGGAAACAGACACGCCCGTGCTCAGAAAGCAGAAAGCGCCTGGGGTGTGCTGGCAACCTCCAGGGGCCTGGCCTGGCTGTGAGGCGGCCCGCGTTGGGGCCGATCAGACCCCACCTTCTGTCTGGAGTAAGATGGAAGCCACGGGAGGAAGGTGGGCTGAGACACGATCTGGTTTTTGTGATAGAGGCACGTGCGGGTATAAAGGACAAGGGCTGAAGCAGGAAGTCCACGTGGGACCCTTCTGAGCACTAGCTCCTTCCCAGCGTTGGGGCCCCTCCGTCCTCTGTCCCACCCCACCCGCTGCTCATGTCCCCTCCGCGCGCAGGCGACACTGGCTGCGATGGGATGTCGGAGTGAGGACTGGTCCAGAGGACGGGAGGACCTCGGCAGCACAGCAGCGGCCAGCACCTTCTGAACAGGCTTGGCCCGGAAGTGGAGCCACAAAAGCTCAAGGGATCTTGCAGGGAGAGGGAAAAGCACAAAGTCCAAAACGCAAGTGATGGTGGTTCTTCCTGAATATTTCTTGGCGGCAGCAACGAAAAGGCCAACCACCTCATGAACGGTTCTGTCCCTGGGTGTCAGGTGCGTCAGGAGCTCAGAGTGGGCGCTCAGAGTGGGCGCAGGGTGCCCAGAGGGGTGGGAAGGACAGGCCAGAAGAAAACAGCAGGGGAGTGTGGTGTGGGGCACGAGGAAGTGGGGAGGGAGCGCCTCCTGGCAGTCGAGGGAGAATCTGGGGCGCAGGCCGGGGTGAGGCGGAAGCCTGTTAGATGGTGTGGTCCAGCAACTCCAGTCAATTTGGCATTGTGGAACAACAATGCACAACTTTTTAGAAAAGGAGTATGTCACAGACATTTCATGGGGCCCACTTAAAAAAAAAATAGCATTCATTGTTTCCTGAAATTCAAATTTAACTGGTCGTCCTGCATTTTTTTATTTGCTAAACGTTGCCATCTCATCTCAGATGAATGTTGAACGCGGCCGTGGTTAAACACCACAGCCTAATGCTTCAAAGACGTGTGTCCCCCTAGACAAAGAGTGGAGGAAGAGGGGTGGGGCGTTCCTGGTGGCGGGACACCACAGGAGCAATGACAGGGCTTGTAACAGCCTGTCTCTGCGCTGAGAGAAGGAAGGAAGGCGCTTGGCAACTGAGGGACGGCGCCTCCCTGAGTGCCTGATGTGTAAGATGTGCCCAGGACCGCTGGTCACTTCTCTCTCGCCTTCCCCGATGTAGGAGAAAGATGCATTTGCCAAAGACCACAGTGAACATCCATCGTGTCTGTCTTTACATTGCATTTTCAATTTAATTTTGGCTATAGTAAGGTCACGAAAAAAAAAATCATCCCAGTGTTTTCTCCTGGGCCATCAGATGGAGTATATAATAAATTCAGCACTCACATAAGCCTTGTTGACGCAAAAGGGAAGTTTCTGACTCGAAAGATTCCCAAACTGAGAAACTGAGTGATAAGCTGCAGGGGTGTCTCCCTGCCTGTTGTTGCGGGCAGCGGGCAGCGGGCAGCGGGCGTCTCCTGTGGCTATCTGTTGCTGATGGCTGAACAGGGCTATACTTCAGGCTGGTCACAATTGTTCACCAACAGGGGAGTCCATCCATGACAGACATAATTCAGACGTTTCCTGCACAGAACATTTATCCCGATATTTGACCTGCAGCACGTGTGTAGGATGACTCTCATTTATAACATGTCCTGGTTTCATGGACTTTGCTTTGCTTCAGTGAAAACTATTTTAATAGACTTTCTTTGAAACTCATGAGAAGACTCACAGTTTGAAGGGACGTTTCCGAAGTGTCTGTCTCCTTACATTTTCCATGCCGCAGGAAATTGGATTTTGCACGTCTTCCAGTTTGCTTAACTCTGGCTGGATAAATATTTATTGAATACTTTCCAGGTGTGAGCCCCTGGACTTGGGAGAGGGGAGGGGGTGGTGGGAAGGACCTGGCATTTGTAGTTCAGGGATCAGGATTAGAATTCAGGTTTCAAAGGCACTTTCCTTTGACACGCTCTAGTTTCAGGTGTCCAATAGAATGCAAGTCCTAGTCCCAATCCTAATAAAGCTAATCTGACACTAAGATGACTCCATTGCTAACGTGTATACTAGTACTGTCGCTGCTACCAACAGTGATAGCAATTGCAATAACAACACCCTTTCTAATCTCTACCACAGTCAGGGTTCTACAGAGAAGCAGAACCAATGGGGTGGGCGTATGGACATGGAGAGAAAATATTTATTTTCAGGAATCAGCTCACACAATCATGGACGCTGGCACATCCAGTATCTGCAAGGTGGGCCGTAGGCTGGAGAGCCAGGTGGGAGCTGCTGCTGGTGCTCGGGTTCGAAGGTCGCCTGCTGGCGGAGCCCCCTCTTGCTCAGGGAGGTCAGTCCAGGTTTGAGTCAGGCCTTCCATTGATTACAGAGGCCACCCATGTTATAAGGGACAAGCTGCATTACTCAGAGTCCAGCAATTTAAATGTCAACCTCACAGAGACATCCAGAATAATGTCTGACAAACTATCTGGCATGGTGGCTTAGCCACATTGGCACAAAATGGACCATCACATCTCTGGTACTTCATAAACGTCACTCATAGTCATATTAATGTGTGCTAACATTGTTTCAGGCAGGGTTCCTCCAGAGTAGTGCACCAGGAGGTATGTCCAATAAGGGCTCACTTAAAAACCTAGCACTCGTTGACTGTGACTTTAAGTGAACCGACATATAACAAAACCAATTTTGCCACAGACTAATTGATATAAACAAGAGTTAAGTTCCTACAGCAACTCATCAATTAAAATGATGTTGAATGAAACAATGTTATTCAAGGACTTGCTGTACGTATACATATATATACATACATACATATATATAAATATTTATACATACATATATATAATATGTGTATATATACATACAAACATATTTATATACATATGTATGTATGTATGGATATGTGTGTATATACACACAGACAGTCCCTGGGTTACAAACGAGATAGGTTCTGTAGGTCTGAAAATGTTTAAGTGTTTATATGCACAGGAAGGTGAAAATAAATACTATGTTAGGACAAACACCTGGGTTGCATTTAATACATAAGTGCACCTGTTCCAACTCACATACAAGTTCAACTTAAGAACAAACCTACAGAACCGATCTCGCTTGTAACCTGGGACTCTCTGTATACGTATGTATGATATATAAAACAAAGAACTGGCTGATACTATTTCAGGGGCTGGCTGGTCAAGTTTGCAGTCCATCGGGCAGGCCACTAGGGAGGGCTCACTGCTGCTGCGTCCTACAGGTGGCATTTCTGTTCCTGGGAAGTCTCAGTTCTGCCCTTGAGGCCTTTCATCCGCCTGGACCAGGCCGCCCAGACTGTCAAGTCTCACGGCCTTCCCTTACAGGCCGCCGATCACAGGCGTGACCGCAACTGCTGGATGCCTTATGGGCAACACCTCGCTTAGTGTCTGGGGGACTGTTTGCAGACTCGAACCCAGGTGACCCCCACCGCCGGCCCTCCCGTGTATGTGTGTGTGTGTGTGTGTGTGTGTGTGTGTGGTCATGCCTAGCCGGTGTACTGTTTGATGGTCAGGACAGTATTCCTCCTGACACTCAGAGCCCGTGCTCTGGAGAAGGAAGGGTAGACGCAGTCTTTATTCCATAAGGTCACAAACCAACAACTCGCCTTTGCCGAACCATTAGAGTGTCCTGGTTAAGAGCATCTTACAGATTTTTACACTTCATACAGCTCCAGGAGGCGAGTCTTACTATTTGTGCTGTGCGGCAGACCCAAGCGAGTCTCAGGATGTAGAAGGGGTGTGTCTACCATCATCACACAGCGCCTGAGTCCCAGAGCAAGGGTGCTGGCCTGGGAGCGGCCGGCGGTGCTGGCCCAGGTAGGAAGGCTGCGGTCTGGTGGAAGGGGCCCCGAGCAAGTGTTCAGTGGAGTGAGAGGCGGGGGCCTCCAGGGGCAGGTGGCAATCTGTGGGCCCTGTGGCAGCGGGAGGACTTGGGGTGTGTGTGTGTGTGTGTGTGTGTGTGTGAGAATGGAGTGCAGAAGAAGACCAGAGTGCACTACAAGGAAGAGCAAAGACCCAGAGAGCGGACACCCGTGCTGGGGAGTGGCGCTGGGGACCCTGTGGCAGCATCGGCATCGCGGGGGTGTAGGAGCAGAGGGACCGATGTGTAGACACAGCAGGCCGGTCGAATCTATCCAGCTCCTGACACGTTTGGGTTGAGAAGGATTCTCAGGAGAACCACCAAAGATGCGCAGCTTGGTTTCCAGATGTGCACCGGGGTCCCTGGGACCCCGGCAGTAGGTCACGAGCCCAGGGGGGCAGAAAACAACTGGTGATACGGTGAATTCCTGGTGCCGGCAACAGTGGGGAGAGGAAGAAGGGGAGGAGGAAGGAGGGAGAATTCTGGGAAGGCCCCTTCCTTCCCTGTAATGCCTGTGGCTCACTTGTAGGAAAGTGAGCTTATGTGCGGCGCTCATGTAGCTTTCCGGGACACGATCTCATTGTTTTCTTAAGTCCCTAAGCCATCAGGAAAATCACGGAAAAATGGAGGATTTGAATATCTGAAGGCTGCTAGTCTAACTTGGCTGAGAAAAAAATTTTTTTTTGGATGGGGGGGTTGTGTGTGTGTGTGTGTGTGTGTGTGTGTGCAAACTTTATAAAATGCCTTGTAAGTATTTTCCACGGCACACTCGGTGACTTCACTCAGCCCTGCTCAAACAGCCCGTGTTGGTTTTGAGTTCATAAAGCCCCTCTCTCTCCCCCTTGTCTCCCCGCTCAGGTTCACGTCCAGATAAAACAGCTAAGTCAAATACGGTGTAAAAATACAAGCCCCTTTTAGCCTGGCTTTTCATGCTGCGCTCCGAAGTGCGCCCGGGTGTTGAAAGCGAAGGGGGGCGGGGCCGGGAGGGTGTTTTGCAGCCTCAGGTACAAGAGCTCGCGGCCAGGCCTGAGCAGGCGCGCCCCCGTGGGGCGGGGGATGGGGATGGGGACCGGGGTGGGGGGACCGGCTCTCGGCATCGTCTGCGCCTCCGCGGTCGGCTGAGAGCCGGCACACCTGCCAAAGTCAGCAGCTGGAGTAAGGAGGGTAAATCACGTTAAGAGGGAACGGGACAAGATTTTGGAAAAGGAGAGAGAATACACAGGTCAAACCATGAACCAGGCCTGCAGGGTGAGGATGATGAGATCTAAATTGACTGGTATTTCCTGGGTTTAGAAAAGGAAGTCTGGATGGGATTTAGAGCTGGTCCTCGGGCACCTCTGCTCATGGGTCCCGCCCTCGCTTGCCGCCCTCCTGCCCAGTGGGCCTCAGGTGTGGGGCATTTAGGGCAGGTTGGGGAGCAAGCCAGAAAGCTCTGGGTTTTGCAGCTATAAATACATTTATCCAGCCCGTCATCCTCAATTAGTGCTGGAGTGCCCACAATGCAGTGCTCTGCACGCAGGCTGCTCTGGAGACTGCACGGCGCCCCCAGGCCTCTCCTTCCTGCTCTCTCCAAACCTGGTCACACCCTGGCAGCTATCTGTGGGACCGGCATGGCTCTGCCATTGTTAGAACCATGACCGTCAGAAATAACGGCCACGTGGGACTCGGTGGAAAGATAACTGTGCCTCCAGGCAAGTCCGGAGCTTGGCTTGGTCCTGAGGGTCCTTCTCCCCTACCTGGTGATGCTGAATCGTATTGATAGCACTGTGCTCCAGTCTGTGTTGTCCCAAAGGGTGACAAAGCATTTCTGTACCAGCCTGTATTTTATATATATATATAATTAACCATCTAACTGTCCTGATAGAGAGATGGTCATGTGTCCGTCTTCCAGATGAGGAAACTGAGGCTCAGAGTGCTTCAGTGGCTCACTCATGTCCGCATAGGCTGTGCACAGCAGAGGCAGGGCTATGAGGTTGATAGAATTTTCCCATTTTACTGGTAAAGAAACTGAGGCTTGGAGGCGAACAAAGTGATGTGTGGATACTCAGCAGGTGAGGGTCAGAGCTAGGTCTGGAATACGTCATCACTGAACTCCACCTGCTCCGAAGTCCTCCCGCTGCTGTCCCTGGAACGATCTCTAGAAAAGCATTTGCCAGGGTCTCAGGAATTGGAGAATATGGCCTCTGTCTCCCTCCCCCACCTGCACACATACATCCCTGATGGCTCCACTGCTCACCTTCATCCCATCCATTGACTCATCCATCCGTCCTTTGGTCACCCCTCCACTCAAATAAGTGCTTGTGCTGTCGGGATGTGAGCTGGGTGAACAGTTCCAATCCTGGGAGCCACCCTTGATCCCTGGGTTTCCTTACTGTCAATATCTCCACATCTCAGTCTATTGCTGATCCTGACAACTTCACCTCCAGCCTGGAAGCCATATCTTTTCTCTCCTCTCTCTGGCTCCGTCCTATCCCAAGACTTCAGCATCTCTGCCACAGCCTCCTACATGGTTTTTTCCTGGGTCCTCTCATCCATTCCTCATTCCACTGCTACCTCCCCTGCTTCATATCTCCCAGTGGCTTTTCATTGCACTTAGAAAAAAGACCATCTCCTTACTATGATGGGTAAGACCTTTCGTAATCTGGTCCCCCCATACGTCTGATTTCCTACCTTCACCGCTCATTCTCTCCCTCCTTGTGCTCCAGCCACACCAGCTGTATTCCTTGTTCCTCTCATCTTCCACAGTCACGTCTTCCCCAGAGCTCTGGCCCAGCCATCCTCCTGCCAGGAAAGGGGGGGGGGTGGCTCCATGCTATTACTTCTGTCACAGCTCTAGTGTAGACCCCTAGAAACATTTCTACACATACTGTCTAAAGAAGCCACCTCATCTTTCTCTACTTATTCCTCTAGTTTTATTCTCTGAATCACTTATCACTCGCTACTCTCATTTGTAATCTGTTTGTTTTCATCCTCTGCTCATTAGTATGCAGTCTCATAAGGGGACAAGTCTCTCTCCTTCACTCTGTGACACCAACACTTAAACCAGTGCTTGCGTGACGTGTGCACTCAACCACTATTTGATGAACAGGTAAGATAAATAGTTATGATCCCCACCTCTATAGAACTTACATCTAGTTGGGGACTTTAAAAATATTAGGTATTTAGTAATATGATCAGATGCCTAACGGCCCATGTGATTGCAGACTGACTCCCTAATTCTGACCCGTGTTTTTGGTGGTGTTTCCTTTGTCTCCATGGTCCATGCTGGCTACAGGGGCCCTTTTTCCTTGTTTCAGGGGAGGGACATCAGAGCACAGCTGTCCAACCAGTGTTTTGATTGGTCAGTCTTTGGGACAGACGTCTAGGGATGAGAAAAAGGCGAATGCAAGACTTCCGTCATTCCCACTCTGCAGGAAGTTACAGACCTGAGTCATGGCGTCCTTTGTGTTCACACCTAAGAGTCCTAGTTCTGCCCTCTGGAGTCTTACAGGTTATGTGGGATGTCTTTTCCCCTTTTGAAATTTGGTAATAATGTACAGTCAAATAGAGAAGGATATAAAATGAGTTAAGGTCCCATCCATCAGAGATAAAGGCTATTGATACACTGGTGTTTTTCTTGCTGTGTTTTTGGCATGCAATATATAATTCCATGCATCTCTACCAGCCTGTCCAGAAGTGTTCGCAAATTTGGAATCATGGAGTCTGTACAAAATGGCATGTTTGCAGAATAGGGAGACGCGGTAAAAAGAGACGGGAGCGGGGGGTGGGGGGAGGCTGTGAGTGGGCAGGGCCAGGCTCACATTAGTCTGTAAGCCACCGAGAGAAGGTTAGCTTTTATGCTCAGGGCCATCGGAAGGCACGGAGATTTCTAAGGAAGGGACTGTCATGCTGTGATTCATGTTTTGGGCAGCCCACTCTTACACTCTTCCCGCACTGGAGTCAGGCAGGAAATTAGGAGGCTGTGGCAGTGACCCGGGGAAGCAGAAGGGGCGGGCGCATGCAGAACAGGGGCATGGACAGAAGTGGCCAAGTTCAGAGGGCCTTGCTGTAGGATTGGGTAATAGGATGTGGAAGGGAGGGAGAGATTTTGTGTGGATGCAGAGACTATCACATGATGATTGCCTAGCCCTAGGTATACTAACACTTTAAGAATTGCATCAAAGACCTTAGAAAGGGGTTACAAACTTAACAGGCAGAGTCGTTAAGGCGGGCCACAACGGTACGCCATGCCGCATGATTCACTGTTCTCATAAGAAGAGAAGATGGCTGTTGGATCAGTTCATTTCACGGAGGAGGGGGGGGCTAGATGTCAGTGTTACCACATTCTGTCCAAACAAGAATGATTAACTTCAATTACGGCTGCCTTTGGAGAACTGTGCAGGCCTTTTAGTGTGTTTCAAAGTATTTAATTTGGGCATTTTGGAAAAACATACATCTCTATTCATAGCAATGGTTGCTGCTCTGATTTATACGTTCTGCTCCCCTGTAAATCATTCAAAATTCAAAAATTAAATTTTATGGCATAACACTTTGATGGCTCTATGCCTGAGCAGAGGGCAGGAGGAATGCCATTTTTTTTTACTGCCAATTATGATTGGACCTCTTTTCGTTATGTCTTTTTTTTTTTTTTTTTTAATAGAGCAGATGGTTCAAGTCACATATATAGAGAGAGGTACACTAATGTTCTGTTAAAGAAAATTCAAAACTTGACTTTAAAAAAAAATGGTATGCTTTTCATCATTAGTTCAATCTTATTTAGTTTTAGAATTATGAATCCCAAGCACACTAAAAGTTTTAATATACATTCCCATGTCTCAGGCATAGATGGATGTCTGTGGGGCTTGGTGATTTAATTGCTTTGGGTGCAAACACGAAGAATTCAGTTATACCTCCGTGAGCAGGCATGGGTCTTTATACAGACGTGCCCGCTCTTTCTGACAGTGCTCAATTCTCTTCTCTTATATTTTGGAAAGGAAGATGGGATTAGTTTGGTTTCCTCTTTTCTGGGGCGGAAGGAAGCCGTCTCTCCTGAGCGACCGAGGTGTCCCCGGGCCTCGGCGCTCGGTGCTCGTTTTCCCCGCCTCCTCCCGCAGTCCTGCGAGTCAGGCCTCCCTAGCCCTAGTCCTGCGAACGACCCAACAGAGTCAGAGAGGTCCAAGACTTCCAGAGCGCCACACCGATGCTGCAGGACAGAACTGGGATCTGGACTCGGACCGACAGGTGCCGCCTGGGCTTTCTCATCGTCCTCGTGGTGAGAAGTGACACGCGATGCTCACGGCTTCTGTCCTCACTCAGAACTAAAGACAGATGGTCCTTGCTCCTGCTGACTGCTGGACAGAAGGTCTGATAGTGCCCGCCGGTGAGGAGTGCTGGTGTCGGGATGGGTCATCTAAGTCGTCATAAGAAAGAGAGGGAAGGCCCTGGCTGGTTGGCTCAGTGGTAGAGCATCGGCCTGGCATGCAGAGGTCCCGGGTTCGATTCCCGGCCAGGGCACACAGGAGAGGCGCCCATCTGCTTCTCCACCCCTCCCCCTCTCCTTCCTCTCTGTCTCTCTCTTCCCCTCCCTCAGCGAAGGCTCCATTGGAGCAAAGATGGCCCGGGCGCTGGGGATGGCTCCTTGGCCTCTGCCCCAGGCTCTAGAGTGGCTCTGGTCACGACAGAGCGAGGCCCTGGAGGGGCAGAGCATCACCCCCTGGTGGGCAGAGCATCGCCCCTGGTGGGCGTGCCGGGTGGATCCCGGTCGGGCACATGCGGGAGTCTGTCTGACTGTCTCTCCCCGTTTCCAGCTTCAGAAAAAAAAAAAAAAGAAAGAGAGGGAAAACGGAAGAAAAAGAAGTGATTTAATAAGCGTTCTGCTGAGCAAGTCCTGGGCTCCGTGCTTATTGTTGGGGAAGGGCCTCCGGGATTGTATAAGGTGGGCTTTGAACAGTCTCTGCTCGGGAGCCCGGAGCCCGTTGGGAAGAATAGTGCTTCTGTGGTGGGGGGAGGGGGAGGGGACCACTGCACTGCCGGGGCGGGGAGGAGACATCCTGCAGGGTGTGGCAGCTGGACTCTGAAGATCAGGGAGGCCGAGCACAAACAGGATTTCAGGCTTAGGGACCAGCATGAGGTCGATGGCGGCTGAATGGCGGGGGACATGTGCTTATCTGTTCCCTCCCCTCCAATCTCTTGCAGAAGTTTCTGGTAGAGCCCTGTCACAGGGCAGAAAGTGGACCAGAGTCTGGAGACTGAGTTTGAGACTCTATGTGGAGGGAACACAGGTGTCTAGAGCAGCAGGCTCACGTGGTGAGCATCTAGGTCAGCCACACGGTACGCCTGAGCCCCGGCTAGGGGCTGAGCTGGACAGCCCACGAGTGGCGTCAGTTGATGGAGCACTGACCATAGGTAGATCATTTTATTGCAGCTTAGAACCACTGTTAGAGCTTAGATAACTTTTCCTATAAATCTTCATTCCATGTTGATGCGCACAGAAGTATTTTGCATGAAGATCACAAGAACTATATTCTTTTTTTTCTTTCTTTTTCTGAAGCTGGAAACAGGGAGAGACAGTCAGACTCCTGCATGCACCCGACTGGGTTCCACCCGGCACGCCCACCAGGGGGCAATGCTCTGCCCCTCCGGGGCGTTGCTCTGTTGTGACCAGAGCCACTCTAGCGCCTGGGGCAGAGGCCAAGGAGCCATCCCCAGCGCCCGGGCCATCTTTGCTCCAATGGAGCCTTGGCTGCGGGAGGGGAAGAGAGAGACAGAGAGGAAGGAGAGGAGGAGGGGTGGAGAAGCAGATGGGCACCTCTCCTGTGTGCCCTGGCCGGGAATCGAACCCGGGACTTCTGTACGCCAGGCCAACGCTCTACTACTGAGCCAACCAGCCAGGGCCAAGAACTATATTCTTTATGTGGTAGAGCCGTTGGGAGTCCGCATGGCTGTGCACATCGGTCCTTTACAGTCAAGCACGTGTTTACGAAGCCTTCTTTGAGGCCAAGCACTCCTGTGTTTCTTTACCTACCATTTTCTTTGCTCCAGAAAGGATTTGCAAAGATTAGACAGGATTGCTCGAGAGAATGAACTTAAATTGAAGGGGAAGATTGAGCAAAAAGAAAACAGGAGTAGGAAAGGAAGAAGGTGGCACTGATGGTTTGGAACAGGAAAGATGCTATGGTTGAGTGACACAAAAGGTTACAAGTTTCTTTCTAAAGTTTCTGGCAGCTCATGGCACTA
This sequence comes from Saccopteryx bilineata, assembly GCF_036850765.1. Lineage (NCBI taxonomy): Eukaryota > Metazoa > Chordata > Mammalia > Chiroptera > Emballonuridae > Saccopteryx > Saccopteryx bilineata. The sequence continues at coordinate 258,541,037 of NC_089494.1, forward strand.
TTCCTTCTGGCTGGTTAGCTTTCTACTGTCACTGAGAATGTTGTTTTTCCCATACACGTCTGGTCTCCCCTCCTTGGCCGGGTCCCCCTTGGGGGCAGGGCCCATGGCACCCTCGCCTTGGTGCTCAGGGCCTTGTATGTATCTGGCAGCGATGGAAGGGGGTGGATGACCGTCTGCAGGATGAACGGTCTGACAGCACGCATAACGCTGGTCCCATTTCATGGAGAGTCAGGGAACGAGTGAGTCTGAATCACAAACAACGCCTTCCGGCTCCCCTCTGAGCTCAGCGGTTGATCTTCTGGATGCTGCGGCTCCTTTCCGTCCTTATTCAGCCTTGGCAGATTCTGCAAGGAACCTCGAGGACTGAGATGCCATGCCGCTCAGACAAGATCGAGCGGCGCTTTGCCCGTCTCTGCGTTTGGCTGCGCCACGCATCACAGGACAAGCAGCCTTTGATATGGTCATTTCCTTTTTGTCGTCTCTTTCTCTTAACCCTGAGCAAGTTGGCTGCTCTCGGCCTTTGTTCTTTTTCCATAATCACAGCATTGCCTGATAGCTTTCCATGAATCACATCACACCGAACAGCATAGATTAAACAGGAAATATCAATGGCTCTGTGAGTCATGCGGGATTTGGGCAGCGCGTCTTCTAAGTACGCATATCACAGAGTTCTGCAAGCTATTAAGGTGCTCTGGTGCAGCTATTATCTTTTAAGCCGGTGTTTGAAGCCTACTCTTTCTTCCACGACCAGAAACGCCCTTACACAGTAAGTACCTGGACCCAACAGCCCGTGGCAGCTGAACTATTGCAAATCCTCTCACCTCTGTGTCCCGTCTTCCAAGAAAAATCTGGACTCTGGGCTGATGAGTCAAAAGTTATTTTCCATAAGCAGAAAACACAGGGGAACTTTTAACCTTCGCTTTATACATTCCAAGCACGGAGAGTATCCATCTTTTTGTGTCCTTAATGCAAAGAAAGTATTTATTTTATGGGGACTATTAAAGTGGGTTTCCTATGCAGCGCGCCTTCTAAAACACAGGCCACGTATGTTACATAAAACAGACATACTTCCATCCCGGGGGAACCCCTGGTCTTCTCTCGCTTTTCTCACCTCTCTGAGCTTCGATCCTGACGAAGTGATGCTTTTGCCTCTCGCTGGAAGATTCATAAATCTGAGGGGAGGAAGAGGTTGACTCCTCGGCTGTTGGCTCTCTTAGAGCCTCGTGCTCAACTTATCAAAGGGCCCCTCTTTCAGACATGCCTGTAACACCTCAGCATCCTTGTAAACTTCCCGTGAGCTCTTCCCCTCTGCCCTCTTGGTTTTCAAAGGCTGATGCAGCTTCTAGTATGTGTGTGTGCGTGTGTGTGTGTGTGTGTGTGTGTGTGTGGTGGGTTATGAGGTTAATGGGGTAGTTCTGGAAGGTTTGAGGTTGGCCAGCATCAAATGAGGTAAAGTGAGAGTGGGTGCACTTTTGCTCCAAGGGCACACTGGATGCCAAGATGGGACGGGGTAAGTGTCTGTGTTTTCTGTATCAGGAGACACTCTCTTTCGGACGGTTGCCCAACAGTGTGGCCCGATGACAAGAAGCCCGTGGACGCCGGACTCTGGAATTTTGCCTTTGTGTTGAAAACTCTTCAAGTCCACTGGAGTTCTGAGCCCTGGGAATGAATAATAAACAGGCTTATTTTTGCTGAACTCCCCCCCCCCAAGGAGATCATAAAACTGTCCAGGGTCAAACACTGTGCAGAAACAGAAACATTCCCGTCTGCCTCGGTCTGCCTGGCATCGGTCTCCCCAGTTCTGTGCTCGGATGCCTTGGGTTCCGTGGAAGCATGGTGTGGAGCGGGAAGAGTTTGAAGCCAGACCTTTTTGGTCCCAGTTTTGACTGAGTCATTTATTGTCTAGCTCTGTAGTCTTCAGTACATTCCTCAGCAATCTAGTTTTTGTATCTGTAAAAAGGGAGTTAATTAATGACCTTGTCTTTGCTGGGTCACTCTGTGTGGTTTAAATGGTACGGGATAGGAAGGCAGCCACACCGAGCAGACATTGGGGTGAGTGCCACTTTTTTGCTTACTAAGACGTTGAGGGAAGAGCTCGACTCAGAGGAAGGACAGCATCATCAGGCTGTAGATGGAAGTGACCATGCTTCTCTCGCAGAGTTAACAGCTCCCTTCCTCATTCACTTCTTCCGTCCCTCCTTGCCTGATGTCAAGCTGAGACCAAGCTGCCCATCTCGGCTGCGCTCTTGTTTCCCTACCGTGTCTGGCAAATGTCCGAGGCTGGACTTCATGACCTCACTAAGTAGTAGAATGCACAGTCATGCTGAAAAGGTCCATTTGGCTATTTACTAGCGTTCGAATAATTGCTAATTTTTCAGTGTGTAGAGATCCAAAGGATGTTATAACTCTTAAGTAAATAACAGATGTCACCACAGTTGGGTCAGCTCAGTGACAATGATTGCCACTTGCATATACATATCTCATTATCTGTGACTCAAGTGATCTCAGACAACAGCAGAGGGTTTTCAGGCAGATGTGGGCCAGCACGAGGCCTGGGCCAGAGATCAAGCCCTGGAGAGCTAGAGGAGGTGGTGGTTTCCAGGATTTCTCCAGGGTTTTAAAAAGGGCCGGCGGGATCTGGGCGTGGGTGTCGGCTGTGCCAAGTCACTTCGTCCCTGTGCACTACTGTTTGCTCTGCAAAAATCAGACTCTCAGCTGAGGTGGCCAGATACTTTGCTGTGCTCTGCGGTGTACTTTTAATGGTGAGAGAAAGAATCACCCCGGGACCATCGCTCTAACCAGCTTTGTCCAGGTCCACCGGTCATACACTCACCCTGACACTGGATGAGGTCTATGAGTCCCTGACTCTCTTGGGATCCTTCCACTTGCCTGACCCTTCTCAATCACCCAGGTCCTATACCACAACACGGGGGTGAGCAGAGGCAGATTAATAACAATAATATATAATGCCATAATTAATAAATAATAATAATAATAATATAAAAATCAACTCCAGGTTTTGCGCACCTCTGTACTATATTGAAACGACCTATTTTGGCTTCTCTTCTCCCATGCTCTCTGCGTCCCTCAAGGGCCAGGCCATATCTCTCCTCTTGACAGTGATTGGCCGGGGGTAGTTCTTCGATCAGTGTACACTGAAGCCTTTACTTCCCACACAAGCCTGTGGGTAGGCAGTTGTATCCCCTCCCTGGATGTGAGGAAAGACCAGCAGGTAGGGTGCCCAGCCCAGTAGTGGGAGAGTGGGGGCGGTGCCCGCCAGGCTGCGGGCAGTGAGCTGCGCAGCCCACGCCTGCCGACCCCCTCCGCCTGGGCTTCCCCAGGCGCACGCAGTCGCGGACTGATATTAAAGGTCAGGCAGGTCCTTTGTGGGCCGCGGGAAGTGAAGCGTATTTTTTGCCAGGGGAGTTATTATGGCCATATCACAAGGCTTTATGGGCCCTGGGAATTGCGTCATGGGGCTTCTGAGTGTAAAGGGAGGCAGTTCACGGGCTCCAGAAGACCTGTAATGTTTATAAGAATTGCAGTTCCGTGTAAGTCTCAGCTGCCTCAAACTCAAGCCCTCGCGTCTCAGTTGTGAGATGCAGGAGATGCAGGCTGTCACGGCGAGGATCATGCTCTCATTTCTGGGAGAGAACACAGAATTAAATAAAGTCGCAATCCGCAGCTCGCAGCACAACTCCCGTGAAAACGTGAAAAATGCCCAGTGTACCTAAGGCTGTCCTAGCTTGTAAAAAAACTAGTTTTCAACTGATACAGAGGATTTGAGAGCTTACAGTAAAGAATGCATTTTTTTTTTTTTTTGTATTTTTCTGAAGCTGGAAACAGGGAGGCAGTCAGACAGATTCCCGCATGAGCCCAACCGGGATCTAGGGGGGGGGGGGGATGATCTACCCATCCGGGGTATCGCTCTGCTGCAACCAGAGCCATTCTAGCGCCTGAGGCAGAGGCCATAGAGCCATCCCCAGCGCGCCCGGGCCATCTTTTCTCCAATGGAGCCTTGGCTGCGGAGGAGAAGAGAGAGACAGAGAGGAAGGAGAGGGGGAGGGGTGGAGAAGCAGATGGGCGCTTCTCCTGTGTGCCCTGGCCGGGAATCGAACCCAGGACTTCTGCATGCCAGGCCGACGCTCTACCACTGAGCCAACCGGCCAGGGCCAAGAATGCATTTTTTTTAGGACGAATAAAACATCACATTTTTAGGAGGAACCAGACTGACCTTATGCAGCTGTCTCTTAACTTTATGATGGTTTAAACCTGTTTACGTGCATGTGTGAGTGTGTGTACATGTGTGTGAGAATGTGACATGTATGTACATATGCATGTGAAAGGGTGCATGGGTGTATATGCTTAAACCTGTTTACGTGCATGTGTAAAAATGTGCATTTGTGTATGTGTGTATATGCATGTGAGAGTGTGCCTGTGTGTATATGCATGCATGAGTATATGTGTGTGAGTGTGCATTTGTGTATATGTGTGTATATATGCACATGTGAGTGCATGTGTATATGTGTATATGTGAGTGTGCATATGTGTAATGTATGTGTGAGAGTGTGCTTGTGTATGTGTGTGTGAGTGTGCGCTTACGTATGCATGTGAGTGGGTGTATGTGTGTACATGTATTTATATCTTGGTGTGACTGTGTATGTGCATGTGTGAGTGTGTTTGTGTGTCTGCCTTCACTGAGGACGTGAGGGAAGCCCTCTCTGAGAAGCTGACATTCTGAGTGAAGAAGACAGCCATGCAAAAACATTATCAGGCTCCAAGTCCTTGCGTTGGGAAGTGTGACCTGTACGAGGGCAATAACGAAGGTGGTGTGGCAATGCCAGGGTTCGAGGTGCAGAAGAGCTAGGTGAAATCAGAGGGGCAGGCGGGCTCAGGTCACAGGGGGCCCGGTGGGCCAGAGTCGGGACTTTGATTTTGGACTAAGGTCTATGAGACATTGTTGGAGGATTTTAATCAGCAAAGTAATACTATATTGTGACTTACGCCTAAAACATGCCACTCTGGTTTTGCAGGAAGTCTAGCTCGGAGATTGCCGCCAGAGGTCAGGGGGACTCGGAGCTGGGTGAGTGTGGACGAGTGCAGACGCGCGGTCGGCGGTCGGGAGGGCTTGGGCTGCTTCACACCTGGCGGGTCAACAGCTGTGCTGGTGAATTGCATGCGAGGGGCGAGGGAAAGACGGGGATACCGGTCGGACCTAGGCTTGGGGCCGTGCGCGGAGCAAGGCTGTTGATGGTCCCCTTGGCACATTGGGAGAGCTCTGGAAGAACCAGCGGTGTGTGGCTGGAAGGGGGCAGAAATCAAGGCTTGTTTAACCACGTTACCTTTGAGAAGCATAATCTCAAAGTTTACAGCTCTCAGTGGCGGCTCATTCGTCCTGAGCTGATGGGCAGGATGCGCGAAGATCCTGCCTGGGTTCGGGGCTAAGTCCAGAAGGGCGGATAGGAACACGTCAGGGGGGCAGGGCCAAGTCCTCATGGCCGTCCGGCCCATGGCTTTGGGCATCAGATCGCGGTTCCTAGTCCTGCTTCCTCTTTACGTTTAGGAAATCTCCTAGGTTTTCTAATTTCCACTTTCCTGAATATAACATGTGGAGAATAACATTTTCATTAAGGCTTTGTTGGGAAATGAGACTTAGAGCTATTTGGTAAACACTGATTAATTTGGTCCAGTAATGAAGAAAGGTTTTAGACCAACATTTTTGAATTGGAAAGGTATTTTTTTCAGGATTAGTTTTGTCCAGGGCATCTATCCTATATGTGGTAAAACATCAAGCTGGAATGTTTAAGTAAATACGTTTAATGGCATAGTTCAATTAAATAAGATAACATATGGCAAGACCTTGGACATGCCTGGCTCCTGGCCTGGACTGGTCAGGCGCTCACTGGTGTTACATAGTTGTCTGTGGTTGCAGGAGAGTTTGCTTTTGGTCTCATGGAAATTGCAAGATTGGTAAATTACCTCTTACAGACTTTTTCCCACTAAAGCTATGCATTCCAGAGATTGGTCTTATTTGCTCAAGTGCCCCAACTGTACCAGGTGCGTGAGCACACAGACACACGCACACACACAGCATGTCTGAAAGGCAATGGGAGGAGGAGAGCTCTATGTGATGGTTTGACTTCTTTTTTTCAGCCATATTCACTCTTCTCCCCTCCCACTGTGGGAAGAGTATACCACTTAGCCCTTCTGAATTTGAGCTTGGTCATGTGGCATATTTTGGTCAATGAATGCTAGAGGGTGGAACATAGCAACACCCTTAAGTGTGCTTGTGTAGTCTCACTTGACTCTTGGCTCCAGTAATCACCATGAGAAGAGCATGCCACATGAGGATGAGAGACGTGTGGAGGAGGCCTGAAACTTACCTGTGGCCTGTGGCCTGCAGCCCCGCCCAGCTCTCTGTGGCACACGTGGTGTGCCTCAGCTGACCTGTGGATCCACAGGTATGAGAATCCATGCGTATTGATGGTAGCCATTTACTTTTGGCCGGGCCTGTTTGCAGTGTTATTGAGGAAACAGCTGACTAATAGCACGTGCATGCATCTTTCTTATATAACGGTTAGGGCCCCGTCTCTCTGCATCCCAGTGGTCTCAGTCAGCCCTATGTCATGCTATGCCTGTTACCTGACTTTCACGGACGAACCCTTCTAAGTTTCGCATTGATCTGAGTGGATCACGCTCTTCAGCGTTGTAGGCGGCAGGTAGTATAAAGACACTTGGTCCAGTCTCATTATTTCACAGATGAAGAGGTCAGGAGAGAAAGCAGGTTGGCTAAGACCTCACTGTTCCCAGATGAGCAGAGAGAATCCAGGCATCCTGGTGCGCTCTCCCCTGCGTTTTGTCACATGGCTTTTGATCCCGCGAGCTGGACTCTAAATGTACTTTAAGCAGCGAGTGGAGAAAGAGAGATAAGCAGACACGGAGGGAAGGTGCTGAGGAAAGTGGAAATTGATGGGTTGGCCAGGCGCGGGCCACGGCTGGAAATTGGGCTCCTCTGAAGTGCGCCATCGCTGGCCTGGTTCAAAGACTTTCTTCTTTGGGAAGAAAGGGGTAAAATTAAGCCATGGAAAGTTTTGGCCAAGTCATGAAAAAACATTTTCCGAAAGAGCTGTTAATTTGAAGGTGGAATGAGTCACAGCCCATGGGCAGGGCTGAAAATCCCATCAGCTGAATTACTCAAAACTTAACTGGACAATAAAAAAGCATATGGTTAAGGCAAACATCCCCGCAGGGTTAGGCCAAAGAGACACCGTGTCCCTGTTTGAACTTTTCCTTTGTCTTTCCAGGCCAAACCTACGTGGCAAATCACCTGGTACCTCCAGCCAGGGGAACAGCGGGGCCAGATTATCTCAGCATGGAGGACTTGCCCCATTTCACTTGTCCTCAGGGTCGAATTTGTTGAATGGTGACCAAACTTTCGATACTGTTATGGTGACAGGCCTGGCTCTTGCTTGTGGATAGTTGGAAAGTAAAGTGTCCGGGTGAACTTAAACCTTGAATTTCCCAATTTATGGAGAAGCATGGCATTGCTCAAGAACAACAGTGTTTATTACAATGGAGCTTACCAACCAGAAGGACACAGCAGAGTGGTTTAAAAATAGAAACTTGGTTTTAAAAGCATTCTTTTTTTAGGTATTCAGCAGTCCTTCCATTCATGCCCTGTAAAGGCTCTGTGTCCGATGCCAATGTGTGCGGGTGTCTTCCCCACACCTAACAATTCTCTCACACGGCTGGGCGCACGATGGCGCAGCTCAATCCTGACACTGTTGGCCTGGAGATAGCATCAGACTCCACATGTGAAGGGCTCAGTCCCTTAACACTGCCCCCAACTTCAGATGTCAATTGCAAGTCCAGGTTGTCACCTCTGCTTCTGACCGAGTGTCTCTAAATCAGAAGTTGCCATGAGCCCCTCCTTGGGTCTGATTAATTTGCTAGAGTGGCTCACAGAATTTAGGAAACTCATTTTCTCTACTGATTTTATTACAAGGGTTATTAAACACAACCAACAACCAGATAAAGAGATATACAGGGTGAGGTCCCAAACAGAGGAGCTCCTGTCCTCTTGTAATTTGAGGACTGGCAAAGTGACACATAGACAAGTTCTGGTTCAACTTGATGCTCTTCGTACCTGTCATTTGGGTTTTTAGGATAGCTTCCTAACATAGACACAATTGATTAATTCATTGGCCATTGCTGATTAATTCAACCTCTAACCTCGCTCCCCTCCTGGGATGTCAGGGGACTGGAGATAAAAGTTCCAACCCTTTTATGACATGGTTGGTTCTCCTGGCAACCAGGGGCCACCCTTGGGTGCTATCCAAAAGTCACTGCACTCACCAAACAAAATACTTCTATTTTGCTCCATTAATTAGGAAATTTCCAAGGTTTTATGAGATGGGGATGAAGACAAAGTATATACTTTTTATTATAAAGCACAATCTCACACTGTCCTTAATTTTTATGTTAAGAGAAGAAAAATGGTGGCATGGTGCTCACATCATGCTAAACGGTAACGTGCCTGGTGAACGCTGGTGCCTGTTCACTTTGGAGCCCAAGGCAGCCCTTCTCACACCTTGTTATGGACGGGCACGAAACTCCAGAACTGGATTCCCCTTTCTCAGGGCATTTGTGGCAGCCTGTAATTGTGCACTGATTGCTGGGATTGATCATTAACGTCTGTCCTCCTCATTAGCCTGTAAGCTCCTTCTGTACTCAGTAGCCTTTGATTCACTGAGTGGACCGCTGAGTGGTCAGAGGATGGACACTCTTGGTTCTTATCTGTTATCACTCTCCCTTTTGGAGGCATCTGTTCACACCCTTCCTGTGTCTCCTGTGAAATGGCCTCTTCAGTGGCTTGTGGTTGTGACTCTAAGGACTTCTTATGACCTTGGCTCTTTCCACCTATCTAGACTCTTTTTTCTCCCTAATTCCTACCTGGAACTCAATTTTACCGCTACCGGTGAACTATTCAATTTCTGTAATGAATAGCTCAGTCTTTTTCTTCTCTCTTTACCTTGACCATGTTTTCCTTTGGGTTTGTATTAGCTTCCTATTGTAACAAATGACCACAAACTTGGCCACTCAGAACAACAGAAATTTATTCTCTTATGATCTGGAGACAAGAAGTCTGAAATCCGGATTTCCATAGCGCCATATATCTTTGGGAGGCTCTGGAATCACTCATTCTTTGCCTACTGCTATTTTTGGTGCTGTTAGCATTCCTTGGCTTGTGGCCTCATCTCTCTGCTCTGTCTTTACATCACTATCTCTGTATGTGTCTTCTCTTTTCTATATCTGTTTTATCAGGGTCCTTGTCATAAGATAAGGGCCCACCTGGATAACTCAGAACAATCTTCTCACCTCAAAATTCTTAATTATATCTGTAAAGAATCTTTTTCCAACTAAGATAACATTCTTAGGTTCTGGGGATTAGGACATGATCGTTTTGGGAGTAGGACCACCTTTCAACTCACTACAACTCTTGATATTTTTTCTCATGAATTTAAATGGCTTTTACTTTGTTCTTTATAGTAGCTTGTTCACCTTAGTCATAGTTGATAAAGGATATTTAGCATGTGTCAATTTGTCTCTTCAGTCTCTCCCGCGGTTCTGGTGTGCAGTCCTGCAGAACCCATGAGCGACTGGCTTATTCCTGGGGCACACTACAGTAGCTCCAAACTAATTTCAATCCCTATGCGTTTTTCTAGAAGTAATTAAAGGAGGCCCTCTACATAATGTTCAACAATATGTTTCATATGACCTTTATGTAGCTTTCTAGTTTTCTTATATCCCAAACTCTTCAAAATGTCTCATTCTCTAAAAAACACTTCTCTCCCATCAAAGAATCTTTTCCCCCTCAGTTTAGAAACAATGGGAAATTTTGAATATGCACTGAGATTTACTTGATATAAGATTTATTAAGCCTGACCAGGTGGTGGCGCAGTGGATAGAGCGTCGGACTGGGATGCTGAGGACCCAGGTTTGAAACCTCGAGATAGCCAGCTTGAGCACGGGCTCATCTGGTTTGAGCAAAGCTCACCAGCTTGAGCCCAAGGTCGTTGGCTCGAGCAAGTCTGTTGTAGCCCGCCGGTCAAGGCACATTTGAGAAAGCAATCAATGAACAACTAAGGAGCTGCAACAAAGAATTGATACTACTCATCTCTCTCCCTTCCTGTCTGTCTGTTCCTATCTGTCCCTCTCTCTGACTCTCTCTGTCTCTGTCACAAAAAAAAAAAAAAAAAAAAAAAAGACTTGTTAATTTTGTTCGGTTTGGTCACATGGAGACTGTTATGTCCTTATCAGGTCATAAGAGAACAGAGATGTACAATTGAGTATTTGCAGGTTGGGCGGCATGACAGCTGGGGCCTGCTTTTAAATGCTTCAGCCAAAAATAGTGAACCAGTGGGGAATTACACAAAATAAAACCCATAAAATATGGATAATTATAAGAAGGTAATCATACATGAGGACCCATTATACTCTTCTCTCTCCTCTGGAGTGCGTTTGAATATTTCCCCCTCCCCCTACCAACCAGTCCCAGCTTTGACTGAAGATAACCTGTCCCTGAGTTCCCCTCCTCCTCCGGCCTCACTCTCTTTCCTCTACTCCCCCATTTCGCACCCTACGGCCTCCAGTGGGCCAGGCTGAGCCCATTCCTCCTGGGGGGTGGGGGTAGGGTGGGGGGTGGGGAGCAGAGGGACAATCAGAACACAATGGCCGGCAAGGGGAAGCCTGTGAACACTGTCGTATCAATACACTTTTATCTACAGCCAAAATTTTCACCTAATCACATCTGTAGATCGTGTCCTCTGGGTGTTTGGTGATTAAAGCTCAGCAAGTTGTGTTCTTCCTAGTCTGATATTCAATTATGTATTTTTTTTGTATTTAGTGTAGAGGACATTCTCTTGCACTTCTTGGTATTTTTATGTAATATCTTAAAGCCATGTATTTAGTCAACTCATGATCTGAGGGTCTACCATACTTTCGGTGCCATAGCAGTACCCGAGGACACAGACATGAAGTCACAGGCCCACCATTAAGGGTTGTTAATCCAGAGAGGAGACAGACAAGAACTAAGCAGGTAGAACATAGCACAGTAAGTGTCTACGTTTAAGTCTGTCCACACCTTGAAGTGGGATGGAAGAGAAAAGAATTTCTTTTAAAAATTTATTTATTTATTTATTTTAAAGAAGAGAGAGAGAGCGAGAGAGAGAGAGAGAGAGAGAGAGAGAGAGAGAGAAAGGGGGGAGGAACAGGAAGCATCAACTCCCATATGTGCCTTGACCAGACAAGTGCAGGGTTTTGAACCAGCGACTTCAGCATTCCAGGTCGATGCTTTATCCACTGCGCCACCACAGGTCAGGCATAGAAGAGAAAAGAATTTACACTTTCAATTTTCAGCAGTGGATATTTGAGGCCTGGCAATGCGTTCGGTATATATAACACTTTTCATCATCTGCTGGTCTGAACAACCTTTCAAGATGGACATCATTAGTTCCATTTTGCAGAGGTGGAAACTGAGACCCAGGAAAGATAAGGACCTTGCTCAAGTTCACACGGCTACTAAGTGTTAAACCAGAGGTTCCTTCCACATTGTTAAAAACATATATAGTTGGGCTTTCAAATATTCTATTTAATGATTACTTACTTTTATATGGTCATTTTAGTTTTTATATGTTTCTCTATAGAGCAGGCTTGCTGTGTTTATAAATTATGTCATTTTTATCTTTCAATGTTATTATTTTTTATTTAGAAATTAAATTTAATGGGGTGACATTGACTAATAAAAGTAGTACATAGGTTTCAGGTGAACATCTCTATAGCATTTGAACTGTTGCTTGCATTGTGTGCCCATCACCCAAAGTCAAATAATTTTCTATCACCATATATTTGTCCCTTTTTACTCCCCTCTCCAAAACCCCCTCCAATTACCACTTCACTTTTATATATGTTCATGATTCTCATTTTTATATCCCACATATTTGTGAAATCACATAGTTCTTAGCTTTTTATGATTCACTTATTTCACTTAGTATAATATTCTCAAGGTCTAACCATGTCATAAATGTCACTGTGTCACTGTTTCTTATGACTGAGTAGTATTCCATTATATAGATGTACCACATCTTATCCAGTCCTTTACTGAGGGACACTTTGGTTGTTTCCATGTCTTGGCCACTGTGAATTATGCTGCGATGAACATGGGGGTGTCTGTGTTTTTATGTATCAATGCGTTTGAGTTTTTCAGGTTCATACCCAGTACAGGGATTACTGGGTCATATGGTAGCTCTAGTCTTAATATTAAGAATATTAATATCAATGTTATTTTTAAATTTTACTTAAGTTATTTTTTGCAGCATACTAAATTCAAAGAAATGGGCCTTTGAAACAAGCCTTTAAGAACAGGAAAGAGGGCCCTGGCCGGTTGGCTCAGTGGTAGAGCGTCGGCCTGGCATGTAGAAGTCCTGGGTTCGATTCCCAGCCAGGGCACACAGGAGAAGCGCCCATCTGCTTCTCCGCCCCTCCCCCTCTCCTTCCTCTCTGTCTCTCTCTTCCCCTCCCGCAGCCAAGGCTCCACTGGAGCAAAGATGGCCCAGGCGCTGGGGATGGCTCCTCGGCCTCTGCCCCAGGCGCTAGAGTGGCTCTGGTTGCAACAGAGCGACGCCCCGGAGGGGCAGAGCATCGCCCCCTGGTGGGCAGAGCGTCACCCCCTGGTGGGTGTGCCGGGTGGATTCTGGTCGGGCGCATGCGGGAGTCTGTCTGACTGTCTCTCCCCATTTCCGGCTTCAGAAAAACACAGGAAAAAAAAAAAAGAACAGGAAAGAGGGGCTCTCCAGTACATTCCAGATAAGCTATATAGTCATCAATTTATGAAACCTTGGAAAACTAGACAGAAATATAGACACTTCTCTAATCTCCAGATGTACAATAATGTTCTGAGCATCAAAACAATGGGAGGCATTACAATTGTAAAAGAATGCTAATTTAACAACATATTTAAAATTTCTACATGTCAAAAACATATGCTAAATCTAAACACAAATAATGGAGAGAGAAAGGATTTTAAAAATTATTACCAAGTTTTAATATCCTTAATAAACTAAGAGTTAATACTGCCCTCTAAGATGCCTTCCATCATGCTAACTAAGAATAAACAAAGAATTCACTATAAAAAATGTCCACTCTCCATTAAATTCAAAGGGACAATTGCCCAGGCCAGATAGCTCTGTTGGTTAGAACATCATTCCGAGGTGCAGAGATTGCTGGTTCAATCCCCGGTCCGGGCACATACAGGAACAGAGCCATGTTCCTGTCTCTCTTTTTCCCTTTTTCTCTTGCTAAAATCAATAACTAAAAGTAAAAATTTAAAAAAAGATGATAGAGGTAAGACGCTTTTATTTATTCTTTTTTTTATTTTTTTTAATTTTAATTTTTATTTTTCTGAAGCTGGAAATGGGGAGAGACAGTCAGACAGACTCCCGCATGTGCCCAACCGGGATCCACCCGGCACGCCCACCAGGGGGCAACGCTCTGCCCACCAGGGGGCGATGCTCTGCCCCTCCGGGGCATCGCTCTGTTGTGACCAGAGCCACTCTAGCGCCTGGGGCAGAGGCCAAGGAGCCATCCCCAGCGTCCGGGCCATCTTTTCTCCAATGGAGCCTTGGCTGCGGGAGGGGAAGCGAGAGACAGAGAGGAAGGAGAGGGGGAGGGGTGGAGAAGCAGATGGACGCCTCTCCTGTGTGCCCTGGCCGGGAATCGAACCTGGGACTTCTACATGCCAGGCTGACGCTCTACCACTGAGCAAACCGGCCAGGGCTTTATTTATTCTTAAAAGGTGGTGACAAAATTCTTCTTGAGGAAGAGAGCTGTCTTCTGTTTAGAAAAACTGTGTATAACCTATCTAGTTCTGAAAAGTTAGAATCTGGCTTCTTTATATTTTTATGTGTCTGGCATCATGGCAGCGTTTTGTAAACCAAAGTAAATGAAATAAACAGTATTTAAGAAGAGATCCTGCCAGCTCAGGATGCTGCCCTCCCACACGGCTCTGCTCCCGTTGCCTCTGCCCTGGCGTCTGTCCCCGTCACTCAGTGTCCCCTCGTCAAACCCTACCAGGGGTGCATCCAGCCAGTATCTGCAAGAACAACTCCATCTGTTGTGTCTCACAGTTCGTGAAGTCATCATGTCCACGTGAGCTGTTCTTCTGGTGCATTTGCTACTGTCTGGGGCGGGGAGACAGCTGGAGGCTGGCTCGGAGCTGGCGTGGTCCAGGCAGCTGGCTCCCACGACTGCCTGTGGGGCTGGCTGTTGGCTGTGAGCTCCACTGGACCTCCTGGCGGAGCCCTGGGCTCTCCTCCATGAAACTGCTTTGGCTTCCTCCCATCATGGTGGCTTGGTAACCAGAAGGAGCCCTCCACATACTAACAAAGACGCTGTGGGTCTCTTACTGCTTAGTCTTGTATGTGACTGTAGTGGTCAGGGCTCTCCAGAGAAACACCACCAACAGGATGTGGGCGCGTGTCTGCAGAACGAGATCTATCGCAAGGAACTGGCTCCTGCGATTGCGGAGGGTGACTGGTCCTCCACCCTGTGCCGCAATGGGCGCGTGTCTGCAGAACGAGATCTATTACAAGGAACTGGCTCCTGCGATTGCGGAGGGTGACTGGTCCTCCACCCTGTGCCGCAATGGGCGCGTGTCTGCAGAACGAGATCTATTGCAAGAAACTGGGTCCTGCGATTGTGGAGGGTGACTGGTCCTCCGCCCTGTACCGCAATGATGCGTCTTTTTTTTTCTCCGACTAGGCCTACGGCGTGGGTGCTGCCTTTAGGACGGTCGCGATATCAAGTGCGGCCTCGGTAATGATGATTCCTGGTCTGTGAGGGCCACTAAGTCAGCCGCCTAAGCTGTAAAAACCAAATGAAAAAGACTGTGCCACGGGAAGTACAATTGCCAGTGTTCCCATAGAAACGAGAGTACAAAGGGGCTGTTTGCCTAGAGCGGTCTGTTTATTTTATTTGACTTTTTTAAACGATCAAGAATAACGTTTTGAGATGTGGCATTCTGTTTTCACAAGCACACTCGAGGTGTCAGACAGAGCCCGGCTTTATACTCCCCGAAAAGAGAGCACGCCGGAGTGTTTGCCGGACTTTTCAACATGTCACTTTCAACCAATTTTATGTACAAATGGGTTACAGTCCCATGGAAATATTCGGGAAAAGAGGAAGCTGTTTCAGAACGGAGTATTAAGCATTATTACATTGAGAGCCATTCAGAGTGGAAAACCTTCCCGCCCGGTGACCTCCAGTCTTTCAGAAGGACAAGGATCCCACGTATTTGTGCAAAGCGGGAGAGTCCCATCTTTACCAACCGGAGGTCTGAGGGGAGCCCGGCTAACCTTTCCCTCCTCGGACATCACGCCTGCTCTGGTGACGTGATCTGGGGGTCACCTTCAAAGGCCCCCCTGGTCCCTCTGCTCTCCGTGGAAGTTGCTTCCATTGTCCTTCCAGTATGGTTGCAGGATGCATGTGCCCACCCCAAGACCAGGTCCTCAGACCTGCGCAGACTGTATCACACTTGTTGAGAATGTTGGATGACGGGATTCCAGCGACCATTGCCATCTTTAAGATAACAAATCCGTTCAGAGTGCTCCCTTCTTAGACCCGTCATTGTAAAACGCGCCCCTCGCACACCAGGGCCGCTTAGATGCAACCACGTGTCCCCAGCAGCCTTTCGAGCTTGTGTCAAGACAAGAAGTGGGAATAACTTTCGGTGACAGGGCCAATTTTAAAACAGAGGCCCCAGTGTTCCTACTTTGGGGACCGGGCTCAGACTGAGCTACTTTGTGGCATCCAGAGAGCCTCTTAGAGAGAGTTTCGAGTTTTGCTCCCGACTCCCAGGAAAGCGGGGCTCTCCGCCAGCCAGCAGCACGGCTGGAACCTGGGCCCGGAGCAGATTTCGGAAGTCGGACGTGGAGGGATGTCGTGGGAATTGGGTGGAGTTTGTGTTGACTCCCTTGAGCTCTTTCCTCAAGAGGTTCTTCTAGCATTGTAAATATTTTGTACTCCTATAGTCTGTACGCAAATATTTTGCATTTCTAAACTAAACACTCCTGTCACTTTTTCTTGGTGTCTTGTTGAAGTGAGAATCGGAAGTGGCCAACTTTTAAAGATAACGTATGGCTTTCTTGTTTACCTTCTAGGTGCACAACCCCTGTGGTAGTGTCTTGGATAGTGTCCCCCCAAAACAAACAAACAAAAACAATGGACTATGTTCAAATCTAACTCCTAGTACCTGTGTTTGGTACTTTATTTGTACCAAACTTTATTTGGAAAAATAAAGTTACTTTATTTGGAAAAAAGGTCCTGGCAGATGTAATTAAGGATCTCGGGAACCTGGATTAACTGAGGAAGCCTTGAATCTAGTGACACGTGTCCTAACAAGAGGAAGGAGGGGGAAGACACAGACACAGAGAGCTGTGAAGGACTGGGCAGAGACTGGAGCCTGCTTCCGTGAGCCGAGGGACACCTGGAGAAGAGACAAGGGAGGACTGTCCCCCAGAGCCACAGAGAGCTGTGAAGGATGGGGCAGAGACTGGAGCCTGCTTCCGCGAACCGAGGGACACCTGGAGAAGAGACAAGGGAGGACTGTCCCCCAGAGCCACAGAGAGGACACCGCCTGCCCACAGCCTGAGTTCAGACCCCTGGTCCCCAGAACCACAGGAGCAGATGCTTCTGTTGTCTTCAGCCCTCGAGGTACGGTAATTGGTGAAGGTTGCCACGGGAACTGAACACACCTGTATTTTCTGCATTATTCTTCTCAGTCACCATTTTCCCCTGGGGAACCTACTCTCTTTACTCACCTTGTACTTGCCATAGTCTAGTGTATTATTTGCTTCAGAAGATGCACTTTTTTCCCCCCAAAAAAGTGGAGGGAAAAATGCCTGTGCGTCTTATGGAGTGAATGTTCATTTTTTTTTAGCTGCAGCGGGTTCCCGGACAACTAGAAGAGTATTTGAACATGACAGTCTCTTCTCATTTGTTAATAACAGTGCTAATGGTTGTTAATGCTGCTGTTGAGTTTACATTGTTGAAATATTATTGTGGTATATTTTATTAAATATTTTAACACACCATTGGGTTCAGAATATTCTTTTCCTTATTTTTCTCCTTAAAACCCTAGGTGTGTCTTATGGTCAGGCGTGTCTTATGGAGCGAAAAATATGGTAGGTTCTGCAAGTATCCACACCAATAGGGTAGTTCGTGCCTTTCTGGAGTGTCTCACCTGGGCGGGGCAGGGTGGGAGGGGGAGACAGGCCTCCGAGAGCCCCAATCAGGGATGCTGGACAGACGCTCACAGGGCCCTGGGTTAACCTGTCCTCACGCCTCTGTGCTTTGCCGGTGGGAGCTTCTCAGCCCTTGCACTACTGACGTCTGGGACAGATGCATCTTGGCTGCTGGGGTTGCTCTGTGCATTACTGAATGCTCTAGCACTACCCCTGGCCTCTGCCCAGTACAGGACAGTAGCAAGCCTCCCCCTCTCCAGTGTGACAATCAAAAGGGCATCCAGACAGTGCCAGACACATTTTACTCCTTGGAGGAGCCAGGCTGTCCCTGATTCAGAGTGCTGGTGGATGACACGCCTCTGCCCAGAACACCGTTGCCCTTGCCGGTCTGGCAAGCTCTCGAGGTCTGCCTTGATTCTCAAATCTGGTGGCTCCTCCGTCAGCCCAGTAGCGCTCTGCGCAGACCTTGGTCAAATGATCGTCTTGCCTTTCTGCATTTTTCCGTCTTTACAAGAAGATGTGTGTGTCTCTGAGTTCCCCCACAGCAGGGCTTTTTGTAGCAGGGAGGGAAGACCTACTGGGGTCACACTGTGAGTCCCCCACAGGAGAGAGATGTGCAAGGCCCAGCCAACAAACACGTTGTCACTAGGAAGGGCTTTGTCCCCACACCTCAGTGTAGCCTCCCGCAGAGCCGGGCTGGGCCTTGTGTGGACCACAGAGTCTTCTGTGCCCCTGGCCTGCGGCTAGCGATTTGAGCAGGTGGGCAGCTTCTGAGATCCCTTATCCTAGGCCAGCCCCCCCTCCCCCAGGCATGTTCTGTGGCTCAGCAGCCCCTTGAGACGGTCCTGAAAACGGGTCTCTTGGCCATTGACGCTTAAGAGACCTTGCCTCCAAGATGTCCCTCTCAGAAACGCACAGTACCCTTTAGTCAAGATTAAAGGTTGAGGGGAGGAATGTGTTCACAGTATTTAGATCACTGTTGTCTAATCTTATAGGACCACAGAACCCAGGACACCTGAGAAATCTGTAACTTCATAGAACAGACCATTTGAGGGTAACTCGGATCCATTCCCGAATGCCATCGGCCTGAGGTAGTGGTGGCACACCGACCCATGCTGTTTTTTTGTTCGTTTTTTGATTTAAATTAGCATTTAGTAATTAGCTTCTTTAAGTTTCTCTTCCTATTTGGGATGAATTGGCTGAACCACCGTATCTGCTCGGTGTAAAGGAGAATGTGCTCTCTGGGTCACCCACATCCCCTCCATTCTGTTCCCTCCAGAAGGGAGCTGAGGGTCCGATGTCATTCATTAGGTGCTTATATGCTCGTTTTTGCTGAAAATAGGAAAATACCGCTCTCCTGGAAATAGGGATAAAGACACACAGGCCGGAAGCCTTTGCTTCAGGAAAACAATGGGAGCAGGCACCTTGCGTTTCTTCTACGCTCTTCCCCCTCACCCGTGGGGAAGAAGCTGCAGACCCCCCGTGGGAGCCTGAAACCGCAGACGGTACGGAGCCCTACCTATACTGCATTCTGTCTTATACGTACATACCCATAATACAGTTTAATTTATAAGTAAGGCCCGGTAAGGGGTCAATAGCAACTAATAATAAAGTAGAACAGTTATCCCAGAATACTGTGATGAGGTTCTGTCAGTGTGGCCTCTATCTCTCCCTCTCTCAAAGTCTCTTCTGATATTATACGTGCAGCATGGGCGCACTGGACAAAGGGGTGATTCACGTCCTCGGTGGGGTGGAGCGGAGCGGGACAATGCAAGAGTTCATTACTTTACTTAGAATCATACGCAATGTAAAACGTATGAAGTGTTTATTTCTAGAATTTTCCGTTTGATAATTTTGGACCCTGGTTGACCGTGGGTACCTGAAACTGCAAGAAGGGAGCCTCTAGAGAAGGGGGGACTCTGGCACCTGGGCAGCACCCCTTCTTGTGTCAGGATCTGCATATCTTCCACAGGCAGAAGGGGTGACCCCAGCAAAGGTCATCAGGGGAAATACAAGACCCTGTCCTCCCCAAGGCCAGTCGGGATTCCCCATGGAAGGAGGCATCCCTCTTCCACCCCTTTAGGAGAGAGATTCTAAAGAAAATGTCCCTTAATTAAGGAGTCCCCACAGAAGTGAGAAATCTTTGGGGTGGATACGATTAGGTGGCCGGGTATGGGGAGAAGGCCTTCCCCGCTGGACAGGGGGACCGGGACACAAGTAAAGAGAGCGGACGGTGCAGGGTGTGTCTAACAGGTTTGTGGCAGGGCCCGCTAAAGCCGTTCCAGCTGTTCCAGCTGTTGCAGGCGGCCGGGATTGGGGCATGGCCACAGACGGAAGGAAGAGAAGTGAGGGACACGGAACAGGCACTCCGGGACCTGGCTCACTGGGTTTGAAGGGTATCGGCAGACTGATTCATCCCTTCTGACACCTAAACTCGGACAGATTTATCTGCATGAGGATGTAATGATGGTTACATAACCCCCAACAGGTGTAGTTATCCTTAGCAGGTGGGGGGAGGGCACAAGGACTTCAGCCAATGACGGGTGCAGTATGGGGGGCGGCAGGAGCGGGGGCCGCTGGGAGATGACTTCTGGGCGGCGCGGGGGCGGACTCATTCACTGCCTCCCTCTCGGCTGGTCGGGCTGAGGGGCCCAGACCGTGGGACGTGGGTGTGGAGGACCAGGTTCACGCGTTCCTCCTAATTCAGACTGTCTTTATGAAGCTCTTCACTTTCTCCCAAAAGAGCTAAGTTAGTGGTTCCTCACTGGGACCAGTGCAATTAAAAAGTCATCTAGACACTGGGAGAGTAATCTTGCTCCAGGTTTTTAAAGGGCCTCACGTGGTAGGGCCACCTGCGACCTTTCGGGAATGAGATAACATTGTTATTGGTGGGAGAGGCAGGTGAGGGAGCACGGGGTCATAGTCTAACCCAGGGAAGATAAATCTTCCCGTGTGAGCAGAGGCCGGGCCAATCGCCCTGCGATGTGGACTTTATATATAGAGGGCCTGACTTGCGATTCATTAAACCGTTCCCATTTTGGCCACCACTGCCCACGAAGGCAGATCTGTGCAATCTCATATTCCAGGAAGCAAATGTAACGTCACAGGGCCGTGAAATTGACTAACCTGACAGGAACACACAAACAACCAGGGTGTAAGGCTGGACCCCGCGTCCCCCGCCATGTTTACTTAGGAGTAGAGGTCCATTAAGTGCTCTGCGATGGCCTTCTGATAACACACCCACCTTGGCGGGGCAGCCGGGGCTGGATGTCTGCCCTCAAATGTGACAGCTGACACTTTTGGATACACTTAGCGATGGCCCCCCCACCCCCACCCCATGAAACAGAGGACAGAAACCACACATTTTAAAGTTACAGCCTCTCCCCCTCATGCTCGGGGACAAGTGTTTCTTTTCAAGGCCTTCCATTTATGCCAAAGGTCTCTCTCCCCACCCCCCCCCCCCCCAGACTCTTGCAGAACCTGGCACTAGACACTGGGGATCCATGTCCGGAGGGAGCATTTCTGCAAATCCTCATGAGATGCTTAAGGACAATAATGGTGAGATGCGTGCACCTTGTCAGTGGTATAAAATTCGAGGGAGAAGGAGGTCAGGCAGCGCTCCCACATTCTTGACCGTCTCGAACTTTGGTTCTTAGGGGCCGAGAATCTGGAAGCTTGGAGAGCGGGTGGGAGCTTCAAGGCCAGGGCCTACCTGCTAAGTCGTGTTTCCGTTGGTCCCCGGCTGGCACCCGGCTGCTCTTTCTCTGGGAACTTCGCCTCTGTGTCTTGTTCATTGCTCTCCATCCCCCTCCCCACTACAACGACTGACCAAAGTTTGACCTTTTATTTTCATGGGATTGCATCGATTTATTCATTGCTTCATCAATTTATTGATCAGTTCCTTCATTCACCTCATTTTAACTGTGCGCCCGTCGTCATTGCCCTGGCAGAGGGGAGGGGATGTAGCAATAATCACCCGGGGGCACTCTCTGTTCTTGTGGAGTTGACATTCTGGGCAAGGGCCCGAGGAGACACAGATTGTACACAAGCAGATCCATGAACGGAGAAGACAAATTCCGAAATCAGTTAATACAGATGTTCACGCCCACAGGTAATACGTGAGTAAATCAATCGTTTAAACGCCAGGCGGCGTGGACCACAGGAAGGGTGGGAACCAGGGGTGCGTGGGGGGAGATGTGGTCAAAGAACTGGAGGGGGCCCAAAGCACACAGGGCACTGAATGGCATGGGGTTGAGGGACTGGAGTTCATTCAAGGAGGGAAGGAGGGGAAGCCAGAAGGCGCGATGTTGTCAGATTGTACCGAACCAGTGTTGTGTCTCTTATCTTTCTGGGGCCACTTCCAAGGTAGCCTGAGCTGGGGAGCTTGGCAGCAAAATGACTCTCTTCTGGGGTCCTGGACTCTAGGCGTGACAGGAGGCTGGAAGAGGGCCACGCTCTTCCTTCCTTACCAGCTGTGACCAGCGTGAGGGCAGGAGCCCGTCAGCAGGGTCACCGCCCTGACCACCAGTATTAGCACCTGCAGGTTAGTAACATCGGCCCAGGGTATTCGGTGAAATCCTGAAGAGCTCTTCCCCATGGCCCCTCGATGATGAGCTGGGCCCCGGAAGCTGTGGCAGCCAGTGCTGGGTCATCCCACAAATGGCCCTGCCAGGCGGAGACCATGTGGGTGAACGCACCCCCCAAGGGACTTATTCCGATTTCTGGCCTCAGGCAATTAGTTTCCTGCTGGTGACTTGAGCGTGCTTCTCAAACGTGTGGGTCAGTGTGCAGGCAGTGAAATCAAGATGAAAAGCCCTGACTCCATGTTGCTGGTCCCAGAAAAGAAAACATCCACATTAACGGCTGTTCCCCCCAAACTCCAAAATTAAACATATTACATTCTCAGGAGTAGGATTTCAGCTTCTTTACGTTCATGACAGGAACGGCACCGTTCGCCCTCACTTCAGTCTATAAAGCAAGACTCATTAGAAGGAGGAAATTTCCTTTATCATTAATAGGCCATGCTCACATGCTAAAAACCGTCTCCACGCCTCCCCCCCCATCCTCCTCACCCTCCCCCCAAACTTCTCATTGTAAGCAGTTCCCACATAGACTATTTATCTTCCCATTTCCCCAAGTCTCAATGGCACCATTATATCCTTTATTTGGAATCATAAAACGTTGAGAATAAAAAAGAAGCAAATTAATCCTCCTTGGGGAGAGAAGGAAGACGGGTCCTGCCAGTTTTTAAATTGTAGGATTGGACTGGCCTCCAAGACGCAGTTTTCTTTTTCAACAACTTAGCCAGTGGGGGGAAATGAATGGTTATGACAGAGAATCCTGAAATAAAATGCAGAATTATGCAAACGCGTTAAAAACTGACATCTTGAAATAAAAAAGCTGTTGAAAGCCCGAGGAATAAACAATGCGGGCTGAACCCGGCGGGGGGGGGGGGGGGGAGGGGGAGGGGCGCGGCGTGGGGACAGTGTACATTCTGCAGCTACGAATGGGTTACTCTGCTTTTATTATGCACGGCGGAAAAATGACCTCGATGGTGATGTGAAAACCACAATTTCCTTTATTCGTGGATCGCATCTGATGAAAAAGTGTTCACGGAATCAATGCGGCTGGGAGGGCGGAGCAACATCGGAGGAGGAGGAGGCTGCGGCAGGGCTCCACGTCCAGCATCCTGTCGCTGATGGGGGCTTGCGCTGTCCCCAGCGCCTAAGTCACCTAACCTCCGGGTGACTCCTTTCCTGTCACCGAGCTGGAAGGAAGGAGCCGGCCTGGCCTCGTAGCCTGAGATCTGGATTTCCTAACTGCCCACGGGCTGATACACTTGGCTTTTGCGATCTGCTCTAAGGGGTCTCGAGGTGGTTGTGAACAGAAGCGGTAAAAGTCAGTTAATACGCCGGTGGCCAGTGTCAAGGCCGGCGAGGGAGATGGAGGCCGAGGTGAATCTCTAGGTTTGGGGTTCTGGAAACAGGCTCTAAGGCTTAGTAAAGCATGTATTGCAAAATTTTTATTTTATTCGTATTTCTTTACAGATTGGAAGGCAGGGTCCCTGATGATGGGTGACTCCTGTGTTCACTTAAAGTCAAATAGAAATCACTGATCTGAGAAGCCATGTGCAAACAGGACATTCCTTACAGTGTCAAAGGGTCATAGAGCAAGGCTGGTTGGGCACCTTCCTCTTGAATTAGAGGAGTTCAAGGGACCTGCCCACAGTTCTGGAAGCAGAGATCTGGTGGTCGCTGCAGGCTTTGAAACATGATTTTGATGGTGGTCTGGTTACCCCAATCACTTGAACAGGAATCTTTGAAGTAGGGGCCAGGACCAGGAGTTCCTGCATCACAGGCACCTTGGTGGTGGTGCAGAGATACTGAGGCCATGGTGGAGAATCCCTTCTGTGATGGAAGAAGTCTTCTGAACCTTAAAGTGGGGACCATTTAGAAAAGTGATGGATGCAGAGCTGTTGATTGCAATGTTTAAGTTGCAATGATTTTTATGTTTATTTTAAATTATTTTCCTTCCTCCCATCCTCCTTTCTCCTTCTGTCTCTTCTTCTCCTCTTAAATCTTTCTTTCTTTTTTTCTCTTTCTTTATCTCTCTCCTTCCTTCCTTCCTTCCTTCCTTCCTTCCTTCCTTCCTTCCTTCCTTCCTTCCTTCCTTTTTTTCTTTCTTTCAATTGAAGAGATGTTCTAGAGAAAAAACTAGAGCAAATCTAGGCCTCGGTGACCTAGTGGTGGAAGAAAGCCCGAGAAGGAGGGAGCTGACTCACAGAGTAAAGGAGGAAAAAGTTCCCAGTGATTTACTTTGACTTGCTAATTTTCAGAAGGAAATTAATAAAATTGATTCCAGCAAAAACTCTAAGTGGACAAGTAGAAGAAAAACAGATCGAGAATTGTGAATATTGAGGGCAGAGAGAAAGTTCTTAGAGAAATCTTTCCCTCGGGGAGAAATAAATATTTAGGAGAAATCACTAACTCTAAGGGTCGTTAAAGCAGAGATCACTCATAGGATGGGAGCGGACCCTCCCACCAACTATGAATTCCAGCTTCTCGACTCGGTGGCAGTAACATGATTAGTTATTGTGGGTTCTGGACGGGAGCGGGGCCTTTGGCAATAAAGCCCTGGAAATATGTATTTTTAAGTACTATAAAAGATGTGGAAAGCAACTTTGCTTTTCATCCTGGGGACTAGAAATAATACACCTGCAAGGACAGACGAATGGCATAATGTTGGCATTCAATGGGGCATTAAACATTTTGCGCCACGTTTATGGGGTTTTCCTGTCATTAATTCTAGGTAAAATAAACTTTTCAAAAATGTTTTGTTGTGTTTCTGGACCACATTTATTTTTCACCAGCTTGCTTTTCTTGGCTATTATTATTATCTTTTGCCAGGTTTTTGTGTCTATTGTGTTTGCTCGTGTCCGTCATACTCTTGGCTAACGTCCTAGCCGGCCTCTCTCTGCTCCCGCCCCGGGCCTTTCGTTTCTCCTGCCCGGACCCCCTTGGCATTCTTTTTTTTTCGTCCCTGCTGCCGCACGTGTTCAGTCCCATGTCAGGTCGGATGTGGTTGGTCCCGCTGGCCGCAGCCGCCGCGGTTTGCCTGTGGCGCCCCGGGATTGGCAAGGTCTTGGACAGACTGGCCAGGAGCTGCAGGGATTGGGGCCACCTGAGCCTCTCTGCTCATAGGGCGTCCATTCTCCAATTGATTGTGATGGCAAGGCCTTGCGTGTCTGCCCCGTTCAACTTGTGGCCTTCCTCCTTAATTCTGTCTGCCTCCTCCACGAGAGCTCCCTTTCCTGTTAGCAGTCCACATGCCTTTCTCTTTAAATTCGGTCAGATCTGCAGCGAAGGGAGAAAGGATGGTGTGTTGGGCGGGGCGGGGCGGCAGAAGTCAGGAAACCGGGGTCCTCTGTCCCAGCTGCCGCTCACATACCCCTGTGCGTCGTTGGGCAAGCTTCCTAGACTCTCTGATGTGCAGTTTTCTGCGGAGTCTGGTTAAGATCAGTGGGTCATCCTCTCCTGGGTTCTGCAATGGACCTCAGTCCTCCTCCGGGGCTCCAGGCCTGACAGATGCAGACAGCCAGACGGAAGGGAGCGGAATGCACCGACCGGATGGAATGAGACAGAGACTCGAAGGCGTAAACTCTGTCTCAAGGATTTTGGGCTGGCAGCTGACGGTAGCGTTCAAGGACTATCGTATGGGACTCTTCGGTGCTCTTGTGAAGAAAAAAGGGTTGATTTACTCAATAAATAATCGTGGGAAATTTACTGTGTGCCTGGTTCTGTTCTGGGTGCTTGGCATTGAGCAGTGGACAGACAGGACAGATCCCTGATGTCATGGACGTTAACTATGGTTAGTATTTGAGGTAATTACAGTTGCTAGGAGAAAAGTCTAACATGCAAAAGGGAGGGTGAAAAGCTGCTGTTTTATAGGTGGTCAGGGAAGCCTGCCCAGAGGAGGTAGCATTAGAGCAGAGACCAGAATGCAGTGAAGGAGGGAGGCATGCAGAGGTCTAGGGAAAGAGCATTTCAGGCGGCGGCAACAGCTGGTGCGAAGGCCCAGAGGCGGACGGCACACTTGAGGAGCCGCAAGGCGGTCAAGGTAGCTGGTGCAGAGGGCGGGGCGTACGGGGCTCTGCCATCAGGGTTATCACTGTGCCCACCGGCCTGGCGCTGGACTAGAGTCTGATGCTATGATGCTAGGCAGGCATCCTTATGTCTATTCCACACTCACCCCTGAGGCCTGCCTGGAGGTCAGGTGACAGGGGAGTTCTCTTCTAGCTCAAGTGACCGGGGAAGACTCTTCTAGCTGCAGACGCTCCGTCTTTTAGACCAGTTAGTGAGTATTCTAGTGAGGACTGGTAAGCTAGGATCTTAGGAGTCTGTGTTTACCTCTCTGGAACCTTGTTTTGGCAGCTTGGGCGCAATCTTCCCATTCATTCCGGAGAATGCACCATTATCACTGTTGGACAACCCTTGGTGCCCATCACCGTGGACATGGGGCTATTCCTTGTGTTTAGGTCTTTTCCAATAAGCACTAGGGACTCAGGGCAATGAAGACAGGGTCTCTCCTGGTGCTCAGAGGGGACTCTCTGGCTGGGTTTAGGGAACACCCATGTTGAGACACTCAAATTCACTTTGAAGCAAGGGTCAAAATTATTTAACTGAATCCATCCAGTCTGGTAGAGAGCCTCTGCTAGCTTCAGACCATGGTTAACCGATGGGTGTTTATTCCACTGGGAAGTAAGTTGATCATCTCTGTGACTTATCCCACTTCTCAAAGGACTTTGAGGGTGTGCCATTTTATCCTCAGAGCTTTTTAAGAGCCTCTCCTGACTGAGGAAAGGAATCTTTTTTAGTTCCTGAGCCTAAGTGTACGTGTGTGCATGCGTGTGTGTGTGTGCGTGTGTGCGTGTGTGCGTGTGTGTGTGTGTGTGTGTGTGTGTGTATAAATATATGGCACTAAGAATATTAAGCTTGGAATTCAATAGGTGCCTCACTGGCTGGTTAAACACAAGGTCAGCTTAGCGTCCTTCACAAGGAGAAACTTCTGGAAAAGAGATGTCCATGTTCACCTGAGTGTTCTTGTTCTCACGAAGCCCTGTGATAATGGCCAGACTGCTCAGCGAACAACCAGAGGTCCCCTGGTTCTTCGTGCAGAAAATGTTTCCCGGGTGCTGCGGCCACCTCTGCCCCGAGCTTGCAGTTGGAGCCGCAGTGTCAGCTCTGGGCTTTGACCCCCAAGGCTTCTTAGCCAGAAACCCCACCTCTCTGCAGCTCCCCAAATCTCACTGTCCCTCACGCCCAGCTCAGACCCTGCCCCTTCCATAAGGACGCCCCGCCTGGGTCTCCCTGTTTCCTGTCTCTGCTGATGCCCTCAAGCACTCCAGCTGCCCCCACCACGGCCAAGCCATGCTTCATCTCCCCATTTTGAATAGAAGTATTTGTCATTGGAATTCAGAGTTTACCCCACAGGGCCACCCAATCAGACCCGGTTCTGCAGTCTCTGGGTTCCTTGAAGCCGTGTCTTTTTGACATGGGTGTCCCCAGTGCCAGCATGGTGACACATTGTGGGTGATCCAGGTGTCTGAATAGGATGAATTTCAGTCTCACGCAGACAGCCTGCCCAGCCCAGGATATGCTTCTACCACCTCGTGAAGAAGTACGACTAACGGATACAAATGCAGTCGGAGGACCAGGAGGCACGCACACAGGAGACCAGGGGAGGTAGCTCACAGCAAATAGATTCATGAACAACATTCAGCTTCATTGATGATGAGAAAGCAGAAGAATCCTGCCCATCGCTGAGGGCTGCTCGACCTGGGGTGACGCCACACGGCCAGCAGCAGCGTGCTTGGTGCGTGACTTTGCGTGTCGATGGTGTGGGTGATGAGTCATCAGAGGTGTGCTTTGATACAGTGATTCTGCTGCTGCGAAATTATTGTAAGGAAATAATGCAAAATAAGGAAAAAAAACACCCTCCCCCATGGCTCATGTTCCTTATAGCTTTAAAAACAAGGCTATAAACCTCATGTCCCAATAATAAGGGTTAAATAAGACCTTACATGTATATATGCTACCAAATATTCTATAGATATTATAAAAAGCACCTGGAGAGGTTTTGTAAAAATTAAGCTACTGTTTTAAATACAATGTATAACTGTAAATTGGGCTATTGTCATTCAGTGCTGCATTGAGTAGGGGGAAGAGGGCTGAGTTAGAATGAGAAGAGCTGGAATTCAAGGTGGGAGGCATTTATTCGGCTTCTATTTTTACCCTTCTGGATCCTTGGGTTTTTCCTCTACAACACCGGCACAACATTTTTACCTCTTGGGATCAGATAAAATGCGTGCACAATCCAAGGCCGGAACGTAAAGGGCATGAAAAACGAACGCAGATGTTATTATCATTAGCATTCTAGTATTATGATTCCCACTGCGGTGGGAATTTGGGGAGGGACAGGTTGCTGAGAAGATGAGACAGGACTTTGAAAGATTCTGAAGGATGGGGAGGGGGTGGGGAGAGCATGGTAGGAGTCTGGAAAGGCAAAGATGGCACTGTGCAGCGGGCACCGGCACGGGTTATGGGGGAAGACAGAGACCGGCCTGGTGAGTAGCGATGGGTGTTTACGTTAAGGCAGGGGTCCCCAAACTTTTTATACAGGGGGCCAGTTCACTGTCCCTCAGACCGTTGGAGGGTCGGACTATAAAAAAAACTATGAACAAATTCCTATGCACACTGCACATATCTTATTTTAAAGTAAAAAAACAAAACGGGAACAAATACAATATTTAAAATAAAGAACAAGTAAATTTAAATCAACAAACTGACCAATATTTCAATGGGAACTATGCTCCTCTCACTGACCACCAGTGAAAGAGGTGCCCCTTCCAGAAGTGCGGCAGGGGCCGGATAAACGGCCTCAGGGGGCCGCATGTGGCCCGCGGGCCGTAGTTTGGGGACCCCTGCATTAGGGGATGGCGGGTGGACGGCGTGGACAAGGGTCTGGAGGGCTTCGCCAGCGTTCACTTTGGAGGGGAAGCATCCTCAAGTGCACGCGGATATTTGCATGTACGCTCAGGTCTAGTGGAAGAGCCGTCCTCAGGGCGCCCTGAGAGCACTTGCTTCTCAGAAGTGAGGCAGCACTGGTGGCTAAGAGCGGGGACCGGCACCCGCCTCCCGGGGAGAGGCCTGATGCCTTGCTGGCTGTGTGGCCTCGGGGGATTTACTCGCCCCTCTGTGACTCAGTTATCTCATCTGTCAAATGGGATAATAATAGTTCCTGCCTCCCGGGGATGTTATGAGGTTTACAGAAGAGCCTGGCCATGGTAAGCCCTCATTAAGGGCAGCTATTATTAGTAGGTGCTCAAGAACTGTTTATTGAAAGGCCAATGAATAGATTTTAGTGTGTGATAGTCTCAGGAAGTCTGGCTAACATGAAGGTGTTTATTTGGTTCAGAATGCCTGTTTCTTGACCTTACCTATAATTAGTTTCTATTACTAGGTTATTATTAAGTTGAGAGGAATTACTTTCCTGTGATGGTCAATGTCCCGAAATACTGAAGGTTTAAACGCTTCTAACATGCGAGTGGAAATTATTTTGCTGGTTTCAGTAATATGGATGAGTTCTAAGGTGAGGAGTTGGTCAACAGCCAAGGTGTTCCTACAAAGCAATGACCAGAAATATCTGAGCTGTGGCTTCTGAGAATGTTTGGAAATAGTCCCTTCAAGTCTTAAATAATTTTCCGCACCTGAAAGGAATCTACGTTTTCGCTATTTTGTGGGGGAAATTCAACCAGACGATAAAACCCTGGTGGAAAGTGCCCCGTCTTATTCTTTGTGTCCCTCTCAGCTTGTAGAACAGCCCTGGGCCCACAGTACTGCCCACTAAAGAACTGTAACTGAATTATTAGAAGAGGGAATTTTTATTTATTTATTTTTTAATTTTCAATCTTTGATTTCACACTCTGAAATTTCCACGTGATCTTCCCTGGGCTCCAAGGAAAGCGTTGGTATCATTTTACCTGTACCTTTTATTTCAGATTATGAGAATTAAAAGAATTATTTTTCTGCCGAGAGGATGGCCTTAAGAGAGACCTATGGCTGCGTGTCCTCTCCGCCTTCAATTACCTGAGCGACCTTGGTCACATCTTCAACTGCCCTGCCACTGGCCACGAAGCAGTGAGTCGTGAACTATGACGGTCACAAGGGCACCATTGTTCACCGCTCCCCGTGATGACCCCGTGCTAAGTGCCTTCCGGGTGTCCTGGTGTCTCGTCTCCATAGCAATCCGGACCGGTAGCCACTTCTCCCCTCGTCCCATTACGGGTGGGGAATCCGAGCTTAGGTGAGGGCAGTCCTTGGCCGGAGGTGGAAGGAACAGGCTCGGGACTTGAGCCTTGGCTAGCCGATATTTCCTGAGTCTCTGAATAGTCGTTGGTATGGAACGAAGAGCGCTAACATCCGTGGGGATTTTTTGGGAGGGATTTAGGAGGTGGCTTTCCCAGTCTGCTGAGAAGTTCTCTCGCCCCTGCCTCCCTCATCCCTCCAGCCCCTCCCTCCAACACATCTTCTGTCGAGTCCCTGGCCCACCTGACAGAGTGGCGAGGTCCCACTTCCTCACCCTCTGTGGCAGCTGGAATCCTCTCGCGGTGAGCTTGTTGCCATTGCTGTTACATAATTAATTATGCACTTGGTTGTCTAGTGTCTGTCTGGCTATGGCATAAGCCCCACCATGCCAGGGCTGCCTCTACGTCTTCAGCCCAGCCCCAGACTCTGCCTGGCCCGGTAAACAAGGCCGGCAGGAAAGAATGGACCCCCACCGTGGCTGGCGGAGGTCAGAATGAGCAGTGCAGGGTGGATGGTGGACCACGGTGACATTTCTGTCTAATGCCGGGCTGCCTTTTCTAATTATAAACTTCTCCGACATGGGCAGCGGTGAGCTGGTGTGGTTGCCCCCTGGAACACCGAATGTGCTGTCTGTCGCAGTAACACTCTGAATTGGACGGGAGGTCACGTTTGGTGGCGTTTCAAGTTCCTTACAAGGTGAACATTTGTGCCTCAGTTCATGTGTTCATTGTTTCAGCCGGTCCCTCTGTTAAGCAGTCATTACTGCCGTGAACACTTACTGAGCACGGTGCTAGTTGCTGGGGACGTACTAGCGAAGAAGAGCTCATTGTCTAGTGGCACAGAGGGACCGGCTGCCGTTTTCTGAGCACCTGCCACGAGTCCGGGAGGGGGAGTGCACACTCTCTCGTCTTCACAGTGACCCTGCAGGTTATCACAACCATGTTGAGTGAGGACTCAGTCTCGGTGGGAAGGTGAAGAGGCCTGGCCGAGGCCACCCCGCGAGGAGGTGGTAGACTAGGGCTGACAAGATGCTGGAACTCTATTCCATGGAGAAAAAGAAAAGAGCGCTTGACTACAGAGTGGGCCGCCTGTTGGTGAAACTTGGAGTGTTACACTAAAAACTTGTCCAGTCATTTGTACAAAACTTCCTCTTTCACGTGCTACGATGATGCGTGGAGCCCTCACTGTCCACGTAAGGGGTGGTCCGAGAAGAGAAAGTGGCAAATGCAGGCAGCCACGGGGTGAGGGGCTGGAGGGAGTGCAGTCACTGGGCACATCCCTCCGACAGACGGCTTCACGGGGAAGGGTGTGTGGAGACCGTTTGAAGGGCACAGGCACCCGAGGTGCTTGGGGATTCGGGAGAGAGAGGGAGCCTCCCAGACAGAAACAGTCTCTCACGTAGGCCTCCCAGCCTTTGTGGAGGAGGGGCTGCGCTCGGTTGCTGTTACGGGTTGCTATGGTGACCGCCCACCACGTGGTCCCTCATTCTTCCTCTGGCGCCCTATTCGACGATGCTTTCTCCTGCAGCGCCAGTGAAGGTTCCTACGGAAGAGAATGAGATGCTCTTAACAACTGTTCCTCATGATGCTCTTAATAACTGTCCCCAACACAGAACAGACAACATTAACCAGCAAGGAGGGAGATTTTTCACGGCTAGAGCCGAGATAGTGTCACGTGGCCACCTAAGCGTGGGCTGAGTGTAGGGAGCTCTGGTCCCCGCACGGCCAGCGGGGGCCCGCAGCCGCACTCTCTGGCCTCTCTGTCCCTTTCTTACTCACCCCTGAGGGACATGGGAGGGCAGTCCAGACCAGAGGGTCTCAGCCTCGCTCTGAGGAGCTGCAGAGATTCTGTGACAGGGTCTTGGGGAGCACCGAGTGGTCCCAGTGGACACCAAGATGGGTCCCATCCCTCCTCTAACCCAGCAGTCTGCTCGTACCTGCCTTTTCAATGGGAGGTTTCACTTGAACAAGTTTCCTCTGCTTTAAGGCCGGTGTACTGGACCTTTGTCACAGGAGCATGTCTCCAGCCCCTCCACAGGGGTCCCAGCCACCAACTCCAGGCCCGGCTGAGGCCTTTGTGTGACCCTGGATGCCTCAGTTACTTTGGAGACACACAAGTTGCTCACACAGGGCCGAGGACTGGGATCTGGCTCCAGGTCAGGAGTCCCGGGCCACCCGTGTGGGCTGTGGGCTGGCGTGGCAGGGCCTCGCCAAGACTGCGACTTTCTGGAAGGACGCGAGGACACTTAGCAAGTCATTAAGGAAACGACTGGTGAGCAGTCCGTGATCTGCACCCGGCTTCAGCTTATTTACTTGGCTGATGGCCGAAACCGGATCCGACCTGATGCTTCCCCTCCAAGGGCGCCAAGCCAGCGCCTCCGCAGTCTGTTGTGTCTCGAAAGCTTCTCGGACTCCGTGCACCCAGAATTGCGGGGATGGTGACACACCGGGTGGGCCAGGGACAGAGGGCAGTGAAAGTAGCACTTTCCTCTGTGACAGGGGAAGCCGGGAAAGTGCTACTCCCCAGTGGCTCTCCGGTCCGTGCGAGGGGACGTTATGGAATCTAGTGGTTAGGCTGTGTGACTCCAGGCAAATTGCCTAACTCCTCTAAG
Organism: Saccopteryx bilineata; assembly: GCF_036850765.1. Lineage (NCBI taxonomy): Eukaryota > Metazoa > Chordata > Mammalia > Chiroptera > Emballonuridae > Saccopteryx > Saccopteryx bilineata. The sequence goes on from NC_089494.1 coordinate 258,573,808, forward strand.
TCTCAGGCTCTCTCTCTCTCCACAAAATGGGGATAATATATATAATCTTCACAAGGAGCCTTGCTGGGTTATTCTCTTCATTTATTATCTGTATGTCTTGACCTTCGCTATTTCTGTCACTCAAATGGTAATAAAATAAAGCTGGTGGATGATTATGCTGTGACCTTCACGCGGGGGCGGGGGGGGGGGCGGGGGGCAATGGCTTTATGCAAGTATGCATGGGTGGCGGAGCAGGTACTGCATGCCGAGTCGTTATGCAGAAATCGCGCAGGTGTGTACTCCTGGGCCATGGAGTGTGTGTTTCTGCTAACCATGCCAACGAGGTCAGGCACGCCTTCCAGACAGGAGCGATGTAGTGTCGGCCAACGTCAGACTCTGCTCATTTATTCCATTAAGGAATGCTCGCTGAGTGTCTCCACCCTGGGGGGGGGGGCATCCTTTTAGATGCCGAGAAATGCCCACGGGATTCCCAGCTCTGCAGAGTTTGCTGTGACAACTGGGTAGACATTCATTTGCTCAACAAACATTTAGTGTCTATTTTGTGTCTAGATGTTCCCCAAAGAAAAGGAACATGGGGTCTTTGCCATCAAAATATCTTATGGCCTGACAAGAGGGGGGAGCCATTTTATAGCAGCAAAAGAAACACCACTAGCAGCAGCATCCTGAGTGCCCTCCTTTTCCAGGCGCCTTTGCTCTTCATTTATGCGACCCTCAGTTAGACAGACCAGTTCCAAGGGTCATCTGATAGCTCTCATATCAGAAATGTCAAACGGAAGTCACTCTGATTCCAGTTTTTTCTATAAATTAAAAAACAAAGTCAACTTTGACAAGCCCTCAAGTTACCCCCATGTCTTACCTGATTTCATTTCCTGTTTCCTGAAAAGGAAACGACTATCCTTATTATATGGATAAGGGGTCCAAAGTTCACAGGAGAGGGATGCCACTCGCCCGGGGGGCACAGATGGCAGAGCAGAACATCAAGATGGGGCAGGGGCAGCAGCACATGAGGGGGCTCCCCGAGCCTGGCCTCACCTCTAGAAAATGATACTCGCTGACCCACAAGAGTCATAGTCTTGTTTTCCTGCTTCCACCTGAAGCAGAAATTCTGAGTCCCGTTCGTGTCATCGATCATTGGTGGCCAATAACTTGTCCTCTGGTAGTTGTTTTCTATTTTCTGTCCCATCTATCCCAGCTGACTCCTTGGCTGTGGCAACATAGATCCTAGCTCTCCCCACCTCATCCATTTAGATAGAACCTTTCTTTCCCATTGTGTCTATTTATTACTTTCCCAAACCTCTATGTACTAGAATTTTAATACCGGAGTCTGTTTCCTGGTTGGGTCTCGTGTCTGTTGGCCAATGATATCATGTTTCTCTCAAACACATGGCCAGGCAGTTTCATTCTCTGCCACATTTGGATGCTGTTTATAGCTTCTGTGAAGGAAAGGTTAATTTCCCTTTTAGGTATCTGATTTTCTTCTCTGAAGACATAAATTGCAGACTTGGTTTTAGTTGGGAGTCAGAGAGCATTGTGTTGTTGACCTGAATCTCTTAACACCCCTGAATAATGCACAACAGTGTTGACCAATAATATGTAAGCATGCTTTGAGGCCATTACTCGTATTTATTCTGATTTTGAAGTCCCGTTGTGTGTATCTCTGCAAAGATCTTTCCTGTCTTCTTGATTCTTGCCATTTCCATCATTCTTTTCCCCGCTGAGACTTCCGGACATCTCTCTTGGGCAAGTACACCAGCCTTCTCCATGGTCTGCTGGCTGCAATTCTTGCCACGTGTTCCTCTCACCCACTTCTCCCGGGCAGATCTTCCAGAAGGACACATCTGATTCTATTACACATCTGCTCCAAAGCCACCCGTGGCTTCCCATTCCTTAGAGCAGGGGTCCCCAAACTACGGCCCGTGGGCCGCATGCGGCCCCCTGAGGCCATTTATCCGGCCCTGCCGTACTTCCGGAAGGGGCACCTCTTTCATCTCTTTCATTGGTGGTCAGTGAGAGGAGCATAGTTCCCATTGAAATACTGGTCAGTTTGTTGATTTAAATTTACTTGTTCTTTATTTTAAATATTGTATTTGTTCCCGTTTTGTTTTTTTACTTTAAAATAAGATATGTGCAGTGTGCACAGGAATTTGTTCATAGATTTTTTTATAGTCCGGCCCTCCAACCATCTGAGGGACAGTGAACTGGCCCCCTGTATAAAAAGTTTGGGGACCCCTGCCTTAGAACATAGTCCACACTCTTGTGTGTATTCGTCCTCAAGGCTTTCGGTTCAACCTTGAGGTTTCTATCAGAAGTATAGAACTTCAAGCCAAGCGGAATATCTGGGGACTTTATCTGGTCCTCTAAGAAGGACTTTTGTTGATTGGTAGCTCCCGGCCGTACATCTGGCGATAGTCTTTAATCTGCCTCAAATCCCTGCCCTTCCCCTCATTGACCCACCGCCGCCTGGGCGCCCTTCCAGCTCAGATCAACGCCATCCCCTCCCGCGACGCCCAGCTTCTCCAGCCTGTGGTGTCTCTTGGTTTCTTGTTGGAATGCTCAGTGTGGTGATGGCTGTGATGTTGACCAGCTAACTGGCGGCTCACCATTTCATGCTGAAAATTCTCCTGAACACAGTCTCTCCAGTTAGTTTACTGTCAAAGCTGGATTCAGATTAGATAGTGGCTGGTCTATACTCCAAGCTGACACTTAAACTCCCCCCCCTTGTGGTCTGGAGGCCGGTAAAGATTTGGGCTGGTGATGCAGGTGACTCAGAAGTCTTCCCTCCGAGCCCGATCAGGGGGCGCCTCTGCATTCACATATGCTCAGGTCTTCCCATGTCTCCACCAACTCTTCCCAACCGGCAACTCCACACCGGGTCCAGGGCCACGCAAGCCCTTCTCTCCTGCACACGTTGAACGAGGCATTCGTAAACACAGTTTCTGCTCCTTTGATGCACCTTATGAATCACTGGACCCTCCGTGGCCCTTTCCTCTCACGGCCATTGGCTCTCGCTTCCCGGCACGGCCCTGCACTCTGCACGGGTTGGCATCTGGTGCCTCATCCCTCTCCTTGCCTGCCCCTCTTCCAGAGGTCTTCTGTGCTGACATGCGGTCCACCCCTGGTTCTCTCAGCTCCTCGTTCTTCTCACCTCTGGTGGCTTCTCCTCCAAGCTGCTTCATTCACTTGCTCTTGGGAATACACCCTGGACTTGGTCATTTTCTGGAACTGCTCCACATCCGAAGTCATAAAATTCACACCTCCCACTCTCTGACCGCAACCTGCCTCTTCCAATTCCCTGGCTTGTTTACTCTCGCCTTCTGGTTCTTTGATCACGACCTCCGAGTCATTGACCTCCTTCTTTGTCCTACACTATCTGCCACTCTTGTCTCTACTCTCACCCCTTGTTACACAGATTCCACTGTCCATCACCTCAGCCACTCCTTTGATTTTAACACCATATCGCTCTGCTGTCTTTTGGTCACACACCTGTCACAGGCTGACCCTGGCTGCCCAACGTCACCGAGGTCAAATCACTTCTAGCCGGCAGACCAAGGTCGCTATAAATCAATGCGCATGGACCATGGACCTGAACTGCCTCAGTGCTGCCCAGGAACTGCATTCGGCTCTTTTTCTCAAGCTTCTCATCTGTTCTCTGACAGGGACTGTCAATATCCTCTCCACTCGACCCTCAGCCTCTCCTGCAGTCTCACACTCGGCACCTTGGAAAGGAGCCACCGACACCTCCTCCCATTCTCTGCCCTGAAGCCTGCAGACGGTGTGCATCCTTGCCTTCCCTCTCCTCTTCACGGCTTCTCACCCAGGTCTCTAAGAGAAGAAAAGAAGAGCTGCTCTAACCCTCTGTTCCACTCTATGGGCCAGTCCAGCCCCCTCTTCCGAAGGAACGGAAGAAGAGACTGCTTGTCTGGGGGAGCTGGGCGTGTTCCCTGCGAACTGAGGATGTGATGTCGGGCTGTGCAGGGCGGGGAACGAGTTTGGAGCTTGAGGCTTCATAAACGTTGAGTCGAACGAACAGGGGCTTTTGGGGGTGTCTGCGTGTTGTGAAGGAGCTACAGCCAAGGATGTGGTCACTACTCAGAAAAATGGCACAGAGCCCTCGCCTTCGAAGAACTCAGGCTCTAGTCAGAGAAAAATGTTAGCAACACATTGTAGAGGCGGTGGCACGGGAGAGATGCTTTGAACAGGTCCAGTCTTCAATCAGTGCCCTTGATCTGCTCCCCTTTACCCCTCCAGCTCACTGCGGTGACTGAAGTCCACATCACTGCTTTCCTGGGTCACGTCATTAGTGTCCTCGTTCATCTCCCCACTGATACTCGTGCTTCACTTTGGCCAATTCTTACAGCACACTTTTGTCTTTTGAAGTATATCACATCCTGTCTCTTCTTGTCTCTTTCTGGTTCCAGCCCACCCCACCCTTCCACCTCTGGATGCCAATCTTCCCTAGAGTTCAAGCCACATTCTCATCCTAGTCTGCACCCGCCACTGGCCTCCTCTTGCCATCAGCTGTGGGTCCCCACCTTGCTCACTGAGCTCCAACCACAGGTTGTTTCTTAAATGCACCAACAAGATTCCTGCCTCAGGGACTTTGTACTTACTACCATTTTGACCTGGCAAGTGGTTTCTTCAAATATTGCCTTGGCTTCTCCTTTTCTTCTGTTAGGTTTCTGCTCAAATGTTACCCCGTTAAGGAGTCCCGCCATGATCGCCCCCCACCCATGTAAAATAGCACCTGGCCCTCCCAATTCTCTATTCCCTACTGTCCTTATTTTTCCTCTAGCATTTGCCACCATCCAGCAAGTGACTATTCTTTCATCTATTCTCTGAGTCTTCCTATGAGACTGTAAACTCCGTGAGGACAAGGTCTTTGTCTGCTTTGTTCTCTAATGTATGTCCAGCTTCTTGCACATAATAATCACTCAATAAACAGAAAGTAAATGAGTAAAAAGAATCTAGTTCCAACCCGCTCCATCGTGTTCATTCATTAACTCAAAGGATATTTATGAAGCATCCCCTACATGTTAATACATGCTTATAATATCTTTGGGGGATTGGTACCATGTGGCGAATAAGCCCCAGAGCCATCGGCGTGTTTCCATGACAACCAAGGCAGACTGAGATGATCTGGATCTCTGTGTAGTGACCAAATCCATGACCTGGTGTCCCCATTGCAGAGCTCACTGCCCAGGGCTGGTTAAAAGCTGAATTACTCCCGGGCAGCGGGTCTCTGTGTGACCAGGCATCGCATCCTCCCGCTGCGCTTGGGGGCAAGCAGCCATCTCTGGCATCCAGAGGCTGGAACAGACATTGGGAAAATCCAGACCCAGAGCCTCACTGTACAAATGCAGAAAACAAGGCTCAAGTAGGAGGGACTTTCCTCAGATCACAAAGTAAGCTGGCTGCAGCATTCAGCAGGAATCGCGGGGTCCCGTTCCACAGCCGGGGTGTCTCTCCACTTCACCGCACGGCCTCTCTTCACCACCTCCCCTCTCCTTCCTCTACTCCCTTCCTTACAATGTCCTCCTTTTCTCCCTGACAGTCAGAACCTTGTTAGGGGCCCGGCGATGTGTGCTATGAAAAGCAACTTTATAGCCCTGTGCTGGTATGATCATGTTTGGGGGCGGGGTGGCAAGGCCAGGAGGAAGGGTAAGCCACGCAGCCGGGCCTGCATGACTGCTCTGTATTTTAATGGGATTCCCGCTGGTCACACCCTCTCCCGGGCTCCCTTACCCCGAGGGCCACATCCCGGTCACCCAGCAGTCGGAGAAAGGAAAACAGTAATCTTAGAGTCTGGCGTGGAGCTGGAGGCAGGACCCCTCCCCGAGGCTCCGCGCTCAGACCGGGCAGCACAGGAAAGGAGGAGAGTCAGAGAGAGGCCAGCAGGGACCCTCCTGAAGCAGCGATGCAGAAGTCTGTTTTCCATGGAGGAGCCGGCGCGAGGGCCCGCCGCCCACCCGAGGCTGCTGTAGCCCCTGCTCTTCGGCTATGTCGCGAAACGTGGTAGGAAAAGCAGGATGAAAAAAAAAGAACCTATTATGTAACAAGCTTGGCTTATCTATGCAGGAAGTATTTGTCCGGAAAACTTGCAGAGGTCGGGCTTATGCATGCCGTGTTACGGGAAATAAGTTGATCCGTCCGCGAAAAATATAATTAGAGAGCTCTGAAATATAACACAGTGTGGGTAACGAGCATTTACAGAGTACCTACTATGTGTTAGGCACTGCAGTCTGTCCTATCTTACACGTATTGCCCAAGTTCATCCTTCAGCCCTATAAAAGCCGTGTGTTTATTAGCCCTGTGTTATGAATGAGGAAAGTAAAGTGCAGACAAGTCAGTTTGCCCAGGCCGTACAGCCAACAAAGACTGGCCTCAGGAGTCCCACTCGGAGTGACCATTTCAGATACCGTCCTCTGTTCGTGAGCGCTCTTGCTACGTTTCAAAGTGCTTCGCGGGGAATAAAGGAGCCAGAGTGAACAAGGCTAACACAGCGTCCACTCTTCAATGTGAAGTAGCCGGCTGGTGAGTGGAAAGACTGAGGCTTAAAATAAAGCCAGGGTGCCTGGCATGCTGGTGCCTTCCCCTTGTCGCCCAGATTACACCCACCCTTCACAACACAGCCCTGCTTGTCCACCCAGACCCCCTCCGGTCACACCGAGCCCCACCGCTTCCCACACAAGCCCAGCGTCTCTGTGTGCTGCTTGCTCGCCCTTCCCCTCCTGACAAGCCCTCCTGTTCTTCCCATCGGACCTCTTGAGGAAGTGGCCCAGGGCCACTAGAGCCCTGTGCAACTGTCCCCAGCGTAGCCTAACCCTAGCTAGGAGCATGGCCAAGTTGTTCTTGTAAACCGTGGAGGAGGCAGAACATTTGGGCACATGCACCAGCAGATTGGTGGATTGGGACAAGGTGTGTGGAAGTCCTTTTTTGATTATGTTTATTTTCTCTGTCAAATAAGACCTATGATATCATGGTCTGAATGCCTATGTCCCTTTCAAATTCTTATGTTGAAGCGCTCACTCTCAGTGAGGTGGCATTTGGAGGCAGTGTCCTTGGGGGGCATTTAGGTTTAGATGATGTCGTAAGAGTTGGGTTAACGCTCTCAAATGAAGATGAAGAGCGAGCCCCTCTCCACGGGCACACACCGAGCAGAGGCCTTGGGAGCAAGCAGCTAGGAGGTGGCCATCTACAGGCCAAGAAGAGAGCCCTCACCAAGGACCGAATCTGCCAGCACCTCGAGCTTGGACTTCCCAGCATCCAGAACTGCGAGAAATAAATGTCCGTGGGTTAAGGCGCTCAGTCTATGGTATTCGCTATAGCAGTCTGAGCTGACCAAGACTGTACCTGGTACCAGGAAGCGGGTGCTGCCGTTTAAATACCTAAGCATGAACATGTGACGTTGGGACCCAGTGATGAGAAGAAGCTGAAAAAGTTGCAAAGTGCATGCTGAAAAAAAAAAGGCAGAATTGTCATAAAGAGATTGTTTTAGGAGATGCCGGGGAGGGCGCAGGAAGGAGAGAGAGCTGTGGAGAAGGCGTCCATGTTCTTAGAGAATGTGGAAATGCTCGCGCACGGAAGGGCAGAACGTGGATGGTAGAGGCTCTGGGTGAAGTCTTAGCGGGGAAGGAGGAGCATGCTGTTGGACAGGTCTGTACCAAGGGCAATGCAGTCCCTGTTATCGAGTGACAAGTAGCTGGGCCGAGTTGGGTTCGTGCTCTCACGTTCTGTGGGAGGCAGAACTTGCAGGGGAGGAAATTGGATACTCAGCTGAGGAGGTGCCCAGCAGTGAGGAAGGGGCGCGTTGCTTCCTCCCCACTGGATTGGGAAAACGTGGGAGGAGAGGAATGAATTGGAGAAGGAATTATTCAGCGGAAAGGACCCAGACTCTACGATTTGGAAAAGTCCCAGCCTATCCGCATGTCAGAGGGCACCAAGGAAGTGGCGGAACAGCCACTTATAAGGAGAGCAGATGGGTGTGGACCGCGGATCTAGTTAGCCACGCCCACAGAAACACTGCCCACGTGACGGGGGGGATGAACACAGGGTAAAGCGAGGGAGGGCTGCTGGTCCCCTTAGATTCTGCACGACAGAACCATAGAGCTGCTCTCCGCAAGCATGCCGTGTTCTTCAGGACTAGGGAAGGGTGATTCGGATGAGCAAACCTGCCTCCTCGGTTTCAACAGGCCAGACAGCAGCTGCCTGGAGCTGTGGGGGTCGGAGCCTTGCCTGACACAGTCGCAGGGGGTCCTGAGGGTGGGACTGCTGCACCAGTGGGTCCGGACAGCAGAGCTTTGAGCCGTAGATGGTTACTCGCAAGACCTGTCTTACTAGGTTTTGCACTTGCTTGGAAACTGTCATTCTTTTTTCCTTCCAATTTCTCCCTGTTGGAATGGGAACCTCTCTCCTGTATCTGTCTTGCTGTTGTATTTTGGAAGTATATAACTTACCTGGTTTCGCAGATTCATAGCTGGAGAGGAATTTTGCCTCAGGCTGAACCTTACCTCAAATCTCACCCCATACCTGATTTACAAGATTATCATCTGAGAGAGCGATGGGGGATTTCAGAAGCAAGGAGCAGGCTTGGTAGGTTGTTCAGGAGAGTGGGCAGTGGATGTCAGAGAGAAACGCTGTAGGCTTGCCAGGCAGTGTAAACATGTACTTGAGAATGACTGTCGTACATTGACTGTGAGCTCGCGTTTTCTCCAAACACGTTCATCTGCCCAGGTCCGGAAGCAGAATTCCGTCCCATGGGGGTTTGGGGTTTTCTAGGGGCGCAGGATGGAGGAGACAGAAGCAAGGAGGGTGAGGGTTTCTGCGAGAGCCCGCTGAGTTGCACCAGCAGAAGGGTGCTGAGGAGACTGAGAAGACTTGGAGGAAAGGCACCGGGGTGGTGAGCTTGGGGCTCGGAGAGGGCCTTCGGGGGAGTCTTGAAGTTGGAATGAGGGAGGCTACAGTAATTGCTTATGATGGGTTTCCAAATATGACGGAGGTGGTGGAAGACAGGACCATTAGAAGGGAGGCCAGGGAAGTGAGAGAATTATTCGTGGGGTAACTGCCAAAATTATCACAGTAATGCTGGAGAGAGAAACGGTAGTCCAGAAGCTAATATCGTACAGGAGTGGGGAACCAGTCCCAGGAGTCTCCAAATACTCTAGGAAGGGACGGCTGAGTGGTGTGGGTTGGTGGCATGCATTTCCAGGAGAAATGGGACCCATACTCTCACCTCCTCCAGCTCCCGGGAGTGTGGAAGAGAAGCAGCCACCATTGACAGGTTAGATGAAGCAGTGTCCTGGTGTGGGGGTGGGGGTGGGGAGGTAAAGGCAGGTTGTAGTTAGAACAGAAATCTATGAGACTCTCAGAGAAGGAGCTCAGTTATAGGGGACCTTACTGATGGCAGATGGCCTTGTCCTGTAAGCCTAAATCCCAGTATGTATATATAGTGTCTTAATAACTGACACTCAAATTATGGTGGGAGGAAGAATGGAGGTGATTGTTCTGATATTTTGAGAATTCCCAGTCTTCCCTTTGGTGACATCGAGCTCATCACTTGCTGAATAGATAAGTGTATGAATGAATGAATTAATTAATGCCCGTGAACTGTCTCAGATTAGATGGAACTCAAGATATGTGCACATCTGTCTGCTCCTGCTGGAGGCTGGGCCAACAAACACCAATTTCTCGACCTGACTTTCAAGGTCCTTCCTCTTCTGGCCCATTCCAACCTATCCTCTCTAGTTTCCTACTCTTTCCCAATGCAGACTCTCTACCCGACAGTTTGGGCTCCCAGCTGTCCTCGCAGAACACCGGGCTCATTCCTGACTCCTGGCCGTCGCTCAGGCATTTCCTCCGGCTAGAATGGCCTGTTGTGGTCTTGTTTCCCTAAGCCGGCTCTTTCCTGGCCTTTAAGGCGAAGGGCCCGGCAGATTCACCCACGCATCTTCCCCGATATCAAAACCAGCCCTTCTCAGATTGTCTGTGGCTCTTACGAAAGGCACCGCACACCGTAGAGTGAGTTCTATCTTGTCTTTTGTTATTTGTTATTTAAAAAAGAAGATTAGCCTTGCTTCTCCAGGGCAATGCCGAGTTTCCCGAGGGAAGGACTGTGTTTTCTAGTCGGTGTGCTTTCCTTTTGGTTTACTCCCTCTGCCCAGCTCGGCCTTCCGTCCTGCAGGCTGTGCCCAGCTGTGGGTTGCTCCACTGGCTTCTGTTAGCCCTTGTCTTTCTCCTTTGGTGTTTTGAATCTGCCCATTCCCTGCCCTGCTGGGCTTGGCTCCCAGGCCAGGCGGGCGTGCTGGTTCTCCTGACGTCCTGCGCTGTCTGGCTCGCCTGCCTTCTCCCTGAGTGTAGGGCTTACACTCCCTTCTTTCCTCTCTGCAGCTTTCCCCGACCTCGGCCGTTCTGAGCTTTACCATCTACCCTTACGAAGCCGCTTCAAGGATCCTCTTCCAACCTGGCTACTTCCCGGCAGACTGGAGTCCCTTCCATAACTGCATCCTGAACCTATCCACGTGGATGACCGGAAGTGCCTTCCAACTCAACGTGTTCGAAATCAAAACCTACCCCCCTTGTGATATTGGTTCTCCATCTGACGGCCCTATTTTTTTTTTTTTTTATAACACCAGGCTGCTTAGAACACGGATTTTTTTTTGGGGGGGGGTTGGCTTCTTTGCGGCTGCAGGGAAAAGTTGACACTGTTTGTCATGATGTATAAGGACTTTCATGAGTTGCCCCCCACAGACCTCCCCAGCTTCGTTTTCCGGACCTCACGGCTTATAATCCAGCTATCCTGAACTTCTCCATCCCTTCCCGAGGGAGCATTCAAGTCTGTATCTTCATTTTCTTTCAGGAACTGGTCCGCCTGCTAGTCCTTTCCTTCCTTCTCTATCTGGGGAGGCTCCCAGATCCAGCTCCAGCATCACCTTACCTCCCTCTGGGGGGCTTGTCCCGCCTTTCCTGAGAGTTCAGTACTATGAAGTTCATGTTTTCTTTGTGTGCTGTGAGGTGTGTCTGACAAGAACCTCTGTGGTGGAGCTATCTACCTGCATGATCCTCGGGCTATGCAGAATGCAGGCTCTTCCTTGTTTACATTCTACAGCACAGTGTGCAGCAATAATAGGTACTCATGAGATGTATTTTAAATCAATCAATCAAGGACTGAATGCATCACACCCCCACCCCCCACCCCCCGCCACCAGGCTTCAGATTTCAGATTCAGACTCGGCTTCCTTCTGTCCTTCGCCTTCTGCAGCTTTGTGTGCTCTCGCTTTCCATCACATCGGAAAAGCCCCATCCTGTTCTTGCCTTCATGTTCTTTTTTATTTTTATAATTTTTTTGTGATAGAGACAGAGAGAATCAGAGAGAGGGACAGACAGACAGGAAGGGCGAGAGATGAGAAGCATCAAGTCTTCATTGCGGCACCTTAGTTGTTCATCGATTGCTTTCTCATATGTGTCTCGACCGGGGGGCTACAGCGGACCAAGTGACCCCTTGCTCAAGCCTGTGACCTTGTGCTCAAGCCAGTGACCTTGGGCTTTAAGCCGGCATCCTTTGGGCTCAAGCCAGCATCCACGGGGTCACATCTATGATCCCACATTCAAGCCAGCGACCCCACACTCATCAAGCCGTATGAGCCCACGCTCAAGCTGGTGACCTTGGTTTTGAATCTGGGTCTTCTGCATCCCAGTTTGACGCTCTATCCACTGTGCCACTGCCTGGTCAGGCTTGCCTTCATGTAACAAGATGCCCGTGTCTCTACTCCCATGCCCCCCAGCCCCCACCTTTCCTTTCTTTAGAGGACCCATTCCTGTGATACTGCTGCTCACTGCCAAAGTCCAAATCCATCCACAGCCCCCCTTTGCTCTCAGAACCAAGCCTACAGTTTAGCCAGTGAGACCTTCTATGATCTGGAAGCAAGTTCTTGTTGCCTCAGCAACACTAGCTCCCCGGGACTCTGAATAAGACACTGCCTCAGTTAGCAAACATACTTTCCTTTACCCCATGGCATTTATTTTCTTATAAATAAATCCAGATGTTTATTGTGCACCTACTATTGCAGATTCCGCTGTATTATTGTTTACTTAACATTTTATTATTATGTTTTTATTTATTAATTTTAGAGAAAGAGGAAGGGAAGAAGAGAGAGAGAGAGAGAGAGAGAGAGAGAGAGAGAGAGAGAAACATTGATCTGTGCCTATATGTGCCCTGATTGGGGATCAAACCCACAACCTTTGCATATTGGGATGACGCTCTAACCAGCTGAGCTATCTGACCAGGGCATTGGTTGGGATTTTGAACTGGATAGTATTCTTCCTATTTCTATATGAGGAGTCTAATTCTCAGAGAATTTAAGTAACTTGTTCTGGATTATACCCACTTGACAGGTTTTACATTTTCCAACTGACACCTTTGAGGACGGATTCATTTTTCTTTTGTACACGCCCTTCTCCCCCACCTTGTTAGAAGTTCTTTGAGTACGGGCATCATTGTTAACTTAATCCTACTGATTTATGGAAAAAAGATCAGAAGCTCAGGATGGACATGCGGAGCGTGGGGAGCCGGCAGGCATCTGCTGGGGGAGCTGGCTGCTAGCAGGTTCAGACTTGACCTCCCTCAGGCAGTCTCGACAATTCTAGGCAGAACTGAATAATTGTGACATCGGCACTAAGGTGGCTGGGCCAGCGGGTCAGCCACCGTCAGCTGCTCATCCTTTCCCACGGTCTTGGGCTTTTATGTACTTTCTCACGTGGTGCGACCCCGCGATTTATCAACTCGATTATCCCTCTTAACATTCGAGATTTATTAGGTGCAAGCCAGTCTTTCAGCTGCACTTTAATTGTGTTAACTGCAAATGCAATTAATTGTGTCACCTTTGGGGAAGAATTTCACAGCTACATTTAGGGGAGGGGGTCAGTCCCTTATTAAAGTAGTATGTGTTGAAATTCTCAAGAGAAAGCCCAGTCTATGATTTTTGTGAGGCTTGACTATATCCATCTCTCTCTCTTTTTTTTTTCTTGTTTGCTATTCATCAGGGCAACTGGTAGCTGCTTGCTGGTTGCAGTTCAATTTGGGGGCTATTAGCAAATGAGAGTCATTTTACTCCCTGTAATACCTGCTGTCAAAATTACTACCCCTGGCCTCCTGCAAGACATAGGGTGCCCACTTTCCGGACTTGATGGGCTAGTGACTTAGCTCCATCATCATCTCTTTTATTTCGGGCTCCCTGCCTGAGGAGGCTGGGTTCTCGGGGAAGCGCTCAAATGCCCTTTCCTGCTTCCAGCTTCAGCCTGACTCCCGCCTGGAGTCACGCTGGGTCCCTCACATAATAAATCTCCTTAACCTGTTTCTAAAAACAAGGTCAGATTGTGCTGCGACTCTTAAAAAGGGATTTTAAGAACATATCTCTATTTAGGTGCGCTTCTTATGGTAGACCTTTTGGCCAGAAAGAGGGCAGGAACCAGGAACTGGGTCTATGGTGTATGGTGACGGGTGGCGGATGTGGATTGGGGGAGGAGCGAAGGCGGGTCTTCTTGCTCCGCGCAAAGAACCTTTGCAATGTTTGAAGGGGCTCCCAGGCCTTGAGCACGCCTGGGGGGGGGGATTTAACATATCAAACAAAAGGGAGAATAACACATAGATGGGTCACTGCTGAGGCCTCCTTGTGCATATTTGGGAATCCTCCATGTCTGTGGTTTTCCAATATCATAAGCATAGATTCCCAATGAGGCTCACTGTGTTTCTTTCTTTCTTTTTCTTCCCTCCACACACTGCTTTCCAGCCTGACACCTTCGGGGAGGGGGTGGGGGGAGGGAGGGAAGGTCCGACCTGAAGACTCAGGTCCTATCAGCGATATGGAAGGCCAGCCGGGGCTCAAGAGTCATTCAGGACTTTCTGCATCGCAATTAAGCGTGCCCTGCTCATGGCAGCAACAGAGGTGCTGTTTATTCAGCCAAAGTGCTCTGTAATTTATTTAAAATAATCCACCTTTCACAAATAAAGGGGCCATTGACGGGGGTGGGGGCCCTGCAGGCCCCCTCCCGATGGGTCTGTTTGGCTGGTCACAGCTAAATCCCTGACAAACTGATCCAGGCTCCCCCCCCCCCCCCCCCTACCTCCCAGGTCTCTCCCACTTCTTCCTTTTTTTTTTTTTTAAACAAGATTTTACTAAACCTGTTTGTTTTCTTTTACACCAGTAATCAGATGAAGCTTACCCCCCTCCTACTACCACCATTTTTTTTTCCTTTCTAAAATAATAATAAAAAAAAAACACAGATTGGCCATTAAAAATGATTAATGCCAGTCAATTTGATCATCGCGAGCAGGAGGTGCCGGCCATTTTGGGATTTAGTGCAGCCTCGGAACTGGCTTCTTTATGGCCCTTGGCTAATGAGGGATCACATTAGGCTTTTGACTGTATATGAATTGATTAGCTGAAAATGAGATTACGTCCATGGTGCCACAGCAGCTACAAAGAGCCCTTTCTTCCCAAACACTTCCCAGTGCCAGGGCGCTGCTTGAGCTTCAGAATGTTCTTTTCTCCTGGTTTTCTAGGAAACCAGTGGATGAGCCCAGGTGAGGCTCTTGCAGAAATAGGCTTAAGGATGTATATCTCCAAAACAAACAAACAAACAAACGTGCACTGGCAGGAAGACCCTTGTCTTTGGGGTCCTAGATCTGACAGGTTCCCTGGAGGCAGAGAAAGGTGGAAAGGACCAGGCTTCCGGGTTAAACTCACCTGTGTGGAGCTGGTCTTGGGCACTCATTTGCTATATGACTTGGGGCCAATTGTTTAACTTTCCTGAGGTTTACTTTCCTCATGTGTGCAATGGGATAATAACACATTTTTATAGGGCCATTAGGATTCAATGGAATAGTATGTATGAAATTAACACAGGGGCTACATTGTAGTTGGCCTTTCCAAATCTACCGTTCTCCTTCCCTCCCTCCTTCCTTCTTCCATCCTTCTTTCCTCCCTCCTTTCCTTTTTCCTTCCTCCCTTCCTCCCTCCCTCCTTTCTTCCTTCCTCCCTCCCTTCCTTCCTTCCTTCCTTCCTTCCTTCCTTCCTTCCTTCCTTCCTTCTTTCCTTCCCTCCTTTCTCCCTCCCTCTGTTCCTACTTCCTCCCTCCCTCCCTCCCTCCCTCCCTCCCTCCCTCCTTCCTTTCCTTCCTTCTTTCCTTCCTTCCTTCTTCCCTCCTTTCTTCCTCCCTCTGTTCCTACTTCCTTCCTTCCTTCCTTCCTTCCTTCCTTCCTTCCTTCCCTCCTTTCTCCCTCCCTCTGTTCCTCCTTCCTCCCTCCCTCCCTCCTTTACTCCTTCCCTTTCTCCCTCCCTCCTTCCCTTCCTTTCTTTCTTTCTCCCTTCCTTCCTTCTCAATGAAAAGCATTTACTAAAATTGCTCATCAAATTTACATACTTAGGAAGGAATGGCTCCTGGAACCGAAGGTGGAAATGGCAGTTTTCTGTCCAGGAAATAACCATCTACTATTCTGGCTGAGACAGGACAGGCCCTGCAATTAAAAGTGCTCAAGTATTATGATGGTTTAAATGCTAACAATAAAAACTTTTCAGGGATTTATTTTCTCTCTTGTGATGCAAGCACCTGCACGGTAGCCTCAGTTTTGCCTCTGGGTCCACAAAGCCTGAGCTGTTCACGGTCTGACCCTCTGCAGAAATCCTGGCTGACCTGCCCAGTGGCACATCACACACAGACGTCTCCTTTTGGGGGAATTAGTTATTAATCTGTGTGTTGGGGGTGGGGGGAAAGAAGAGTTGTAGGGTTCATAACTCAAGTACAAAGTTGAAAGAGAGATTTACCTGCTGACTCTACTGGCCTCTGCCTTTACTTTATATTCTTTTTGTTGTCCTAAATGTCAGTCTAAAGTGACCCCTGCTGTCCTCAATAGGAGGAGGAAATCAAGACTGGGGGAGGGAACATGATAACTGGACACAAGTAATAGCTCCATTGCTGACTCCTTGACTCCTTCAGTAGGTGACGATTATCGGACATTGATTACACGCTCCCAGTACAAACAGCTTCTGCATGTTTCCCTCGGGGGCGGGGGGGGGGGAGTAAGCTCCTGGAAGCCCAGGCTTGCATCTGTGCTGCTCACCACTGTATGCTTGCAGCCTGGGGTGCTGCCCAGCTCAACAGCCGACATGCGACAACACGTATATCAAAGGAGCTCACTTATTCTCTCCTCTCCCCTTCCCCCGTTTTCCAGATTAGGACACAGGCTCACACAGCTTTGCCAATTCGTCTGCATGAGGGAGGGAGGAGCCAGTATCTAAAGTGGGGCTCCCCTCTGCCCCCCTCACTTCTCAGAGAAGTGAAGCTACCTTGGGGATGAGGGGCGTGGCCAATACCCTGCTTTGTTGATCTTTCATGACGGGCAGCAGGAGAAGGACCAGAGGGAGTGAAAGGGGGACGCTGTCTTGCTGAGGCTCCCTATGTGCCTGCCCTCGTAACAGAGGTGACAGCACGTGCATCGGACATGCAGCCGAGCTCTGCAGGGGGCTGGGCGAGGACCCTGCGCCGAGCACGTCAGCAGCAGAGCCGCCCCTTCGCACCCATCAGTGGCCAGTGTCGGAGCTGGTGACTGTCAATGCGTTCTTCCTCACCTCTCTGCCTCTCTCTCTCTTTGCCTCCCCACTTCCAGTGCCCCCTTTGGGGGGGGTGGAGCCTCCCCAGTTTCTCAGATTCTAGCTCTGGAGAAAGTCCTGTAGAAAGATCTAGGAATGAGAAGCTGGAAGGGGTCTTAGCTCTGGTACCTCCTCTGTCTGGGAGAGCATGGGCACTGGTCCACCCCAGTCAGCCTCCCTTCCCTCTTCCCTGAAACTGTGAGAATAATCCCCGCCTGGCCCTCCCGGCCTGCAGGGCCCAGTCAGATAGCTGATGTGGCTGTTCTTTACTAAGCAGCACAGCATGTGCGCGCACAAACACACACACACACACACACACACACACACACACACACACACACACACACGAGGTTCTGGCTGTTGTTATCAAACTTCTGATCCCTTCAGTATTCATACTCTGATGGACTGAATGTCTCTATGTCCCCAATTCACTTGTTAATGCTTTATTCTCCACTGTGATGGATTAGGAGTCAGGCTTTTGGGAGCTGATTAGGGTCAGAGGAGGTCATGAGGGTGGGGCCCCGTGATGGGATTAGAGCCCTTGGAAGAGCCCCGAGAGAGTCTGCTCCCGGGTTCTGGGTTCTGCTCTCCGCAGCGTGAAGTCATGGGAGAAGAGAAGCAGACAGTTTGCAACTAGATAGTGAGTCCTCACCAGACGCAGAACCTGCTGGCTCCTTGATCTCAGACTTCCGGCCTCCAGAACTGGGAGAAATAAACTTCTGTTGCTCATCAGCCTCCCAGTCTGTGGTGTTCTGTAACAACAGCCTGCACAGACAAGGACTTTCACACAGGTGATCCTGGGCACAGCAGTTATGTCTACAACAAGACTTACTGCTTCAGAGCACATCCTGTGTGCCTGGCATGTCACGTACGGGACAGGTGGGCCTCACAGTGATCCTCTGAGGAGCCGTCACAAGCCACCTATTCCAGGGGAGGCTGCTGAGAGTCAGAAATGCAGAGATGTTGGGATTTGGACCCAGGTTTGTCTAACCTCAAAACTGACATTCTTCTGGGGCATGACACTATACTACCTTCCTGGGCTGTTGCTAATACCATTCTACCACGGCCTCTGCTCTGACACCCACGTGGTCAAGGACCCCCTGCCCAGGATCCTGCTCTGTTCCTCAGGGGGGCCACCAGCGTCAGGCTGCTGGGTGGGGACCGACTAATCAGAAATGGGAGTCGGAGCAGGTGGACTCCATGTCTCCCCAAACTGCCAGGTGATCAGGAAAAGGGAGATTTGGTACTTGAAATATGAACGTTCATACCACATCCTTCCGAACAGCACCATACAGGACTTGATGTCTTTCTCTTTGTAAGAAAAAAACCCCCAACTTACTATTCATCTCAGACAATTTGTTAACTCCTCTACCAACTCATGCTCCTCCACGTACAGACTGGAGAGCCTCGTGCAGCCGGCCTCCACGGGGCGTGGAAACCCCCGTGCAGAACAGGAGACAGCGTGGAAGGGTGCAGGAGGCAGACACCGCGGGACGCGGGCTTCTGCTCAACTCACTGCCTAAGGGAAGACCACTGCCTCCCTCCGGCTTCTCCTGCCTTCTTCCCCCTCGCCAGCCCCACACCGGCTCTCAGCATCCTCCTCCGTGAGAGCCATGATTTCTGACCTCAGCTCTCTGCTCCCAGGGGGAGTATGCCCTCTTGCTATTACTCTTCCCTCTAGAACCTTCAATGCTATTCTAAGACTCACATTCTCATCATAAAACTCTCTGGCCGAAGCGCGGGCCCCTCGGCCGGCACCCACCCTCACTTCTTGTGAACCTTGCTCAAAACAGAAGCTAGACCTGTTAGCAGACATCCTAACAGAGATTAACCCTCCTGGCTCTGAGGCTTGCTTTTGGCATTTAAAGCATTAGCTGTTTTATTTTATGTGCTTGAGGTCAGTTTCCTTACCTGTTAAATGGGGGCTAATTATGATACCGCCTTAATTAGGTGGTTGGGACAATAAATGAGATAATAAACTAATAAACCTTTTAATACAGTATTGGCATGTAGCGCGCACCCACCGAGCTGTGGCTTTTGTTATGGGATAGTGCTCTGGTTCAGCCATGGCACAGCACTGGTCCTCCAATAACGTCCCTTTATTTACTGCCATTTTGTTCTAATGCTAATGAGATGCCTAGGAACTCAACTCTTCTTTGTATCAATTAGCCTATGGTAAAATTGGTTTCCTGATACACTGTTTTGCTTAAAGTCTCAGAACTTATCAGTGGCGTTAAGTGTGGACTTACTGTATGTATGATGAAATCGCAGGTGTTCTAGAAGGAAATTTGAAACCATGAGGTGGTGACACTGAGAACCAGAGGGTCCTGTGACTGGATATTGACTGTAAGAGTAAGAGACAGGTGCTTTCACCAAATGTATTTATTTCTTGACCTTCTGCTGTGTGTCAGGTATTGCGATGGGTGATTTTACGTCTCAGCGTCACTGAGTCATGAGCTGACCAGATTTTTGGTTAACCATCATTCTGGGTGTGTCTATGGAGGTGTTTCTGGGTGAAATTAACATCTGAATTGGTGGACCAAGTGAAGCTAGTTGCCTTCATCAATGTGTGTGGGGTCATACCCAATCCACTGAAAGATGAAATACAACAAAAGGCAGAGTAGGTAGCATTCTCTCTCTCTCTCTCTCTCTCTCTTTCTCTGATTGTCTTTGACTTGGGACACCAGTGTTCTCTTGCCTTTGGACTTGACCCTGGACTGGAACTTACACCATTTTCTCTCCTGGTTCTTAGATCTTCTGATTTGTACTGAGACTATCCCATTGGCTCTCCTGGGTCCGGGCTTCTCAGCCTCCATAAGCATGTGACTCAGTTTCTTCTAATAAATCTCAGGAGAACCCTGACTAATACCGACTTTAGTTCACGGAACAGAATGTTGAGGATACATTTTCTGACTTGGCTCTGGGGGTATCTGGGAATGGCTCTTCAACCCGATTAGATTGAAAGTTGCTGACGACCCTGCTTCCAGTAGGAAGGAGCACTGATCGTGCGTGGCATGACCTGTCAATGGAGATAGGCAAACCATCTGCATTGGATTCTCCCAATCACCTGCTCATAAGCAGCAGGGATCTGGATGACTGTGTACATTACACTTTCAAACAATTTCGGAAAACTAATGAATACATTGGAGTTGGCTAGTCGCCCCGAATGCTGCTGGACAGGGCGGTGAAAGAGAGGGACGAGGCCAGGGAGTCGGGTTCCCAGCTCAAGCGCTGCGTAAGAGACCCGTGGGCTTCTGTGTGTGGGCTGAGGGTTGTGAAAGTTAAATGCTGAATTCAAATGCGAGTTGAATTCTCAGCCTGGCAGGGTGTCACATTTTTTTTAAATTTTATTTTATTTAAACTGATTCTAGGAAGAAGAAAGAAAGAGAGAGAGAGGAAAGAGAGAGAAAGAGGGGGAGGGGTGAAAAGCAGGAAGCATTAACTCATAGTAGCTGCTTCTCATGTGTGCCTTGACCGGGCAAACACAGGGTTTCAAACCAGTGACCTCAGCATTCCAGGGCGACGCCTTGTTCACTGTGCTACCACAGGTCAGGCCAGGGTGTCAACTTTTAAAGTGAGGGTCTGGGTTGGGGAAGAATAGGATCCTACAAGCTGGGATGGGGACATGTGGCAAGACCCTGATGAAACCGGGGACAGCAAGCTTCTAAATGCTGATGAGTCTATTTGCTGGTGGAAGTACCCTCCCTGTTTCCGGTGGGAGAGGCCTCTCCATTTTCACCCGAGGAGCCAGCCCTATATAAGCAGAGAAGTTTCAGGTCAAGTGAGTAAAAGTTGAACTTGAACCATAAAACCCAAGTCACGGCCTGGAGCTAGTTTACGGACCCAGAACCCTTTGAACGCAAGGAAGACTGATTCCGCTTGAAGAAGGATCCCAGTTCACTGCCAAAAATTTATCCTGTTAGTCTTCTTCTCAGCCTTCCCCACAGGCTGTGACCTTTTACCAGGAAAAAGGGAGTCATCAGGACTTTCAGGAACTCCTGGATGGACACAGGCTCTGAGCTGACACTAATTCTAGGAGACACCCAGTGCCACTGGGGTCCTCCGGTCAGAAGAGGGGCTGATGGGGGTCAGGTGGTTGATGGGGTTTTAGCTCAGGTGTGTCTCACAGTGAGGCCAGTGGGGCCTCTAGTCCCCTCCCCAGTTCTGACTGCACCGCTGGGATGGACACACTCAGCAGCTGACAGCACCCCCAGCTGGGCTTCCTGACCTACGGAATGAAGGCCATTAAGGTGGGACGTGGAAGGTATTAGAACTGCCTCTCCCGAGGAGAACAGTGAGCCGAAAGCGATGCTGAGTTTCTGGAGGGGAGCACAGATTAGTGCCACGATCCAAGATCAGCAAGGGGCAGGGTGGGAGTTCCCGCCACCGCCCCCTGCGGCTCACCCCTTTGGCCTGTGCAGAGGACAGATGGCTCTTGGAGAATGACAGTGGATTATCGTAAAGTTCACCAGGTGGTGACGCCAACCGCAGCTGCTGCGCCAGATGTGGTTTCATTGCTTGAGTAAATTAACACATTCCTGACGTCTGGTATGCGGCGATTGACCTGGCGAAGGCTCGCTTCTCCGTACCTGTTAACAAGGACCACCAAACGCAGTCTGCGTTCAGCCGCCCGGGCCAGCAGCACACCCTCACTGTCCTGCCTCCGGGATACATTCCCTCCTCAGCCCTGTGTCATCATTTAGTTCACCGGGAACTTGATCGCCCTTCCCTTCTACAAGATACACCACAGTGACTCACTGCATCGATGACGTCGTATCGCTCGGACCCAGTGAGCAAGAAGTAGCGGTTATGCTAGACTTCCTGGTAACACACTGGCGTCTCAGAGAAGGGGAAGTGAATCAGACCCACATTCCGGGGCCTCCTCTCTCAGAGAAATCCCCGGAGCTCTGGGAGTGCGGGGCCTGCCAGGATATCCCGTCTCGGGGAAAGGGTAACTTGTAGCATCTGACCCACCAGCTGACACACAGGAAAGGGGACAGAGCCTATGAGTCTTTGAGTTTTGAAGGCAACGTAGTCCTCACTGTGGGGGGGTTACCCTGGTCCATTTAACCAAGTGGCCTGGAAAGATGCTCGTTTGGAGGGGGACCCAGGAGAAGAGAAAGCTCTGCGGCAGGTCCCGGCTGCCGCGCGCTCGGCTGCGTGGCCCATGTGACTCGGAGCCCCGGCAGCGGTGCGCAGGGAAGCCGTTCGGTGGCCCCGACAGGTGCATCGCGACACGGGCCCTAGCGCTTTGGAGCAAAGCCCTGCCACCCTCCACGCAAAGCCCTGCCACCCTCCGCGGGCAGCTACCATCTTTTTGAGAAATAGCTCTTGGCTTGTTATTGAGCTTTACTAGAGACCGAATGCTTAACCGTGGGCCACCGAGTGACTATTCAGCCTGAGGCACCGGTTATGATCTGGGTGTTATCAGACCCACTCTGCCAGGAACCACGGGGTAGAAGTGAGAGGGGAGCCCTCACTATGATCCCGAGTGACCCGCTAGCAACATGTGTGCTTCCTGTTGCCACGGCCCGAAGCTCTGCTAGCCGAGACCTCTTAGTTCCGGAGAGAGGAAGGCGCCCACGCTCCCGAGACGAAGGGGACTCCAGTGGGATGGAAGCTAAGACTGCCCCCGGGTACTTGGGATGCCTCACGGCTTCATCCAGAGGCACAAGGGGAGTTACGGTGCCCCTGGAGCAGTCGATCTGGACCAGTCAAAGGAAACTGGACTGCGACTCCGCGGTGGAGGTGAGGAAGAGCTCCCTTTGGGTGTCTCTTAGCGCTACCCGGCCCTGTGAGTAAGGTCCGTGGAAATCTGTAACAGTTCGGGTAGCACTACGAATGGCCTAGACACTTCAGGAATAAAGCCTGCGGTCGGTCCACCAGGCACAGAACTGCAGCCAGCCGAGGAGCTTGCTGAGGACAGAGGGACGTGGATTGGGTCATGGGAGAAGGGAGTTAAACCTGGCCTGTTTAACACAGACAATGATCTAATTGTCATGAGGAACTTTCTTATTGTTTTATGAATACATGTATATATCATCTCTTCATTTTTTTTCTCCTTCATATTTCCTTATTATGTGGCACAAGACATACTGGCTTTATAACATAGCAGTTATTAATTTGGCCTCATAGTACTTAAGTTGTAGGATATCAAGGGAAAATTAAGCATCGCAATAATGAACAAGATTATTTCCCAGCATGACATGTTTTAGTTAAAAAACATCTTACTGAGGGGATGTAGCTGGTAGCACAAAAGCTTGGCCCCTGAGGTCAGTCAAAGCTGATGCTGACTTCTCTTTTCCTACCCCATATGAGTTGGGCAGTCTAGGAAAGTTTCTTGCCTCCCTGAGCCTCAGTTTCCTCATCTGTGCAGTGAGGGTAGCAATGCCCCTTTCACAGGACTCTCAGAATGACGAGTGGAGTTCAGTACGGGGCCACTCCTTCCCAGCTGCTTGGCGCAGCATGAGCGTGAGCCAACGTTGACTTCCGTTTTTCCATAGACATTTTCCTCTGTCCGTTTCTACCACCTTCTTTCCTTCTGCGTGGAACACCATAAGGTAGTGAGCATTTGTGAATTCTGCCAGTTAATTAGTTTCATGCAGTGTTGCTGGGTGGCTTAATCCCCTTTCCTAGTACCCCTGGGACTATGTGAAATACAAGACACGCATTCTTCCCATAAATTTATATCGAGGCATTTAATGAACAGAAAAGGCCGGATACCATCTGTATCAGAATTAAGTATGGACCTTGTGTATAGACACGGAATGCCTGGGCGGCCTCATTCTACAAAACCTGTTTGCTGTGCCTGCCTACAACGCTTGGAAGTGTGAGGCATTTCCGGAGGTTGGCTTTGTGACTTCCCTGCTGTCAGAGAATGTCACTGAGTGAAGGGACTTTAGTAGTCTCTGCCATAGCTCATACTTGTCATGGATTAAGCTCAGGGGTTCAGACCGACAGCCTGAATTCAGATGGCAGCTCCAATACCAGCTACTAAGGGACGCTCCTGTAACTGCGACTCAGTCTTCTCTCTGTAAAATGGTTGCCTGTGCCCGGTAATTGATGCCAGTTGCCACAACAGAGACCTTTCAGGGCCTGACGCACTTCCTCTCTCGTCTCACGTCACTGTCTGGGGAAGGAAAGAGTGGAAGATGGTGAATGCCGGGGGTGGAAGGGCCACACCTGAGGGTAGGGACGTTCTGTTCGCCTGCACTCCAGTCACCGGGATCCAGGGACAGCGTCCCTTTTGGCGTCCTGGGGAGCTGTGGTGGGAGACGCGACGTTCCTGTGTGTTGGAGGAAAACACGGCAGTGAGGTGAGCTCCTGACGTCTCTGCAGCAGCAGGCGTGACGGTCCTTCCCTCTCCCAGGAATGCTGTGATGGTTACGTATATCCATGTGTGTTGAGCACTTAGAACACCGCCTTCCACACGGAAGCCCTTGGTATACGATCTTGCGGGCAGCACGACAGTCAGGTGGTCCGTCCGTGTGCACTGGTGTCAGGGAGCCCGGGGGAGGCAGGACCCACCACCTCCGGGCTGTTGCCAGAGCCTCAGCTGGGAACCTGCCGACAATATGCCCACGTTGCCTCTGGCCATTGACTTCGGCTGCTCAGTTTGCTTCAGGTGACTGGTGACTCCATTTATCTTCTGCTGGTGGGGTGGGTGTGCAGGGTGAGAAGGGAGACTCGGTAGCTTTTGGGGCAGGGTAGTCACCAGCTTAAACCTTTCCCTGCCTTTCCTCTCAGGAAGGGTTATTTCTCACATCCGGTGGGTTCTCTTCCACTCAGGCCACCAGAGTGTTAGGCTGCTCACGTTCTTCCTTCATTTGGAAAGGACTTATTATTTGAAAGGTCAGTTATATATCAGGCGTTGCTGGGGAGTATACCAGTAAACAAAAGATACAGAAATCCTGCATTCGAAAGTCAGGAATGGGAGGGGATCAACAGTAAGTATAAGTATCATAACACTTGGCCCTGGCCGGTTGGCTCAGTGGTAGAACCCTGGCTGGTTGGTGTGTGGAAATCCTGGGTATGATCCCGGCCAGGGCACACAGGAGAAGCGCCCATCTGCTTCTCCACCCCTCTCCCTGTTGCTTCTCTGTCTTTCTCTCCCTCTCTTCCCAGATTCCTGAAGCCAAGTCTCCATTGGAGCAAGGTTGGCCCGGGCCCTGAGGACGGCTCCGTGGCCTCTGCCTCAGGTGCTAGAATGGCTCTGGTTGCAACAGAGCAACGCCCCAGATGGGCAGAGCATCGCCCCCTGGTGGGCATGCCGGGTGGATCCTGGTCGGATGCATGCGGGAGTCTGTCTCTCTGCCTTCCTGCTTCTCACTTCAGAAAAATACAAAATAAATCAATAAACCAATAAGGATCATAATGCTTGATCAGATAGTTCTGAGCAACATGGAAGAAACAGAAACAAGCATTGTGGACATGATGGTCTAGGGACCGAATGTTTGTGCGCCCCCCAGATCTGTATGTTGACATCTAACCTATGATAGGATGGTCTAGGAGGCAGGGCCTTCGAGAGTGAATCAAGTCATGGGTGTAGAACTCTCAGAAAGGGCACTAGTGCCTGTCAGAGACGGGACCAAAGAGCTAGCCCCGGGAGGACACCACGGAAAGTTAGAGGAGGGCCCGTGCTGGGCCCCGGCCAAGCTGCACCCTGATGTTGGACTTCCGCCCCCCAGAACTATGAGAGGTAAACTCTTGTGCTGGCTTCCCAGTCTACGGTGGTTGTTTATCGCAGCCGGAGCTGCCTCAGACGAGGTCCGCTGTTAGGTGCTCTACAGACGGGAGAACTGTATTATTTTAAAAAGGATGGACTTTTCAGGGAAGTTTTAAGTTTACAGATGAGCTGAGCAAAAAGTACAGAGGGTTTCCATCTCCCACTTGTCCCTCCCCCAACAGTCTCCTCGCATTAACTTCTGTCACATGACCGCGGTGCACGAGTTCCCGCTGATGGGCCAGTATCACAGAGTAGTCCTCGCCGCAGGCCATGGTTTACGTTAGGCTCCACTGTGCTTACCGTCCTGTGGGGGAGCAGTAGACCAAAGAGGGGGGTGTCACAGCATGTCCTGTGTCTGCCAGGCGTCCTCTTGGCCTCCTCTGTATCCCACTTTGACGGGGCCACGGCTCATTCACCTGCTCCTGGGGACACCTGCTGGGTGCCCCTTGGCCGCTCTGATGGAAGTTCAGTTGCAAACCCAAGTGTGCAGAGGTGTCAAGCATGTCACGAGAAACCTTCACACAGTGGAGAGTGGGAGCTGGTGGGTGGCTGCCCAAAACCATTGAAGAGAGGGCCAGATGGGGCTAACGGTTCCCATTGTACACGTGGCAATCAGGGCCCCGAGTGGCTAAGAGACTTCTCAGGACACACAGCTCTGCAGCGGCCGTCCTGGGCGCCCAGCACGGTGCCTCGGCCGGGTGAGGGAGAAAGCAGGAGTTGAGTGCACAGATCGAGGACAACCGTCCTGCTGTCCCTGTCCTCTCGCCTTGGTTTACATCACTGTTATTTTTTCCCTTGTTATTACTAAGCAATGTATTCAAACTCATATAAAAGAAAAAATAAACACCTGCTTTTTAAAGAGCAGTTTCCAGTGACTCATGCGGGAGGAAATCTCCTTATGAAGTAGGATATTGGAAGGTTGAGTAACTCGAACTGTTTGTTTTTCTGTCCCGGCTGTCGATTCTGCGGAGGTCTCCGCACCGATAGCTCAGGAGGTTGGAATAAAGTTCCCTTCCCCTTTCGATGCCACAACCTCCTTCCTGGCCTTCCTTCCCGGCCTCCCGGGATGCCGCCGGACGACGCTAAGGGGACGCAGGCTGACCACACCGCGGGGTTATTTTTTAAGCTGTTCAGTTTCCATATTCATTTAGTCACTGGGCTTTTTATGTGTGATTTTTGGTGACCGTGAAATTGAGAGATGAAGAGGGCTGGATGCTGCCAGAAGCCGTGTGGCCAAGGCTCCGTGTGAGTTCCCCGGGCCGTGCCAGCGCTCTGTTCCTGCCTGCTCGGGGCTCTCCTCCTGCCCAGTCCGCCTCAGCCAGCCGCACCGGCAGCGCAACAGGCCTCAGTGATTCGCAGGGCCCCACAGGCACGGGTTACAGGGATCAGGCAGAACGGCTGTCCCCTCGTGTGATCAGGGGTACGTGTTCTTTTTAGTTGTTGTTTACTGCTCTCGTAGGCTGAAATACAGAAATGAGATAGAAAGTGTTAATAGTATGACCTTCAGAAATCACTTTTTAATTTTTATAAACCAGCTCTTCTTTATGGAGAGCTTGCCAGGTACCCTTGTAAACACTCGACATAGACTATTTCATTGAACACCCACGCTAACCCGATGAGACCTTATCTGTTGTCATGACGATCGTCATCGCTATAAGGGCTGGGATTGGGACCCCATCGGTTCTGTCTTCGGAGTTCATGCTCTGAACTGCTATGTAAAAAAATGAAGAGGGAGAGGAGTCATCACAGCCGACCTCACTTACTCATTTGGAAATGTGCTCATGGAGCACAGAGAGGGACGTGGACTCTCCTAAAGTCACACAGCTGCTCGGTCCCAGTCGGAACATCCTTCCCTTCCTGCAGAGTGAATCTTCGTCCCTGAGGATGAGGGAGGAAGCCTGGGGTGTTGGGGAAGGAAGCAGATATGGAAGGACCCGCTCTTCGGGGTGGGCAGCCCGACTAGGAAAGCACGAAGGAGGGTACGGTGGTGGCGAGCCTGTGTGTGGGGAAAGAGGGTGCTGAATTTAGAAATTGTGCTGTATGAGGCTCTGGCCAAGCTCCAAAGATTTTTATTCGTTATTATTATTTTTATGGGAAAAGGAACCTGCAACAGTTTAGGCTCAGCTATTTGCCCTCAGGGGTTGGCTTGTCAAGTTTGGATCCAATGCCTGTTCAGCGCAGTGGGTGTTCATGGGTGGCGTGTGTGTGTGTGTGTGTGTGTGTGTGTATGTGTGTGTGTGTACGTGAGCTCAGGTGTTTGCCTGGGCCCTTCTCTGTGTGTGTCCATCGTGTTGCCGTAAAAGGCAGCCCATCCCAGGGCTCACTCGCTACTTCTTACCTCCAACACACCTCCCTAATGTGTCAAGAATTATAAATTAATCACCTGGCTGGTTTGCACTGAACTTACTAGTGTTTATGAAAGGGAATTCATTGGATATGCCTGTTAATGGAACACGTGTAATAATACTAAAGCCTGTGATTAAAAAGAAATTTAGGGCCCATGAGTTTTTAATAGAAAAACATGTCATTTGAGTGTTTATTTGCTCGTGTAAAATGGCTGAGACTTTTTAAGGGGAGGGGTGCCTATTTTCATTTCGGGAGGACCCTGGTACTCGCACTGTGAGCTGGCAGTGCCTCCGCAGAGCCCTTTCTCATTGTGTTCTGCCGAGTAGGCTCTCAACAGAGCAGATGCTGATTATCGCTTTAGCTGAAAATATATTGCAGAGGGGTTCTACTCAGGGGCTTATTCATTCGGTCATCAAAAAATGTATCACATACCCATCATGTGTCAGGCATGGTGCTAGGCTAGGATTCGGAGACGAACACGCCTGATACTTGCCCTTTGATGGTCCACAAGTTAATGGAGGGCAGACATGTGAAGAATACATCCCGATACTTGTCCCGATGGAGGCAGGCAATGAGAGTATGCCAGGAGTCAGAGACCGCCCAGACAGAGGAGGCGAGATTTAAGCTGAGGCTCATCTAGTTCATCAAGATAGGAGAGGCCATTCCAAAAACAGTCCTGCAAATTCATGGGGTCTTGGAAGCAAGTTGTACAAGGAAAAATATGAGTTGTTTCTACTTCTTTTAGAGGATTAGTGCCTAAAAATAGTTATTGCTTCAATTCTTTCATTCCTCCACTTGTTTCTTCAGTTGCATGAAGATGCTACTCTTGTTCATGTGCTGTGGAGATACATATATATACACACACACACACACAGGTGTACCTGTACACACATATATATATGTAAATATTACTATTCTTTGGTGAAGTGTGGCATGTTGATTTTCTTAAGTTTTAGTGGATTTAATTACCCACATTATTTTGCAGTGAGGTGTAGAAAGTGCAGAAGCAAACAAAGGGTTGAAGGAAATGGTGGAGGTTGTTATGTTACAAGTCTTGCAGAAGAAGAAGCACAAGCTAAGTATTGAAGGGCTAGTGTGGCGGAAGCAGGGACATGCATTCCAAGCAGAGGAATCACTGGGACCGTGATGGGGAAGAGATACTGAGTGATCGTCTTGGTCTTGAGTAGTGGGTAATATGTCAGAACGAGTTTACAAATTTATGTGTTGAGGCCGCTCAACTCTGCTGCGTTCCTGACACAGAAATGACCAGTGAAATATAAAGAAAGGGTGGGAGAACTTCCACAATGGTTAAAAAAAAGGGGTACATGCCTCTGTAATTCAGAAAATAAAAACAAAAGAATAAGTAGCGGAGATCAATGATGGAGCCCTGATGGCCTCTGGGTGCTCAGGGCTGCAAGGGGAGGCTTGGAGTCCACACCCCATGGGGTGATCGGGACTAAGCTGCCCTCGTGGAGCAGGGACCATGTGGCAGTGCTGGGGTGTCCTTCTCCTTCCTGGTGGGAAAAGGTGCTGCTTTTTGGTTTGTAGGAAGTAGTGTCTATGTTTCAGTTATGGGTAAGAGAATGTCTCAGCTCAGTGACTGTAGCTATGAATGCTTCTAAGGGCAAGAGCTCCAGGCTTCTAATAGAAGACCTAGTTCTGGGCAGGCGCTCTAGGGACTCAAGTGAAGGTGGAAAAATATAGACATGGATGAGTAAGTGAAGACAAACGTATTCACTCCCACCCTCAGAGAGAAAGACCAAGGCTCTAGAACCAATGAAAATATTAAAGGGCAGTCAATAAAATCCATGATTGAATGTGTCATGGTACATGAAGTGGAATTAATAGAACAGTCTGAAACGTCTTGCAAAAATATGTGCAGTTGAGCAAAGATACATAAAGGGAACTATTACGGAACAAAACCAGGGTGTTGGTGAACCAAGAACATGTATACATTAAAAATATTTTTTAATTTGGCTTTGGGTGATGAGTATGCAACATAATCAAAGGTAAAAATAACCTGGAGATGTTTTCTCTGAAGCTATGTACCCTGATTGATCAATGTCACCCCATTAAAATTAATAAAAAATTTAAAAATATTGGAAAATAGAAACATAATTATAGATCTAAAATATGGAATAAACTCTAGGCTGGACAAGGCTGAGAAACAATGAATAGATTGGAAGGTAGTACTGTTATTTATCTAAAATAAAGGAGTTATAAAGAAATGAAAAATATAAAAATGGTAGAGAAGAGATGTTTAGAAATCTAGTGGCTATGAATTAAAGACTTGAAGAAAAGACAGGGGAACCAAGTGGGAAAAATAAAGATAAATCTAAAACTAAAGTAGCTCAGTAAAATTACAGAACATTAAGTTTAAAAAGACCAGTCTTAAAGGCCACAGAGAAAAGTGGTAAATTAACAAAGTAACGACAAAACCACCAACAGTAGTTTCTCCTGATTAAAATAGAGGCCACAGGCAATGGAACAGTATCTTCAAGATGATGAGAGATCGTAACTGTCAATATATAATTTTATACCCAAGTAAACTGTCATTAAAGAAGGAGGCTGAAATTTAAAAAAAATTCAGACAAAGATTAAGAGGATTTACCATTCATAGCTCTTACTCAAAGAGCCAATGAAGGATGTACTTTAAAAAGGAAGAAACGTAAGTCCAGAAGGAAGGAATAGGCCAAAGTAAAATCATGAGCACAGAAACTGACAAGGTATTTTAGTGTATTTAATAAAGATGAAAATAACAAAAAATGAACATGTGAAACTAAATGTCTAGACAATACAAAAAAAAAAAAAAAGAAGATTGATACCAGGCTTTAAAAGGGTTGTTTAAAATACGATGCAGTCCTTATCTTGTTTGTAGGACAAAGATAGTAAATAATTTTGGACTTGTTTAGAAAATGATGAAATTTTTTTGTTAAATACTGAAATATTGCAAACTGGCAGTGGAGAAAGAATGTAGACATCTTAGAGAAAGTAAAAAATGAGAACAAATAAAGTAAAGAAGGGAATGATGGTTAATTTTATGTTTCAACTTGACAGAGGTATAGGATGCCCAGAGAGCTGGTAAAATGTTATTTCTGAAGGTGTTTCCAGAAGCAGTTAGTATCTGAATGGGTAAACCGAGTAAAGCAGAAGGCTGTCCCCAGTGTGGGTGGGCATCATCCACATCATCGAGAGCTGCAATGGAGCAAGAAGGTCGAGGCAGGACTGATTCTCTCTGCTGTCCTCAGACCTGGCTGCTCCTGGTTCTTGGCCTTCAGACTCAGATCGGAACTTGCACCATTAGCTTCCCAGGTCTCCTGGCTTCAAATTCTGGCTAAATTATGCCACCAGCTCCCCTTGTTCTCTAGTTTGTAGATGGCAAAGTTTGGGTCTCCATCATCATGCAAGGAAATTCCTATACTACATCTCCAGAGAGAGACAGAGAGAGGGACAGATAGGGACAGACAGACAGGAAGGGAGAGAGATGGGAATTTTTCATTGCGGCACCTTAGTTGCTTATTGATTGCTTTCTCATATGTGTCTTGCCGGGGGCGTGGGGTGGGGAGGGAGGCTACAGCAGACCGAGTGACCCCTTGCTTAAGCCAGTGAGCTTGGGCCCAAACTGGTGAGCCTTGCTCAAACCAGATGAGCCTGCGCTCAAGCTGGCGACCTCGGGGTTTTGAACCTGGGTCTTCCATATCCCAGTCGGATACTCTATTCACTGCGCCACCTCCTGGTCAGGCTACATCTCCTCTTATATACACTATATATTTCCTAATGGTTCTGTTTCTCTTGAGAACCCTAAAACCAATGATAAATAGAAAACAAAAAAATTTATAGGAGTTGTCTTGAATAATATTAAAAAGTCCTGCAAAGTTAACTTTAAATACATAAAAGTCAGTTGTAGGAGGTAACATACAGTGTGATAATAGTATTTTAAATTTTACAAACTGTGAAAAGCAATGGTATTTTAAAATGAATAAATGCATACCTTAGTTGTATACTTTTTTTAAATAGACAAAAAGGACCAAAACCAACATTAGGATAGTGGTTATATCTGGAGTGAGTCGGCAGCTAAGAGGTAAGGAGGGACTGTGAAGGCAGTTTCAAGCCTGGCTGGGATGTTTTTCTTTACAACAGGAAGCAAAGCATATTTGCAGGTGTGTTCAACCTGGGTGATGAGTACAAAGGTATCATGCCCTACTGTCATTTCCTGTTTAAAGATTTTCATACGGCTTTTGATGTGAGGACCTTGTGGGAGGCGTCTCTTTATTTGCGATCCCTCTGGGCAGTGATTTTAAGCGATGGTGGGATTTGCACAGAACCCTCCGTCTACGCCACGCTGCCTCTTCCCCTCGTCTGGAAGGTCTCAGCCGCCTAAAAGAAAATAGAAATTGTTCTGTCAGCGATGGAATCGACCAATGTCTAAATAAAGCTTTCATTTCTGTGAAATGCAAAGGAGACCTCCAATACTGAATATTGTTCTTGATGCTCTTCATAAACTCCCTGAAGGCTGAATCCCACCCGGCTTTTTCAACCCTGTGCTTCCAGCGCCTGCGCCTTGGCATGAATGCTGGTGGAAGAAATGCATGGGCGAAGGAAAGGGCTCCCCACTCTCCAATGTACCCGCCTCTTCCATAGGTCTGTGCCCCTGGGTGCCATCCTTCCCATGCTCTTTAGGATGGCCCTGCTTCCTAGTCTGCTGTGAAAATTTCCCTTGTATTCTTCCTATATCCTGTAGATAGAGTAGACGTTTTATTAGGGCAGATTTTATTGTCTGTCTCCTTCAGTACTAACTAAATGCCCCTCACCTACTGTGTCTGTAGAATAAATGTATTCTTATTTAGGAGACCAGAGTCATCAATGTCACTGCTCCTTGAAGTCCTTCTTGAATAGCTCCTTTTAGCCTCACAACTTATACTCCAGATCGAGTTAATCATGGCAGTTTTTAAAGATGCTACTGTACCTAGTACATACATTCCCATCGCTGCAATTGGTGCATTGTATTGTAAACACTTGTCTCGTGGAACAAAGCAGCGTTCTGATGCGTACTTGTTGAACCGACGTATACCGGTTGGCGAGTAGTGCTCTGTGAGTCTCCCGAGGCACTCACGGCTCCCAACCTGTCCCAACAGTGCCTCCCTTCTCCGAAGGGCGGCTGCAGGATCCCAGCCCAGTGAAATCCTCTGCCGCTCCTGTGGGAGCCCAGACTTGGTTGCTTTCGATCGGGGTTGGGAACCTATGGCTCTCGAGCCAGATGTGGCTCTTTTGATGGCTGCATCTGGCTTACAGACAAATCTTTAATAGAAATATAATAATGTGGCCCTGGCCGGTTGGCTCAGTGGTAGAGCATCGGCCTGGAGTGCAGAAGTCCCAGGTTCGATTCCCGGCCAGGGCACACAGGAGAAGCGCCCATCTGCTTCTCCACCCCTCCCCCTCTCCTTCCTCTCTGTCTCTCTCTTCCCCTCCCGCAGCCAAGGCTCCATTGGAGCAAAGATGGCCCGGGCACTGAGGATGGCTCCTTGGCCTCTGCCCCAGGCGCTAGAGTGGCTCTGGTCACGGCAGAGCGACGCCCGGAGGGGCAGAGCATTGCCCCCTGGTGGGCAGAGCGTCGCCCCCTGGTGGGTGTGCCAGGTGGATCCTGGTCGGGCGCATGCGGGAGTCTGTCTGACTGTCTCTCCCCGTTTCTAGCTTCAGAAAAATACAAAAAAAACAAAAAACAAAACAACAAAAAACAAACAAAAAATATAATAATGTTAAAAATATAAAACATTCTCATGTATTACAATCCATTCATTTCCTACTGCTCATGTTCATGGTTGCGGGTGGCTGGAGCCAGTCACAGCTGTCCTCCGGGACAACACCAAATTTTTATTGGATAATGTGTAACGTACACGGGTCGTTGTATGGCTCTCACGAAATTACATTTTAAAATATGTGGCGTTCATAGCTCTCTCAGCCAAAAAGATTTCCGACCCCTGCTTTAGCTGGATGCCTAAGGCAGGTTAAGATAACGTGGAAAGCGGGGAGACGAACTGGTAGTTCACCTCATTTTATCTCACCGGGTCTGTGACCGGTGACTGGCCCGGGCTGGGCAAGGGCCCTCCTGCCGGGAGGACTCTTTGGCTCTCTCAGCCCCCTCCTGCTACCATCTGGGGATGATTACTGTCTGGTCTCTGCTGAGAATGTGTGACATTTCATATTTCCTCACCACTTGAACAAACACATAACAGAAAGGCACTTGGCCACAGGAGTAGAACGATGCATTTGCATGAAAGAGGCAGTGTACACCTTGGGCCGCGCAAACAACTGCCTTCTCTTTGCAGAGTTATGAGAAGTGCCCACGGTTCAGGACTGGGAGAATAGGTACATTGACTTAGGCTGTATTTTTGGAAGAAAACTCTTAAAAATCCAAAATATCAAGAAGATTGGAAAACAAAACATAACCACCTCTTTTTACAATTGATGTGATTTTTCTCTTAATGAGCAATCGTGAAGTTTTCCCAGGTAATTTTCAGCATTTTTAGGGAAAGTTGATGCTCTTGCCAAGTGCTAAGAAAGAAGAAAAGTATTATGTGTATTTGCAAAAGTGTTCTCCTAATTGAAAGCTTCTCGCTCCCCCCCCCTTTTTTTTTCTTCAGTACTTTTGGGGGTGGGAAGAAGAGGTCTCTAGTTTCATCTGCAGGTGGGGAAGTCCAACTTCCTGGTTCAAGAATAACAAGAGGATTCGACAGGGACAAGCTTTCTGCCTCGCTTTGTGTGCACAATGAGCTCGGGATTACTGTGCGATCGGAAGTAAGCTGTGTTGATTTGTTAAGCATTTGGGTCGGAAGTAGAGAAAGGAGGGGCCCCCGATGGCAAACAGACACACACGGTCTGTTGGCATCTTTGGGGATGTGGCAGTCGGGATTGTGGAATGAGGCAGGAGAAGGCATTGTTTCCAGAGTGAGAAGAGAGAATGAATCATTCCTGATCTTCTCTCATCATCACTCAGCTCCGTTTGAGAACAGTCAATATTTATCATTATAAATGTGTGTCTTATCCCCAGCTTCTCCTGTGAAAACTTGCAGACGTACTGAAAAGTTGAAAGGATCTCACAGTGAAGACCAGTGTCACTAGAGTCTGTCATTAATGATTTACTCTGCTTCCTTTGTCATGCCTCTATTGATCTAGCTCTCCTAGCCATCAATCTATCCATAGCATTATTTTTGATGCATTTTAAACTATGTTGTGGTCAGTCATACATGCTTTTACTGAGAGCTATTATCCAAGATAAAAACTTCAGTTATTTTAGATGCCTTTTTCTTGACCCCAAAGGCCTGCCCCAGTGATTGGAGTAGGTAGGCATTGTGCTGGGCACCGGATGGTCTGTGTACAGAAACGAAATTTACTGGCCACTGGGAGGCAGGAGTTAAAAAAAAAAAAAAGACAAGAAAGTACCAGATTACACCTAGGGATCACAGTCACCAAAGGGAAAACAGGGGATAAAATGCCATCTCTAAGACAGACCCTCTTTCATCTACCATCCTGCCACTAAAACGACATCCTGGCACGCTGCTTGGACCATGCCATCGACTTCCCAACACCCGTGGGATAAATGCCAAAGCCCCTAGCTAGACACTGCAGGACTTCTAGAACATGGCTAGATGACATGTATTCCTACTGGAGACACACTTATTGGCTTTATAGTATGTGCTGTGTGCATTGGTAGTAGATGGTGCTGTGGCTATTAGAATAATTTCCTTGTAGTCCCTACCTTTGAAAAGTTGATGGTCAGGTTGAGGAAAGAGATAATTTCAAAACGATGCTAAAAATGCTGTGTGAGTGTAGAGAAGGGGCTACCCAGCACAGTCTTGGGTCCCGGTGAAGGACGTCACGCTTAAGAGAAATGAATGCTGTGAATCCTGAAGAATGAAGATGCATCCAGGTGAACAAGGATGGGAAAGTATTCCAGTGAAGCAAAGAAAAGATTTAGGCAAAAAACCCCTAGTGTGATAGAGAGGCAACAGACCACTCAGTATTCACGAGAGCGTAAATTGCAAAGTCCAGTGGGTAGTGGCGAGGCGTGGAGGCTGGCCCACAGAGGCCTGAGTGATGGGCAGAGAGGGTGAGCACCTTTGCTGTGGAAGGAGGAACCGCTGAGGGGCTGGAAATGCGGCGAAGGGACAGGTGGAGGGTGGGAGAATGAGCAACACTGTAAGCAGGACAAGAAGGTGCTTTGGCAATCCCCGCGAGAGAAGCTGACGTCACCGGAGGTGAAGGTGGATAAGGAGGGACTGTCTGGGAGCAGGCGTGAGAGGTCGAGTCAAGGGCACTTAAAGAGCAGAATGAACAGAGGTGAGAGGAAGGGGAAGGTCAAGAATGAATCCTGAGTCTCTGACTTGGATGAGTGAGTGAACGGCACATCCAATACTGAAGGCTGAAGACATTAAGGAAGAGAGGACAGGATGAATTTAATTGTTGAGGTTACGTTTGAAGTGCCTGGGAGGATATAAGGGGAGGGGTTTGCAGCATGGCGGACATGGAAATGTGAAGCTCAAGAGAGGACTTTGGTCATCTAGGCAGATACTGGTTAAAAACGCGCAGGTGAATATGGCCCCTCAGAAACATCCCACCCGAAGGACGAGGGTGCTGGAGTCGTTTCACACCATCAGTTGTCAGTCATTCATCAAACGCTTTAGGGGAGTGGAGTGTGTTATGGTTATCTGCCTTTATAGTTAGATAGCAACAAGAAAATAAGTTCAGCCCTGGCCGGTTGGCTCAGTGATGGAACATTGGCCCGGCATATGGATGCCCCAGATTTGATTTCTGGTCAGGGTGCTCAGGAGAAGTAGCCATCTGCTTCTCCCCCCTCCCCCTACCCCCCTCTGCCCCCCCCCCACCTTTCCTTCTGCAGCCATGGCTTGATTGATTTGAGCGCATTGGCCCCAGTGCTAAGGATAGCTCTGTGGAGCCTCTGCCTCAGGTGTTAAAAATAGCTCAATTGCAAACAGTGTCCCAAGATAGGCAGAGCATCAGCCCCAGACAGGGTTGGTGGGTGGATCCCAGTCAGGGCGCATGCAGGAGTCTGTCTCTCTATCTCTCCTCCTTTCATTTGAAAAAGAAGGAAAAAAAAAAAAAAAGAGAAAGAAAAGATCAAATTTCTGACTCTTCTGAGTTGAGTTGGCTAGAACCCAGATGTCCTGATTTCTGTCTCAGTTTTATGTGTCTTCTACATTCATCCCCACTCCATGGTCAATGGTGTGCTATCCATTCACTGGTTCCTTCAGCCATTCGTTTATAGCCTCAACACGCATTGACTGGGCACTTCCCACGTGTGAGACAGGGCTAACTGCTCTCTCCGCAGGGTCTGGGAACAGGAACTTCCACATTTGACTAACCTCAACATCACTCCCTCCCAACTGTTTCCACTTCCTGAGAGGGGAGTGGTGTTTGGATCTGGAGAAAGACCTTCAGGATAGGAAAGGCAAAGTGACTTCTCTCGGGGGCCCCGGGACCATGACTGACTGGTTGTTGGGGTGAATTGGAAAATGATCGCTCTCCAAGAGGCCGTGCGCTACTTCAGTTTATGAAAAACTATAAAGAACTCCCTGTCTGCGTTTACAAAAGGAAAATTCATGTTTCCTGTGGCCTTTAACTCCTAATCTTTACTGGTTACAAGAGGGTACTCCAGGCAGTAGAGTGCTTAATAAATATTATATTGTTGGCTAATGGCAATGCTATTTGGGGGTGAGATTTCCTTCTGAATGTACTAGCCCGCTTTAACGAATCTGCTGTGTGCAGTTTCACCTTTCATTGTGTCGGCTGAGATGTCTCAGGGGCGCCTTCAGCGGGGCCCAGGGAACAGCTCAGAAATGCAGAAGCGAATGAGTCTGCCGGATGCATTAATAGTTTTTGTCTGTGCTGGGTTCCTCTCCGCTGCAGGAATGTAACCTATACCGAAGGCCTCTGCTGCGGTATTTACGTTCACGCAGCCATCCTTGCCGTGAAGATGTGAGGGGCTTGAAGGGCTGGCCGGCACACTTCTCTGCAAACTTATCTTGTTTTTACACCCTTTTGTGTGCACTGCCGCTCGGTTCCAACCTAACTTCTCCCTCCTCCAAAGCCAGCTTTTGAGAAAGGATTTATTTGGATAATAGACAAATGCTATGGGTATCTTTCTTTCTAATTTTCCCTTACTCCTGACAGAACTGAACGCCATCTCTGGCTAACTGTGACCTCTGAGGTATAAAGGTGTGGAGTTCGTGAACATGGTCTGCTCGGACTCAAACAGACGGGATTGTGGATTTTGTTTCTGCCATGAGCTGATCTTTCTTTATGTGCTTCCTAATGTATCCGAAAAAGTATTCATCTTCAATAAAAATGGAATGACAAACTTTCCTGATCACGTATCTTCCTGGTACTATCTTATTTTGTTTATTCTATTATAGTTAAATTTCTTAGAGTTACCTACAACTTGGTGTTAGTAACTCCTGATTTCCTACATACTCTAGCCTTCTGCAGCTGGGCTCCAGCCTCCGGCATTTCACTGAAAATATTCCTCTCAAGGTGAAAACATTCCCTGTAGATCAGTTAACTATCATGTTGCTTTCACGGAGGCACCCTTTTGTTGACAGCTGCTTCATTCTTTGTATTTGCTAGTCTATTCAGGAGAAAACTTATTTTTTGCTGGACATTTGGTATATAATCTGGGTAAACTCTCATGTCTTAGATGGACCGCTGGTTATTATTCTGTAATATGGATCTATGGAGGTATTAGAATCTTGGTCAATGAGGAAATAAATAAGACTCCTTTCACACTCACCTGCGCTTTTTCTTAAAAAAACAATTATTAATGGAGCTAAGCACAGGAATGACAATACTAGTACAAACAATACAGTTAAGTTCAGACAACAAGTTTAAAACAAAATATATAGGAAAGCACACTTTTATAAAGTTATGATTTGTTTTTACTGATCCTTAACCATTCTCTACCATTGTTTAGTCTAGCGCAGGTTTCCATCGACTTAATTATTAGCTATGTATGTTTCCTTAACCATCACAAAGTTTCTATACCTTTTTTTTTTAATCTTATTTTTATTAATTTTAGTGCAGTGACATTGATAAATCAGGGTACATATGTTCCGAGAAAACATCTCTAGATTATTTTGACATTTGATTATGCTGCATATCCCTCACCCAAAGTCAAATTGTCTTCCGTCACTTTCTATCTGGTTTTCTTTGTGCTCCTCCCTTCCCCCACCCCCTCTCTCTCCTTCCTCGCCCCCTCCCCACCCCATGCCCCCTGTTACCATCACATTCTTGTCCATGTCTCTGAGTCTCATTTTTATGTCCTGTCTATGTATGGGTTCATTTAGTTCTTAGTTTTTTCTGATTCCGTTTGGATGCATATACACGCACCCCTTGATAGGCAAGCTGTTTTCTGAGTGTTCGGGAAAGGTTCGCGAAAGGAAATGGATGTGAACTCAGCTAGTTGATTCTCTGGAGAATCTGAAGTCTGTTGACTTTTGTTCTTTTTGGATCAACCAAGCCTCAGAGCTTGAACTGCTTGGTTACAGTGGCAGGAGGAGGGCTCTTATTTTTCCCTGAATCCTGGTTTAGTTGTTTTTCCGCTCTCCGTTTAATTTTGATGGCAGTTATATGAACAGTGTAGTTTGAAGATGCAAACTGTCCAATAGGACAAGTATAGTGATGTCCCGCACCCACCCATCTGCCGGACCTCACTGCAGTGGCGGCTCTCGGCCTCAGCACTTTGGTCTTCCTGTGGGACACCTGCCTCCATCTCTCTAGGAACCATCTCACCCTACTATTTCTGGGTTCATCCGTTGTAGGCCTTACTGACTGACTTCCTGAGATGGAAGATAAAGACCTTTCTCTCTTTGATGCCTCCCGTTGGCCAACATGTCCACTTTCTACCATCCCTCCCCTACAATTATGCGCTATATTAGGTTGAAGCCTATGAAATCGCCATTGTTCTTGGCCAAAAATGTTTAAATATTGGCAGTGATTTTAATGGAAACAAAATGCAGTGTTTGCAATAGCTGAGCCATGTGGCCTGTGGTAAATACTTTCACTGGGTTGTAGAGCTTTTAATTTTGTTTGTTTGTTAATATACTTTGTTACTAACTCATCTCTGAATTCTCTCCCAGTTTGCTGAATCTCCTCTGAGGACAATCAGATAAATGTGGCATTTGATTTTTATCACCTTGGAGACATCTTTGTTGGAGCCTTTTGGTTTAATCTGGTGGAATAGTTACTTTCTGGAATTGCCACTAGGATCCTCCTAAAACATCATTCTAAGGGTACTCTTGTGTTGGGGTCTGTTTTCAATCCCTATGACTTCCATAGTTTTAGTGCATTCTCCTTGGAGGAGAGCCTACTTTTCTAGTTTTCTGAGAAAGAAAGAAAAAGAGTTTATTTTTTTAAAATTGGTACTTGAAATGTTGTTATTCTCTGTTCACACCGAAGTGATATTTCACTGCTTAAATTGGTGTATTAAGTCAGAGTTCTCTAGGGAAGGAGAAACAGGATATGTAGATCACAGCATTAATCATGGTGGCCAAGGCATGGAAACAACCAAAGTGTCCCTTGGTAGAGGACTGGATAAAGAAGATGTGGTGCATATATGCAGTGGGATACAACTCAGCCATGCGACATGATGTCATCGGATCATTTACAACAACATGGATGGACCCTGAGAACATTGTACTAAGTGAAGGAAGTATATCAGAAAAAGCTAAAGGCTATATGATCTTATGCATAGGCGGGATAGAAAACCGATACTCATGGACATAGATAAAAGTAAAGTGGTTACCAGGGGGAGGAGGGATGGAGGGAAGGGAGTAAAGAAGGACAAATATACCGTGACAGAAAATGATTTCACTTTGGGTGATGGGCACACAACACAATCAGCAGTTCAAATGCTATGGAGATGTTTACCTGAACCTATGTACTCTTAGTGATCAATATCACCCCATTAAATTAAATTTATAAATAAAAAAAGGGAAAAAAAGATGTGTAGATAGGTAGATAGATAGATTTATTATAAGAAATCAGCTCACACAATTATGGAGGTTGGTAAGTCCCAAGAACAGCAGCGTGAGTTGGCAACTGGAGACCTGGGAAAGCGAATGGTTTACACCAAGTGCGAGGCCTGCGAATCAGAGCAGCCAATGGGGTGGTTCTTACCTGAAGTTCATTAGGCTCAGGCTCAGAAGAGCCCATGCATGTTTCAGTTTGAGTCTGAAGGCAGGAGAAATGGCATGATCCAAATTTGAAGGCAGGAGGAATTCTCTCTTACTCAGAAGCGGGTCAGCTCTTTTGTTCTCTTCAGGCATTCAACTGATTGGATGCGGCCCGCCCACGTTAGGAAGAGCAATCTGCTTTACTTTACTCAGTCTGTAGTTTGAAATGTTAGTCTCGTCCAAAAACACCCTCACAGAAATGCCCATTATAATATTTTATCAGAGATCTGGACTCCACATGGCCCAGTCCAATTTACATATAAAACTTCAAGCCATCACAGTTGGCAATCAATTTCCCTGAGTAACACGAAGGCATTTCTACATGCCTTTCAGCTTCAAGAGTCCCTCTTGAGAAGTCTGAGGCTTAATTAATTTTTGGAATCAGCCTGAGACCACTAGCTGGGCTGCTGGCCTGGTCCTCAGTGTCAGGTGCGGTGGCTGGGCTTTTCCGCAAGGGGGGGCTCTGACATGAGTACCTTTCTATACCTTTTCTTGGATTTCTCAGGTTTCCTGGAGAATAATATTTCTGTGTCCTGACTAAGGAATTAAAGGCTGGCTTCTAGAGACCCGAGACCCTAGGAGATGTCAATAATTAGAATGCAAACGTTCACATAGTCTTCTTGTTTTCTGTGCATCAAACTCCTACTTTGTGTGGTGTCCCCTGATCCCCGGATATATTTTCTGTTTTGCCTTCCCTGAGAATTAACGTGCAGTTACTGCCAGAGTTGGAGAAGAAGATATGGAGACCCAATGACTCTGTAAAGAGATTTTCAACTTACCTCCCCACATTCACCTCTAGGTTTATCCCCATCTGTGTGGGGTGCTGAGGGCGCTGATTCCATAGCGGTGACATGATTCAAGATGGCTACCCTCACAAATCTGGTGTCCTCTAGGCCAATGATTAGTCATTCTTCTGCTCCTCGGCTCCCCAAATTCTGTGGCTACTATTCCCTGTGAGTTCTCTTTGTCCTTGGTGGTTTATACTTTAAAATACTGTATTCCTTTACTGTTATCTTGGTGAGGTTTTCAGACAAGGTAGTGTTAAATGTACGTTCTGTCTGCATCCTTCACTTGAAAGCTAGAGCTTGCTTCTTTTCTTACTCTCTAGCCAAAAGTGGGGAGAGATGAGGAGGAATCTCATCATATTGTGATGTTGGTAAAATTCAGACATTGTCTTTCTCCTAATCAAATGAGCAACTTTTCTTTTTTCTTTTCTGCTTTTAATTACCTGTTCAAGTCACTTCATCTTCTGAACTGCACATTAATGGAAAATTTCAGGTTGGCTTAATTATGAAATCTACAATATAACTAGAACTTTTTATAAGTAATCCCAAAATGTTTCCTAAACATTCATCATGTACAAGACCTTGTTATCTAGCTATATTCCCAAGCATTTTATGATGTGGTATGAAAAATTGGGCTGTAATGTAAAAAGAAGTAATGAATCAAGATAATAATAGAAACAGTTTTATTAACTTTCACATTGCTCCCTCCTGTATACCCAGAACCAAACAAATCATCGTTCATGTGACCATGTGATAACCTCCTCAGCTTCTGATTGGCTGGAATCCATGAGGAAAGCACGCTTGCTCTATGACAAGAAAGCGCTTTGGG
Source organism: Saccopteryx bilineata (assembly GCF_036850765.1). Classification (NCBI taxonomy): domain Eukaryota; kingdom Metazoa; phylum Chordata; class Mammalia; order Chiroptera; family Emballonuridae; genus Saccopteryx; species Saccopteryx bilineata. The sequence goes on from NC_089494.1 coordinate 258,616,377, forward strand.
AGTTCTACCTCTCTGAAGGTTTTAAGATGAAAGCTGTGTTGTCTTTCAGAAGTAAGTTAAGTATGACCTGATCTGGAAATGATGTGACTTTTAGCAACTGTTTTTATTATGACTCGGCACATCTACCTATGACAGACGACTTCAAGTTTCCCACGCCTAGTGGTTTTATGGAGATAGAGCAGTCTTTCTTAGTCAGGTGGCAGAGTGCTAGGTCCACGGCCCATGGCACCAGAATTCCGTGGCTCCAGGACTCTGTTCCACTGGTTTGTGATCCTTAGGATGGCATCCTTCTATTCAGGATGGCAGCCTCAGCTCCGTGTTCCCAGCCCAACTGACAGGAAGAAGGAAGGGCAATGGAGGGCTGTCCATTCACCTTGGGGACATGTCCAGAACACTATACACATCCCATTGGTCGAAACTTGGTCACGTGGCCACTCGAAGCTGCGGGAGTGGTGGAAAATGCACCTATTGCAGGTGACTTGCACGCTGTGCCCTCGGGGTTTCTGTGACTCAGGAAGAACGGCAGAAAGGCAGGGCAGATGCAGGAGAGAAAGAGCGCCTGCCAGTGGGACACTTTTGTCATTCCAAGTGGTGATGCCACACTTTTTGTAATCTGGGAAACACAGAGGTGACAAGAAATGGTGACAGGTGACCTGAGCGATGGGTGTCGTGTCAATGGCAGGACCAACAATCGCATAACCTTTTCGTGGCTATTGAGGCTCTGCTGAGGTCCTGCTTGAGAGTGAACGGATACTCTTAAAAATGACATATTTTAGTTACAATATATGTCCAACACCCAGAGAAATCTGTCACCCATTATCCACCACTCCATTTTAACAGATTTTGTCACATGTACTTCAGATATCTCTTGTCGTTATAAGAACAGAAGTCCCATCACCCGCTCTGCCCCTTTCCCTTTCTGAATGTTGACTCTTTGCCAGTGACAGGGGCTCCTTGTGCTGAGTTAGAATTTATCTCGTGGTAGTGCATGCAGGTGCCGTGTAGTGATTAAGGACCGGAGAGCAGTTTCATCTCAGGTGTGATTTCTGACCTTCACAAGACACACTCCAGTGAATGATGCTTGCCTTTGTGAAAAAATAATCTTGCTCAACTTAAAATATTAGAATGTTATTTGCACACATATTTGAAGGGTATAACATATCATTTTTTTAGAAAATGAACATCTATAATAAATAGATGTCTATTTATTAAGTGATCTATGTTTTTTAGCTATAAGTCACTGTATATTGTATCTGTAGAAATGATTTCCCACTCAAGACGAGCCCTTGAATGACATAGCTCTTACTCCCCAGGGGCTCTGTCCGGTTGAGGCTGCTGTACTCCCGCACAGGCCACTGGCTGGCTAGGCGCTGCACCTGCAGGAGGGGGGTGTGACCTCGGGCGAGGCGCCTCTCTTCTACCTAAGACTGCGAGACCTCGGAGCCAGCCCTCCCTTCACCCGAGGGGGCACAGGAGGGCACACTGCCCCTCGAATGCTGGGCAGGGCACATTCCCCGTTCTCGTGCCCTGACCAGCCATGGTCCTCTAATATTTCGCTGTATTGTTGGCCAATTCTGTTGCACCCCAAGGATTCTAGAAAGAGTGGTTCACTTCGTTTTCTTCAAGCACGCTGGCTGTCAGGGTCTGGCGTGGTATCGTTCAAACTTCGATGGGCAATCTGATGAGGAATCTCAATTAAAAACGGAGAAAGGAGTTGTGCTATTTGTAATGGAATTTTTAAAAAGCATATAAATTTTTTTTTAATAAAAGAATTGTTTTTTGGGCGATGTGTGTGTGTGTGTGGAGAACACTTGATTGTTTCTGGAATCCCTGAAGCATCATCTTTAAGGAGGTGAGGCTCTCCGATTCCGGTCTCTTGGGAAGAGGCTGCCTTTGGAATCAGCTGTGCCGGGGTTTGAACCCAGGAAGTTAGGGACTCGCTGTGGGACTCTCGCAAGCCACGCCCCTTTCTGTGCCAAGATATTTCAAAGAAAGCAAAGCACTTCCTCCGGGGCCCCTTTGGACTCCGAGGTACCCCGGGGTCTGAGGGAACGCCGCCAGCCAGCCAGCGTGTCCGGGGGGCGAATCTGAGGACCCAAGGGGCCCAGACCCACTTCCTGTCTGGCTGTCAGTAGAATTAACTTATCATCGAAGGTTTCTTCGTGAGTCAGTTCTCAGACCTGGAGTGCCCTGGGAAGGCTGTGGCACGTGACTTCGACTCAGGCCCCGACTGCCGAGCCTGCCGTAGGAACGGCTTAGTCCTTTGGCTCTGGCTGCAGCGGGACGGGAGGGGCAGACAGCGGCGACCGGGCAGGTGCCGGCGGCAGGGGGCTCAGCTGCGCAGCCTGGGCCGGGTCACGTTTCGAACCCAGGGGTTCGTGTAATTGGATTGCTGCTCGCCCAGCACACCCACCCAGGCCGTCTCTAATGAGCGGCCCCCTCGCTCCGTGGACTTGGGCACCCAGGAGGCTTTAATGAAAATGGAGGGCTGCCCACGGGGAAGGGGCTGGAGTCTGTTCAGCCCCTGAGCTCTGGGAGCATGACTCATCCGCAGAGCCGAGCGGGGGGCCAGCTCTCTGGACTTGGGCCCCTGCCATCAGCTTCCCTCCCACCCAGGCGCCCCCTCGCCCCCCAGCTCTAACTGAGAGAAGATATGCGTTATTTGAAGTGAGAATCCCCCTGTGTCCATGAATGCCCTCCACTCCCACAAATCACCGCACAGGGAGTAATAATTCAAGCCCTGCGGACAGAAGGCAGTTCAGGGATCCCGGTCAGGGATCTCACTGAGGAGTCCGCGGCAGGGCAGGGGGCAGGCGGCTTAGGGGTCTTGGCAGCAGAGGGCCCGTCCTGAGCTACACAGCTTTCTTCTCCTCACTGCAGGCCAGAGGGAACAGAGCCTGCTCTCTCTCCCTCCAGGGGCAGCCGGGCAGGTGGAGAGATAGCAAGGGGTTCGGCCCATGGAAATCCGGGATCAATCAACCTGTCAACAAAATCTGCAGGATATTTGTGGAACAGCTGATGTACCAGCGCAGGAACCTTATATGCATTATGCTTCGTTGGTTTAAAATATTCTTGAAAACGTTCCCAGGAAAAAGAGGATCTGGCCCCTTTAAAAACAGAAAGTGAATTTCTGGCATTGTTGAGAAAGTGAGACTGGTTTGAAACCTGCTTGTGAACAATGTGGGTAAAGGGATAGGTTGAGATTTTTTTTCTTTTCCTAAAGCAGCATTTTCATTGATTCATTCGCAGATTTGCACTAAGGGTAGCGGCTGGAATTGGGTCTCACCTCAAGACCCTCGCCCGGTTCCGGGGCGCTGCTTCTACCCAGTCCCCGCTTTAGCGCCCGTCTTGCTTTGTAGCTGTGAGACAAGGTCAAGGCCGGCAGCTGGACCTTTCTCATCCGGCAAACCATAGCCCTTCTCATCTCAGAATAAAATGCCCATCCTCCTGAGCAAGGCTAATTCCTTCACTCAGGGCTGGCCACGGTCTCTGCAGGGCCCAGAGCAAAATGAAAACACCGGGCGGGGCAGCCAGCGTCCCCCTCCTGCGGCCCAAGGCCTCTATCCGATCCGCAAAAGACAAGTGACTCCGGGTGATGCAGCCTCCACGGTGGCACTTGCTCAGTGCCTGGGGTGGGGTGGGGGTGTGGGAGGGGCCTTCATTCCATTTTCCATAGAACAACCCCCAGTGCTGCCAGCCCAGGCCGGAGCGAGCCACCGCCGGGCCCCAAGGTCCCCGCAGGGAGAAGAGGGTGATGGTGGGCACACAGGCTGTCCCCTCCTAACACCACTCTGCCTTGAGCAGAAGTGTTTGTGGGATGGGTGAGGGGACCCCGCGAGGCACCCAGGACCCCAGCAGGCAGCTCAGAATCCATCCAGGGGAGGGGCAACAGCTTGTTTGCCAAGACTCCTTGCCCCCGGTCCATGCCAACTGGCAAAACAGCAAATCAAAGATGAAGGTGGGGGAGGGGAGTAAAAAGGGACAAATATACAGTGGCGGAAAATGACTTGACTTTGGGTGATGGGCTTGCAACACAATCAGTTCAAATGGTATAGAGATGGTCACCTGAAACCTATGAACTCTTAGTGATCAATGTCACTGCATTATATTTATAATAATTTTCTAAATTAAAAAGAAAAAGATTGATTTATTATGGACTTTAAGATAGTAACTGCAGAGCTGGAGAGCTCTGAACTGCCGGGTCACGTGCTCACAACTCAGTCCTACCCCCACATCTCTGCTGTGACGTGTCCCTCTCAGGTCCTCCGGGGAGGCGCCCTCACCTCCCTCCCTGTCTTTCCTCTGGGTCTTCATCCGTACGTCCAAATTCCTCCTATATTTAGATGCCGCTGCCTCTTTCTCTCCATTTTCCTGTAAATGGTTATCTCTCCCTCTTCACAGGTGACCTTCTTGAAAGAGGAGTCACCACGTGTTGAGGGTCCACCCTGCTTCACGTCTCATCCCCCCCATTGTCACTTCCGGCGAGGCAGGCTCTTTTCCACGCCACGAAAAATCCCCTCGCAAAGGCTCCCCGCCAAACTACTGACCACTCAGCCCAAAGGGCGGGTCTTAGGGCTTTTGTCCTCTCTGATGGAAGGTACGCTCTTTGACCAGGCTGACAATTCTCCCTCTCGATCCCCGTGGCCGTCTCTCTGCCCACCCCCCCTCCATGCTCTCCCAGTCCTGGAGGCCAGAAGTCTGCAGCCCAGCTGTGGGCAGGGCCGTGCTCCCTCCGAAGACTCTGGGGGAGGGTTGGACATTGCCTCCTCCTGCTTCTGCTGGTCCCAGTGTCCACCGGCCTGTGGCGGCCTCGCTCTGGGCCCCGCCTCCATCTCCACGTGCCGTCTTCTCCTTGTTCCTTCACACGATCTTCTTCTTCTTCTTCTTCTTCTTCTTCTTCTTCTTCTTCTTCTTCTTCTTCTTCAAGAAGACCAGTCATATTGGAATAGGCACCCACTCTGCTCTAGTATGACCTCATTTTAACTAATTACATCTGGAATGACCTTATTTCCAAATAAGGTCACATTCTGAGATACTTGTTGTTAGGGCTCCAGGGTGTGTCTTTTTTTTTGAAGGATGCAATGCAAGCCATAACTTATTGTAAGAAGAAAGTAACATTGATAAAAGGGCGTGTTACTCAATCTGTCCAGCCTCAGTGTAGTCATCTGTGTAATGGACATAGCAGAACTTGCTGCCCTGGCCCCGGCATCAAAGTGCCTGGGGATGTCTCCAGGGACCCATGCACCCTCGACAAGTGTTTGTCTCTTTGCGTGATTGCAGGGTCGTGCGTTCTCAGACCATGTGCTTTCCCACCGTGGTGTGGAAAGTGCTGATGGGGGTGGCCGTGCACACTGGGATTCTGTTTTTTCCAGAACATCTTGGCAAGCCCGTGTGTCTTAGCTCTGACTGTGCTCTCCCTGCCAGCAGGTCCCGCTGGGCTGTGAAACGGGGTGGGACTGTGTGCCAGACAGAAGGGCATGGTGGGGAAACGGGTTTCAGGGGAGGTGAGCCAGGGTCTAGGGCAGGGGTCCCCAAACTTTTTTCACAGGGGGCCAGTTCACTGTCCCTCAGACCATTGCAGGGCCACACTATAAAAAAAACTATGAACAAATCCCTATGCACACTGCACATATCTTATTTTAAAGTAAAAAAACAAATACAATATTTAAAATAAAGAACAAGTAAATTTAAATCAACAAACTGGCCAGTATTTCAATGGGAACTATGCTCCTCTCACTGACCACCAATGAAAGAGGTGCCCCTTCCGGAAGTGCGGCGGGGCCGGATAAATGGCCTCGGGGCCTCATGCGGCCCGCGGGCTGTAGTTTGGGGACCCCTGATCTAGGGCTTTCAGATGAGGGAGTCCTGGGGCCACAGGCCACCACAAAACACAGTGCCCGTCCGGCTCCCTGTCCCCTCCCGCCTCTTGCATTCACAGCTGGAGCTGCGCCACCAGCCAGTCCTGGTCCTGGTCCTCAGAAGTGTCCGGTCCTCGGACGGCTGGATTTGAAGCGCGTTAGGAGCCAGTCGAGGTGGCCTCTCTGACCTTCCCAGGAAAGCGCCCTGCCCGGGGCTCTTGTGTTGAGAATCCTTTCTGGGCTCGAGTAGCTGGCCTCCTGCCTCCAGGGCTCTGTCTCCAGACTCCTTCCCAGCCGCCTCCCCGCTGGCCTTGCTGGGAGCCCGAATTCCACCATCACTCACACCTGAGTGCAAGCTCTGAGCTGCCTTGTTGAACAGCCTGCCGGGGGAAGACCAGCTTTGTCAGCAGGGAGCCACGGCTTGCTCACTGCTCCTGAGCCGGCAGGCTAGGTGGCACAGCAGTGTCCTGGTGTCCCCGGAGCAGTGATCTGAGGCTCTGGGGAAGGCCTCGCCGGGAGCAGGGTGACCAGGACGGGACACCAGCTTCACATCCTGGCCGTGGCACTCACTGACCAGCTCATCTTGGTCTTTATCTTGGTTCCCTTGTCCATAGCATTGGACGTGTTCTGACTTGAGCAATGACAAGGACTCCTGAGATAAAGGACACAAGGAACCCGCCTGACCAGGCGGTGGTGCGGTGGATAGAGCATCGGATTGGGACGCAGAGGACTCACATTCGAAACCCCGAGGTTGCCAGCTTATGCTTGGACTCATCTGGTTTGAGCAAGGCTCACCAGCTTGAGCCCAAGGTCGCTGGCTTGAGCAAGGGGTCACTCACTCTGCTGGAGCCCCCCAGTCAAGGCACATATGAGAAAACAATCAATGAACAACTAAGGCGCCGCAACGAAAAAAAAATTAAGGCTTCTTCTCATCTCTCTCCCTTGCTGTCTGTCTGTCCTTATCTGTCCCTCACTCTGTCTCTCTCTGTCCCTGTCACAAAAAAAAAAAAAAAAAAGAAAAAAGACACAAGGAACCCATACAGTGTCTAGTGTGAGCGTGTGGCACACACACACCCAAGTGCAATAGTCTATGGAACCTCACGTGAAAGGCAATATATTCATTGTTTGCAGTGAGAACAAAGGACAGCCCATTGTCCTGAATCCCTCTCTCTGTGTCTCCCTCTGTTTAACCGTCACCTTTGTAGACATCAGTCTGCTCCCTTATGCAAATCTGCTCTCCGGTACAACTGGGTGTCTGCTTGGCTGAATACAAGGGAAACGTTTCTGTGGCCAGAGCTGCTCCGAGATGGAGGGAAATGATGCCCACTATTATACGGCACATGGGTGAGCGAGAGCCAGGATAACTGCTTGGCAGAAATGTCCATCTTTAATTACTGATTTGACAGATATTTACTGCATGCTCACTATACACCAGGCATTGTATTAAGCGCTGTAGAAAATAAATAAAGACACCTGTGGATCTAAACCTTTGGCTGCAGTTCTAGGCGGGGCTCCCTGCTCAGCACCCCACCCCCCGCCGCCACCCTCAGAGTGGCACCCATTCTCCGAGTTTCCCACCTCGGCCCTGCTGACAGCCCCGTGCCAGTGGCCCTCCTTCCGGAAAGTCTTATCTGAATTGCACAGTTGGGGTTCAGCCCCCGTCACCCCTCAGAGTGGCACCCATTCTCCGAGTTTCCCACCTCGGCCCTGCTGACAGCCCCGTGCCAGCGGCACTCCTTCCGGGAAGTCTTATCTGAATTGCACAGTTGGGGTTCAGCCCCCTTCCTGGGTTTTCCTGGAGTACCTGGCTTTATCACTGTAAACCCTGGTCCTCGATATGCCGTGGATCCTTTGAGGTCCCTTGGGCTAAGAATTTATTGATCTCAGCATCTCAGCAGTTAGCGGAGTACATGGCACCAGACAGATTGTACAAATCACATTTCTTTATTGGATATGAGGTGAGAACATACCTGCCAAGATTAGGGAGGTTATTTTCTTTTATCCTCATGGTATCCCACTTAGTGTTTTTCCCTTTTAAGAAAATTTTGAAATTATAAAATCAATACAGCTTCCTTAGAAAAGATTTGAAATATTCCAAAATAAATGGAGGATTCAGAAAATAAAAATCTATTTGCAATCCCACCACCCAAACACACTGAGAACATATCCTTTTGACTATATTTTAAAATATATTTTATGCATGCATTAAAAAATGATTACACATTTATAACTATTATAGTGAATGTATTGTTATGTGCAGTGATAGAGAGCCCTCCAACCATCAATAGGTTAACACAGTAGCACTTTATTTTTTTCCCTCATGGTGAGTTCAAATGGGTGTTTCTGGTTGGAGGGTGTCTCTCTTCCCAAGGATGATTCAGAGGCCCAGGCTCCTGCTATCTTGTGGCTCTGCTATTTCTGAACCAAGGATGCCAAGAGTATTGTCTTCGTGGAAAAGGGCTGGGGGAATCTTCAAGGGAACTTTCTTTGGGAAGACCTAGAAGTACCCATGGCACTTTCTCTCACCGTTCATCGTCAAGAACTTACTCGTAATTTAGTGTTACACACACACACACACACACACACACACATATATATTTTTAATTTAGTGTTATATTAAGTGACCCATGAGTAGTATGGTCCCATTTAACTCCAAGAAACGCTGAGCAATGTGGAATGGTGGAGAGGCCTGAGGAAAAGGACAGAAGCTTGACGAACTCCAGCAACCCTTTCATTCATTCAAATACTTCTCTAAGTACGTATTTTATAGATTATATCTTTGCTAAAAAGAAGCCCTTTTACATGCTATTACACAGTACTTCTGAGCAGTAGATACATATTCCGTTCCTAGTGTTGCACTGAGGCCCGTGAGAGGTGCAGGGGCCTGCGGAAGCCCCTCCGCCGCTGTGCGGCAGGGCTGGCCCTCCCCTCTTCACGGCCACGCCTCTTTGTCCGTGCTCTGGACCGACAGCATTCCGAACCTCCAGGGTACGCAGGGGAGTAATGGACACCAGGAAGGTAACCTATAGAGAGTGTCTACTCAGTTGAGTAAGAGAGATCGTTGCTCAGATATTTCAAACCACATATATGACGGAGAAAAAAAGTAACCCCCAAACTCTCAACAAAATGCAATATGGGAGAGGCGTGGTGGGCTGCAAATGTGGAGTGTGCTCCTCACCTAAGGTCAGCGGTTGGTTTGGCCCATGGCCGCTGTTCTTGGAGTTAACTTCGGCCCTTGACAACTTAGTTGGCTGCCTGGGTAGCATGCAAGGGCTTTCAACCCACGCCTGAGATTGTCAGGAGAAGAGAACCGGCCTCATCTGTTTGTCAACAACGACTTTACTCTTGGAAATGAGAAAATGTTTTGTTAGCTATTTCTTTTCCTCCCCCCCCCCCCACAATGTCCCATTGAGGGTCCTGGGTTCTTGAGGTATAAAAGCAGCTGGGGAAATTCCAAATTCAGCTGATGCCTCTTCGCTGGACTATGAGCGTGCGCAGGGCTCGGGGAAGCGAAGAACATGCCTGTCACCACGCAGCACACGCTGTCATTCCTCCAGTGACGTGACCTCGTGACGTGGTACAGGTCTGTGCAGTGCCCTGCTGTGACTAAGAGCTATCTAAAAAAGAAAAAAAAACATGGTCACCTCCTGAAGCATGTATAAATTGCTTTTTTAGACCCTATAAAATTTTAGCTCGCACCAAACATAGAACTTCATTCATCATCCCGCAAGTGAGGACTGCCAAGGGAAGCCAGCTCTCCTGAGCTGAAAGTGGCAACACTCCAGGATTGGCAGAAATCAAATGAATCATTTCCTGCTTTTAGTTTTAGATAAATAATCAGAAAAGATTGTCTAGATTATGATCCAAAAGCCATTTTTCATAGCTCCGAGGACCCAGGATCCTTAAGAACTTCAGGTGAGCGCTCCTTTTTCCTGATTATTTTATTGCATGATATTGGAGAGCTGGTAGATAAACCCACCCAGTCCTAGCTGCATTTTTAGCACAGTGAAGACTGAGGATCTCTGTGTGGTGAGTGTATTAAGTACGCCTTTCTATGTCCTTATTTTGATGCCTTGACATCTGGGGCTTGTGACTCCAGAGGCGCTGCCCCTCGTGAGGCTAACTAGTTCCTAGGGAGAGTAAACAAGTCCCTTGGAAGTGTGACTTTCACATTCAAACTGACCAATCCTGAACCTGTATCCCCAACCAGCTGCTTGACTTGGCTCTCACACTCTGGGCCACATCCACCTGCCCTAAGTACCCCAGGGCCGGGCACCAGACCACCAGGGACCACCCCTGTGCCCAGGAGAGCAGATCCTAAGCCTGTGTACTCTGCCTCTCCAGTTCTCTCCTGGGCCTCTGCCCCATCTCCAGAAATATCCGGACGCTTCCTCACGGGACCTCCCGTGCCATCGTCTGCCCCCTCCTCTTTGGATCTGTGATTGGAACAAACTATCTTTTCAACGGCTGCTGTCTCCTGTCCTGTCGGCCCTGCCGCAGCGGCATAGTAATAAAACCCTACACTTTAACATAGTGACGTGAAAGAGCACGAGAACGAGCCTCAAGGCCTGGGTTCCAGTCCCCACGCTGGCGTTACTTTCCTGAGAGATTTTGAGCAAGTCTCCTGTTTACACTGTGCACCAGCTTTCTTGTCCACAAAACGAGGTAGCTGGCTAGTTCCAGACGAAGCCTAAAACTTCTTCAAATACTCACAGGGTAAGAGTTTATATTTCTAGCATGTGTAGGCTATTATTGTTCTATATAGACTTCCAAATGCTGTAGTTTTTTCATCAGGCATTTACTGAGCCTCTGCTGTTTGCTAAGCACAGAACTAGGTGCTAAGAATCCAAAGATGGATTAAAAAGACTTCCTGTTTTCAAACGCATAATGCTGCTTTCACACCTATGGTGATACCCATATGGGTCTAAGAAACATCCTCGCTGGCTCTTCTAGAAAGGCCTGATAGGGCCCCCAAAGCACCGGAAAGCCCTCGTGTTAAATGATGAAACATAAGCTGAGAAAATACAGAATTAAAATCGAGTCTAGAGACTAGATGACGACGATGAAATGCCCCTCGTTTCCACATTGCCTGTGTGCAGAAGTTCCCACACTGCGCCGTCTAGCAACAGGGAAAGATGTCACAGCTCCAGAGGTTTCCGATCTCTGAGCTTCTGTCTAGTCTCAGGGGTTTCTTAACTATTGCTTTTCTATCATTGTACTCCTTAGTCAAGCATCCCAGGCTCCTTGGGGGAAATGCTTTTTACAGCCATAGCACCTTCGACCCTACTGCGTCCACAAAGTGTCCCGTGCTCTGTCAACACCATAGAGGAGGAGATCTTTCTGGGGTATCAGGTTGCCGGGGCCGCTCTTTGTATGAGCGGGTGGGGGAGGGGATGGGAGAAGAAGACAATTCCATTCTGAATTCCCCTTGTCAGAGCTGTCCTCCATGACGTCTGCCTCCTTTTGATTCTTGATTTTCTTTATGTCCTGTGGCCACCCACCGCCAGGAGCCCCAGTTAGAGCTTTCTGTTGCTGCCCTCTGGGGTTGTGCTGTTCCTTTTTGCCTTCCTATGCCTGTAGCAGGGATAATACTTTCAAAAAAATATTGAGCCTGACCAGGCGGTGGTGCAGTGGATAGAGCGTCGGACTGGGATGCAGAAGGACCCAGGTTCGAGACCCCGGGGTTGCCAGCTTGAGCGCGGGCTCATCTGGCTTGAGCAAAAAGCTCACTAGCATGGACCCAAGGTCACTGGCTCGAGCGGGGGTTACTCAATCTGCTGAAGGCCCGCAGTCATGGCACATATGAGAAAGCAATCAATGAACAACTAAGGTGTCGCAGCGAGAAACTGATGATTGATACTTCTCATCTCTCTCCGTTCCTGTCTGTCTGTCCTTATCTATCCTTCTATCTGTAAAAAAAAATTCAAAAAAAAAAATTGAAACAAGGTACTTTTCCTTCCCCATAAACTAGGTTGCCTAGCAATTCCCTCCGGGCGGTGAATCAAGGCCATTCAGGGCTTCGGGGAGATGGTGACTACCAACCAGAACAAAGAATTCATTGCTCGGTTCAAAGTTTTATACTAGATTTCTGAAAACCTAAATAGAGAGATAATAGTCTTGACAGTCTACTTTTCATGGAGAGGGAATTTTTTTTTCATTCCCCAAGTTTCCAGGTACTTAGAGCAAAAACAACCCGCCTGAATATCGGAGCTTTCTTTGCCTGTTGCCATCACGTGGAGACGACGCGGAAGAATATGAACCTTTTCAACAGGAGGAGAAAGCCTACGCGGACCGGGGGGGGGGGGGGGGGGGGGGGGGGGGGGGGGGGGGGGGGGGGGGGGGGGGTAGGAGAACCGGCAGCGAGGATGAGATGACGGACGGTGCTGCCCTGGGCGTGTGGAGAACGCCGCAATCTTCTGTCTCTGCCTCTCCACTCCCTTTGGGGGACTCGCAGGGCTTTGCATGGATAGGCTGGAAGAGCAGCTGAGAGGGCAGAGGACTTGCTTCAGTCTCCTTTTGAAATTCTGGAAGGAAAATGTTTGCATGTCCAACATGTACCAAAGGTGACGGCCACTGAGCAACAATGGGGTGTGGCCGAGGCCAGAGAGGGGCTCTGACGATGCCATCAGCACTCTTTGAGGAAAATTAAGGAGCTCTGTGGGTCTCTATTATATAAGGGCACTAATCCTCTATAAGAGGGCTCCACCCTCATGACCTAAGCACCTCCAGAAGGACCCACCAACTAGTACCATCACATTAGGATTTCAACATAATATGAGTTGGGGGGAAGGGTGGCACAAATATTCAGACCACAGCAGATGTCCTCAGTAAGAGGGTATTATTTGACGAAAAGGTGGAAAAGATGAAGAATGAGCCATGTAGCCACCTGGGCAATGAGCACATCAGCAAGAGTGAATAGCAAGTGCAAATGGCTTGTGGCACAAGTGTTCCTGCTGTTTGAAATGCTATAATGAGGCTAGTAGGGTCAGGTGGTGTGATCAAGGAGTAGAGTTGGAATAAGTCACAGAAATGATAGGCAAGATCCTGCAGGCCTTGCAGCACATGGTAAGGTGAATGCTCTGTTTACAAGAGTTTCTTGGCCCTGACCGGTTGGCTCAGTGGTAGAGTGTCCGCCCAGTGCGTGAAGTTCCTGGGTTTGATTCCCAGTCAGGGCACACAGGAGAAGCAAACACTTGCTTCTCCACCTCTCCCCTCCCCCTCCTCTCTTTCTCTCTCTTTGCCTCCCACAGCCATGGCTCATTTGAGCTAGTTGGCCCTGGGTGCTGAGGATGGCAACATGGCCTCTCCTCAGGTGCTAAAATAGTTTGGTTGCTGAGCAATGAAGCAATGATCCTAGATAGGCAGAGCATTGCTCCCTAGTAGGCTTGCTGAGTGGATCCCTATTGGGGTACATGCAAGAGTCTGTCTCTCTGCTTCCCCACCTCTCACTTAATAAAAAGCAAACAAATGAACAAACAAAGAGTGTCTTCAGATACTTCAAATTATCCTCTGTTTTGTTCTAAAGGTGTTGCTCTGCTCCGTAAGTTTATTTTGAGGAGCAGTTTGAACATCAGAGCACTGAAAGGTTGAACAATTAGTGAAGAAAATAATGCCCCCAGAAGAGCGCCCTTTCTGGAGGATGACGCCCCACACCTCGTCACCGCCCCGCCCACCGCCGGGACGTCTCTTTCTCCTCCGCCAAATTCAATAAGCTACTCTTGCTCTGCGTGTTAATATCTACAGCTGTATTTATTTACTGTTGAGTTACGGTTTACTGCTTGTATAGCATTTTCAATTGTATTTTCATATACCCTTTTCCATTTTTTTGTTGTTGAAATGAAAATTGCTGTGAAAAAAAAATTGCTCAGCATCTTGGGTGGGGATAGAATGCATCATAACTTTCCCATTTAAATGGATGGACATTAAAAAAAAATGTAGTAGCCCAGTCTTTGAGTGTAAATGAACGTCAGTATTCCTGTTGTTGAAAGCACCCAGTGTACGGTATTTTGTTATGGCTGCACGAGCTGACGAAGACATCCCCCTTCTTCCACCCAACAGGCCAAGTGTACTCTTCTCGACACCTGTATTTTCCTGCTTTTTTGCTGGGAATGCTTTCGCTTTCAGTTACCTGCAGCAGCTCCAGGTGTGTGCTTAGAAGTCATGCTTTCGATTGGTTCTCCTGTAATCACCCATTTAAAATCCCCGTGTAACAACTGTGTTCTCTATATATCCCTTACCTGCTCTATTTTCCTCATAGCCTGTCCAGTCTCTAACATCTGTAGATCTTACTTATTTAATTCTTATTAAGTGTCTCTTACTGTTCAATGAGAAGCTTTATAGAGGCAGGTTTTTTGTTTGCTTGTTTGTTTGTTTGTTTTTGTGTGTATGTGTGTGTGTGTGTATGTGTGTGTGTATGTGTGTGTGTGTGTGTGTGTGTGTGTGTGTGTGTGTGTGTTTGTCTTCAGCTCTCTGCTACATCTACAATGTATCCAACGGCCTTTGGCATATAACAGGCACTCAGTAAATATTTGTTGAGCCAATGAATGAAGTCAGGACATTTTTACTATTTGACATTATGTCTAAATTAAAAGTCAACATTCACACATTCCGCACTGTTGTCAATGCCTCTGTTGCATTTTTTTTTTCTTCCTGGGTCCTGAAGTATTCCTTGACTCTGTGGCTAAGGTCTCTGAGGTCCGACTCTAGGTCCAGCCCACCTAACTTGTGCAGGCTGTGTACTGAGACAGTATAATGTGTGGTTCCTGTACGGGGCTCTCATTAGAGAGAGTATCCAGGGTTCACTTGATTCCAATTCCATTTTCATCTGTGGTTCTTTCTTGCGATTCCAAACCTGAGGTTGACTTTGGAACATCGTCTTTCTTGAGTTCCCACAATATTTGCTCTAGACTAATGAAAAAATGAATGATCATAAACATAATTACTCGGAAGGCCTGAGGATATTTTTGGTATACTTGGAAGGAAGATGGGTTTGAAGGAAAAGCAATTGACAGCAGAGAGCTTAAGGCACTTCTTCTCCGTCGAAGCTGAAGGATACCAAAAATAAATAGCACTTCTCCTACCCATTTAAGTTTGGAACAAATAAAGAAATAAAAAATCAGGATTATGACATAGACGAGCCAAATTATTACCTTGAGTGCTGTTAAAAGTTGAAGGATAGGGTAGCGTGAGGGCCAAAGAGGCCCGAGCCCAAGACAAGCTGGATGTCACCACACTGCCACTGCAGTGGACAGAGCTGGCCTCCACCTGGCCAGCAGGGGAGGGACCTCCCTGGTGACAGCCCAGGCCATTGGCTTCCTACAGTCGGTCTGCCTGATCTAAAGAGGGAGTGGAAGGAAGGCAGGGATTTTACTCAGGAAGCTTCCACCACACTTCTGAGGATAGAACGTTTCCCAGCCTTATCTGTTCACGGAATCTTTTCACAGTGTCGAGTCTTGGGGAACTGGTAAAGTAAGCACAGGGTGGGTGGGTGACTGAGGTGCCTTCCACCTGCAATATTCCACGAAGTAGCACAGGTATCAGTTCTCTTTGGGAAGTTCCACTGATTCCTCCCACTGGCAAACGTGGCAGGGATCTCCGGACAGTCCCAGACATCGGGCTGCTAGGAATAGGAGAGAGGAAGACACAAGGACAGACCAGACAAGCCCTGGCTTTCAAAGAACCTGTCATCTTAGTGGGTGAGATGGATATATAAGCTCGTAGGACCACTTGTGGGTGTTGTTAGAAGAGGTGGCCATGTACTGTGACGGGTGCCTCTCACCTTTAGGTCCTAGGCTAGATGACTTGATCACGGGGGAGAAACATTCCTTCAGTTTGTTTCCTGATATGATCTTGACTCTAAAACAGAAGGTAATATTGGGAAACTTAACGTTATTTCGCAGTACCCATGAATTAAATTTTACCTACGTAAGGTTTTTACCAGACTCAAAACACCAAGCCAACACGACCTCCATCTCCTGTAACTGGTGTCCCTAAGTAACGTGGAGTAAGGAAAGAGATTTGAGTTCAAACCCTCGCTTCCCTAGTAACTGCCTGTGTGACTTTAGACAAACCCCTTGGTCTCTCCCAAAGCTTTGCTTGTCTATCCATCACATGGGGGTGACTGTGACTTGAGCTGTCTCACCTCCCAGCATCCTGAAGGGCAGGTAAGGGGAGGCATGAGAACTCGACCGGTAAAGTATATGCTGAACTCAGGCAGCTACATGACCACATGGTTGTCTGGGACTTGGAGGGAAGTATCCACAGCTGTATTTCAGATCTCAAACTTCTGAATTTTTAATGCACATCTGGAAATACATGGATAATGCTCAACCCAACCATGTTTTATTTTCTCTCTTAAAATTGGGGATAAGCTCTATGACTACTTAGGAGATGCCTTTAACGTGTGGGTTATTTTAAAAGCTCAGAGAAGAGTCTCACTAAAATCCTGTGAGAAAGGTCTTTGTTTCAGGTCCCGTGTTACTGACAATTTTTTTTTTCCCTGAAATGCATTAATACTAAAAAACAAACCACTCAAAAAGGCTTCTGAAAGGAGAGATATTTAACCCAAAATATCAGCATGAAGAGATTTTTATGACTGTTTTCAAACCCCCTGAAATTAGGTGGTTGTAATGGAAAGTCTGACTGGCTTCAATACGGCGGCCCCAAAAATATACTCAACACTTAACACATACTGGACACAGAGTGTATTTTTAACATGCTATAGGTTTATTACAGATTAAATACTTAAAAATGGAAAAACAGCCCAAATGTTTCTTAAATATTTGCTTAATATAGTCAGAACACATTGCGAATTGTAGCCATGAAGAGTACATGTTAAGTGTTTAACTAACATCAAATGCAATAAAATGCTTCATTTGAGATGTTAAGCAGGTGATAAAAATGTCGCATGAGACGACAGATTGCAGCTTCACCTGAAATTCTTCCTAACGAAGGTGAAACAGTGGAGAGACACCTGATTGGCTACCATGCTACGCTTGTGAGCATCATGGTCTGAGTGGCGCCTTGATCCAGTTTCCCTTCAGGAGGCCCGTGTAGGGGCAGCTGAAACAGATGCTTAGACATCTTCAACAAGCAGCAACATGCTGCCTCCTCTTGGAAGACCTTGCTGACTGCTTTCAGGAAGATGGAGGCACAACTTTTCTGTACCTTGTGTCAACCTACATAATATCATAGAATGCACTTTATCGCATGACCCTGAACAGAGAGTGCTAATCTATCATGATGAGTTGTGTGACTTTGGGCAAGTTACTTAATCTCTTTGTGCCTCAGTTTCTTGTAAATTAGATTTGATTGTAGGACCTAGTTCACTGGGCTGTTGTGAGGATGGAATGAATTAAAATGTGCAATGTGCTTGGAACAGGTCCCAACACAAAGTGTGAGTTAACACTTAACACATACTCATTCTAAAATGATCAATGTGTTCTGGCTATAGTAAACAAATAGTTAAGCAACATTTGGCATTTCCCCCATTTTAAAGTACTATATATGTAATAAATGTATAATAGGTTTTTCCCGGTTGGTTGGTCAGTGGTAGAGCATCAGCCCAACATGTGGATGTTCCAGGTTCGATTCCCGGGAAAGGCACACGGGACAAGTGCCCATCTGCTTCTCCACCACTCTCTCTCTTGCTTTTTCTCTCTCTTTCTCTTCCCCACCTGCAGCCATAGCTTGATTGGAATGAGTTGGACCCAGGCGCTGAGGATGGCTCTATGGCTTCTGTCTCAGGCACTAAAAAAGAGCTCAGTTGCTGAGCAACAGAGCAATGCCCCATATGGGCAGAGTATCGCCCCTAGTAGGCTTGCTGGGTGGATTCCTATAGGGGAGCATGTGGGACTCTGTCTCTGTGTTCCCTCCTCTCATTGAATAAAAAAAAAATCTATATAGCACGTTAAAATACTTTTCATATACAATATATGTTTAGTGTTAGTTTTTTATTTTTAATAGTTTGAGAGTTTTAAAAGCTTCAGTTCATCTCTCCAATTGGACTGTCATTTTTGACATATTTTCTGCCTACTTGTGTTGGTGTATGTTGTAGGAGCTCAGTAATTGTTTAATAAAGAAATAAATGCAGACACCTCACTAGATACCTGTTTGCCTAATCACTCTAATTAGGTTTTTATTTTCTATTTGCAGTCTCTAGAACTTCAGAGATTCTTCATTAAATATCATTAATATAGAAACCACTTCTAAATTGCAAACGGCTTGCCTTTTGAACCAAAAATCCCATTGCAATTAATGTGTCCATAAATTAATGTCTCCAGCAAGGCAAAGGGAAATGAGTTTTGGCACCTGCTACAGATATTGGGAAAATACTTCCTAAGTCTGTGACCCTGGCCAGTTATATAAACTCACTGTGCCTTAATTTCCTCATCTGCACAGTGAGAATGATAAACTACATCCTTCACAGGCCACACAAATTCACGTCTTTTGAAAGCGTGTCGAACACAGAAATAAGTGCTCAACAGATATAGGTCAGTGTTATCTATTATAATGGTTACAATAACTACTTATAATTATGTAAGTATTAATGATACTAATTATAATATATTAAACGTGTTATTATAAATAGTGCGGTTACCATTAGCTGACTGAACATGCTCTGGGCTCTTGTATGTTTTTATTCTCGTTGTCCACTTCTATCCTTGTCCAGAAGCCCTGGAAGCAGAGGGACTGTGTACTTTATTTCCATTGTAACTCCCAGAGATCATCTTGAAAGCTGGCCTGTCTCTCTGTCTCCTCCAGCCCCAGGCAGACGCTGCCACAGCCTGAGGACAGAATTGTGCTCTAAGTGAGAACAGACGTTACCTAGCAGCCGAAAGGTCAACTTCTTAGATGAGTAAGTCTTCTTAAGATAACTGATCAAAATTCTCTCTCCCTTTCTTTGAAAAAAAATATTGGCAGCTTTAAAAAAAATTAAAATGAAACAAGTAATTGAGTCCAGCTGGCTCAGCTTGCCAACAAAAGTCTGTCTCTTCAAGTCAGCGTGGCTCAGAGCACTTGGAAATTCATGCTGGAAATTAATTTGGAGTTTACGGCAATTTTGCACACAAGTACTTTTTTTCCCCTTAAGGTGAGAGGAGGGAAGATAGTGAGGAACACTCCCGCATGTGTCCCAACTGGGATCCACTTGGAAACTCCCATCTGGTGCTGATGCTTGAGTATCAAGCTATTTTTAGTGCCTGAGGTTGATGCACTTGGACCAACTGAACTATTCTCAGTGCCCAGGGCCATGATCAAATCAATTGAGCCACTGGCTGTGGAAGGGGAAGAGAGAAAGAGGGGGAAGAAGGAGGCAGGGAGAAGCAGATGGTCACTTCTCCAGTGCACCCCTACCGAGAATCGAACCTGGGATGTCCATACACTGGGCTGATGCTTTATCCACTGACTCACTAGCCAGGGCCAAATACTTATAACACTAATCTCAGATTTGGAGATTGCTGGCATTGCCTCTGACCTCATCCTTTTATCTCTGCATTACTAATAGGCCCATCTCTTTATTTAGAAAATTGTAAAGATTTGAAAAATTATCACAGTTCATAATTAAATTCTTTCTCTTAAATTCCTGTGTTGCTGTTAACATCAAAAGACTTTTTGTATCTTTATTTATGTATCCTATTTAAGTGATTTTTAGGATTTTGGATAAGTAGTCAGTTTCTGAAATTCAGCTAATAATTCCTTCAACTAGTCTGCTTCTAAAGCAAGTGAGGTGGAGTCAGTGGGCTTATTGAATTTTGGGCACTTCGTCTACTACACACTTGACAGAACTCATGAAAGACCTTTGAAGACTATGGACCATGCATGCACGTATGCCACCAATTTTCTAAAACAGC
Organism: Saccopteryx bilineata; assembly: GCF_036850765.1. Lineage (NCBI taxonomy): Eukaryota > Metazoa > Chordata > Mammalia > Chiroptera > Emballonuridae > Saccopteryx > Saccopteryx bilineata. The sequence goes on from NC_089494.1 coordinate 258,636,085, forward strand.
AGCTTCACTGAGTTAAAATAAAATACCATACAATTCATTCTTTTAAGGTGACCAAGTCAGTGGTTTTTAGTTTCTTCACAGAGTTGTACAACCATAACCATTATTTCATTTCAGAATATTTTTTTTCAAACCCAAAAGAAATGCCATGTTTTAGATTCCTTTCTCTCCCAGCCCCTGGTAATTTTTAATCTAATTTTCACTTATATGGATTTCCAATTCTAGACATTTCCTATACATTGTGCCTGGATTCTTTCACTTACCGTAAGGTTTTCTAAGTTTATCCAAGTTGTGGCCAGTTATCAGTAATCCAATTTCTTTTTATTTTATTTTTTTTCTGAAGTGAGAAGTGGGGAGACAGAGAGACAGGCTCTTGCATGAGCCCCTATAGGGACCTACCTGGTATGCCCACTAGGGGGTGATGCTCCACCCATCTGGGGCGTTGCTACATTGTAACCAGAGCCTTTCTAGCGCATGAGGCAGAGGCCATGGAGCCGTCCTCAGCAACAGAGCCAACTTTGCTACAGTGGAGCCTTGGCTGCAGGAGAGGAAGAGAGAGATAGAGAAAAAGGAAAGGGGGAAGGGTGGAGAAGCAGATGGGTGCTTCTCCTGTGTGCTCTGGCCAGGAATAGAACCCAGGACTTCCACATGCCAGGCTGATGATCTACCGCTGAGCCAACTGGCCAAGGCCAGTAATCTAATTTTTTTTATTGCAGAATAATATTCTGTTTTATGGATATACCACATTTTGTTTATTCATTCATTATTTGGCAGGTATCCAAATTGCTTCCATTTTATTTTTTTTTAGCTATTGTAAATAATGCTGCTATAAACATTTATGCGTAAGTTTTTGTATGGACTTACATTTCCAATTCTCTTGGGTAAATACATAGGAGAATGGTTGAGTCATATAGGAGAGAGTGGAAATACCAATGGAAAATGGCCAGACCATATAAAATAGAACTTAGACCCATACCCTGGAGCAACCTGCCCAGGCGTCCAATTTCCTTCACTATCATAACCAACCCAGGAAGCCAGCCTGCAAGAAGGCAGACTCCCAGGGAGCCAGCTTGCTCTCTTTAGTAACACTCCAGAGCGTTAATCATAACTTCTGAAATAATAGGTCCCAAACAAGAAGGACTTTGTTAATGACTGACAGCTTCCCGAATGTTTGTCCTGATTCCCAACAGAAGAGCTCCCAGGGAGAGCCAAGTAGGCCTCCTCCCCACTCACAGAGGCTGTCCCACCTCCCGCTTCCCTGTGCCAACGGCTCCAAGCCGTGTGTTCCTGAAGCCCTCCCTTCCGTACTGTGCCACTTTCCCAGCGCCTTGCCTGCCTTTGGGTCTCCACCGAAACAGGCCTGCCTGTGGCCGGCCCCCTGGCTGGGGCATGCTCTGAAGAAATAGCCTTTGCTTTTCTCATTTGGTTGGCCATTTCCTCACGCATGTGCTAACTCAGTGTTTAACATTTTGAGGAACTGCCAAGCTCTTTTCCAAAGCGGCTCACATGCCACAGATTTTAATTCTCCTTCATTATTGGTGCCAGCGAAGGACCAAGGAGAAAGAAGGCGGAGCAGACGGAGTTTTCATCATGGGGTTTCCTTATGGGGTTGTTCTGTCCTCATGGTGGATGGTGTAAACAAACAACTGGTTTTAAAGGGTGAGGGAGATGTTTGGAGGGGGCGGGTCATAGTTGGCTCTGTTAGGAGCTTCAGGTGGAGATGTTTAGGCTTCAGTTGGAGCTTAAGTATTGGAGTTTGGAAAAATAGTTCTGTCTGGGCAAAGTCATTCTCTTCCACTTCTTCCATAAAGACACATAGGCTTTCCCAAAGTTCTTCCTTTTGACTCTCCTCTCTCTACCTTGAGATTCTTCTTTGTTGAAAAGTGTAATAAGTCTTCTTTTTTCCTCAATAACAAAATGCCGGTACAGTGGTTTGCAGCTTTGGTTCGGGAAGATCTAGGTGACAGACAATAAACCAGGGGGACATCTATAGCACGTGAGTCTCTGGGGACACTACACCAGCTTACTTCTTCTGTAAAACGGGCTCATCACCTCCTTTTAAAAATAGCTGGCTTTAGTTTTGGTTGTTGTTATTAAGAGCTAATAACAAGTGTTTCAAAACTCCCCATCTAAGCTGCTAAGATGTTGGTATTTTTGTTCCCGATTCACTGTAGGTATTTTGGTTCTTTCATGATAACTGATCTGTCCTAAGTGATTGAACAGTGTCAGACACAGAGTAGGTGCTCAAGAAGGAACCCAGCTCTTCTGCCTTGTCTGCATCCTACAGTAGCTCCTCAGGGGCGGAGTCGGAATTCAGTGTCAGGTCCTTTCAATGGAAAGGCTCCGTGTGTCATCCTGACCCCCCCTGTCTCCAGTTTACATGTCACTCTCATGAGGGGAAAATGCCAGGTCCCAGTTTCCCAAATGGGCATTTCTACCTGCAGAACTGATTTATCTGTGTGCTCCCTGGGCAATGCTGAGTCATCAGTGTTAGATCAGTTCCTTTACTTTGGGACTTCTTACCATTTTACACAGGCCGAGGCACATTGTGAATCCCTAAGGAAAACAAGTGGTATAATTGTCTATCAGGTTCTGCCACATCTCCAGCCCTGTGTGTGTGTGAGTGTGTGTGTGTGAGAGAGTGAGTGTGTGTGAGTGTGTGAGAGTGTGTGAGTGTGTGTGTATGTGTGTGTGTGAGTGTGTGTGTGTGTGTAGCACCTATTCACATCTAGGAATGCAGTTTTAGAGTATAGGATCTTAATTCCTTGAGTTTCTTTGGATTGGTTTCTTCTAGCTCTATAATTGGTTGACTTGAATTGTGGTAAACGAACAAATTAAGGTCAAATCCTACTATAGAAAATATAGTTAGAAAAATATTACTATAACAAGAATATTTTAAAGACCTGGCCATAGGCCTAGGGTAATAGGGGTTTGTTGATTTCTTTAGAGGAAAATTCACTGCTACAAATAATTTAGTACAATAAAGGATTTTCTCCTGCCTTATTTTTGTAACAGAGGGGGAAAAAAACTAGCACCTTCTTGTGTGCTGTTCACTGTTCCAGCAAATATTTATGGACTGCCTCCCAAGCACAGCAACGCCCTGTGAGGGATACTGAGGCACGCCCAGCACGGGACTTCTGCCCCCCAGGTCTTCATAATTTGTTCAAGCGATGAGAAATATGTAGGGTCTATACAGTCAGTGGCAGGTCAGGGAATAAAATTCCTTCCATATCAGACACACAATAAAAAATAATTATTCAAGCCTGACCTGTGGTGGCGCAGTGGATAAAGCGTCGACCTAGAAATGCTGAGGTCGCCGGTTCAAAACCCTGGGCTTGCCTGGTCAAGGCACATATGGGAGTTGATGCTTCCTGCTCCTCCCTTCCTTCTCTCTCTCTCTCTCTCTCTTTCTCTCTCTCTCTCTCTTTCTCTTCTCTAAAAATTAATAAAAGAAAAATTTAAAAAAACAGAAAAAAATATTCAAGACAATAATATAAAAGATAACATAAGATTGGCTTGAAACCTAAATAGACTTGCTTCCGAGCTTTCTGAGGGCAGTGCCGACGTCGCTGCTACCTGCCTCTGTGCTTGGCCTGGGTCTGGCAGTTACCACCCCAACCTCGGTCCAACCTTCTTCAGGCCAGACCTCACCGCTGTCTGCCCGTGGGCCACATCTGGAGATGCACGTGGCCTCAGCTTCTGAGCCGACTATCCTCAACTTGCTACCTCATCCCCTGGGCCCTAAGACTCAAGGGAATGAAGGGTGTCAGCCGTAAACTTCTCTTTCTTCCACTGTGACACACACACACACGCACACACACACATCATATGATATCACATGTATGATATACACACACCAAATGGAGATATAGAATTCATATCTATATAAAATATGTTACATATACACATGATACATACACCTCGCAATGAATATACATCCACACGTGATTTTAAAGTTGTGTGGCAATCATTAAATGAGATGGCGCACAGAAAGCCCAAAGCCCAATGCCTGTCAACCAGTGGCTGTTTTATGTACTTTTACGTCAGACCATTCGGCTCCACCGTGTCTGCTGGGCACCCTTGGGCGCAGTCTCTCCTCCAGCCCAGCTGCCATGGCAAAGCAGGACCCTGAGTGGTGGCACCTCTGAATCATAGCCTTCTTCCCCTCTGGTTGTGTCGTTTCGTCAAAGCAGACTCACACCCATTTTTTCCCCTTTAGTTTCTTTACCCTTACCATGCCGGCGTCCCAGCCCCCAGACCAGGGTTGTCTGCAAGTCTGCTTAGAGATTTCATACCAGACCAGACTCTTTTGGTTGCAAGGGACAGAAACCACTCAAGTAAGTTGAAACAAATAGCAGTCATAGGGATGATGATGATGATAGGCAATGGTAGATTTATAAAACTGAAAAATCATGGCTGTGTCGAAAGGTGCCAGTTAGGTTAGAGAGCCTGCCCCTCCACCCCTAGGCTCCGCCTTTTCCTGTGTTGGCTTCAGGATGAGGCTCATCTTTCCCCGTGGCGGCAAAGATGATTGTTCGATGGATCCAAGCTTACTGATGGTAACCCCAGAGAAAAGAACGTGGGGCGCTCTTCCCCGTCACCTCTATCTACCCGCGGACACTGCTCTACTTGGCCCATCATGTGTGCTCCGGGATCCACCATCGTTCCTAGCTGTGGCCCATCTTGGCAATGCCTCCTACAGCTGGGAAGGTGAGGTCATACGATATAAGCCTCACCAGAATCATACCGAGCAGGGAAAAAGCAGTTCCCCAAAGAAGAGAAGCAAGACAAAGAGAAAAAAAAGAAGAAAGAAAGAAAAAAAAGCAGCTATCTACAGTGGTGGCACGGCCGTATCTAGCTTCTACACTCACTTGAAGTTTAAGGTCTCCGGGCGTTTGCTCAGGAGAATGGTCTGCGTCCTGTCATGGGCAGCCATGCTCTTTGGACATCACCGTGCGGAGCTGCCTGGCTGGCCTCCCCAGTTTGCATGTGTCTCTTCGTGGGAAGAGTTTCCTCCATAGATTTCATTAGATCCTCTTGCCTGTCCAGGACCCAATATGTTTAAGAAACCCTGCCCCAGAGGGTAGATCTCTGCAGGAATCCATCAATACTACACGCCAGCTTTGTCCCTGGACACTGGGGATGCCACACTGTACACGACAACACCGAAGGGGCTCTCAGCCTGGTGGGATGTCCCCTCCCCGCTGTCCCCCTGCTGCTGACGCATGGCCAGCAGAAGACTTGAAGGGAAAGTGGGCTTTAAGGAGGGAGAAGGGAATTCGCCTCCAAGTTAGGAAGCGCAGTGGGAGTTTGTGGCGAAAGGAGACAGCCGGTGAAACAAACCCAGGGGTGGGGAGCGGGGACAGCCACCCGGCGTGGAGTGAGGGGCAGGCAGATTGTGGCCTCAGTGTGGGGAGACCCTAATGCCACCCACAGAGCCTGTGGATCACAGGATTTCAGGGCTGTGAAGGTCCCTGGTTATCCCACAGAGGAAGGAACTGAGGGACGAAAGGAGGAATGACTTGCTCTAGGACCCATGTATCTAGGAACTCAGAAGCCAAACCAGGATTCCTGTCTCCCTGCAGCCCAGCCCTCCCTCTGCTGTTTGATGTCACGGTGGGATCTGCTGGGTGTGCTTGGCAAAAGCCCTTGCCTGCTCCTTCCTCTCTGTGGCCAGCTCCAGGTGAGAGGGTGGACGCGGTAGAAAGAAATGACCTGGGGGGGTGAAGGGTGTCGATGCCACTGAGAAGCTGACCAGGAGACTGAAAGTTCAGTGAGGCTGGACCACCATCTCCTGGCTTCTTGTCCAGGTCCCCGTTTGGCAAACCTGCCCGGGACCCCTCCCGTCAAGGTGGACCCTGTGTAGACACATTCCCTCCAGGGTCCTTGGAGCGACCCAGAAACAGTGCGTGCTTGTGACAGTCCTGGTCTTGTTCCAGGGGAGAACGCCTGCCGTGGAGAAATGCAGATGCCTTCTGCCTATTTGTGCCAGAAAAGGTACACCCCCACCTACCAAATCACAGGATTATTAGTTCTTGAAAATGCACTACTTCTACCCTTTCCATTGAAATTCAATCCAATTCAATTAAAACATCGTGGCAGCCTCCACGAGGGCACAGATGCCCTAGAAAATGATTGGGGGTGGTGGTGTTTTCCCTGGCTATGAATATTTCTTCGATGTGGAGGCGACCACACACGTGCTGAAAAATGGAAACAGTCCTGATGGTAATGGAACGATTCAATAACGCTAACTTGAGTTCGGAGAGTAACTTTCTCGTGAGGTTGAATTTTGGCTGGGCTGATCGTGAGAAGACGTGCCTGGGTTTTGTCTCAGCGCCCAGCACTCTCTTCCCCTTTGCTCAGTCCTCTGCCTGAAAGGCCTTTCCTCTGTGGTGTGCCTCAGTTTCTCTCCTTCCGGCCAGCTGGCTGGTCACAAACAAGCTACTCTGAGGACAGCATAGCTGATGCTGTGGGCATTCTCCATCCAGGCAGTGTTTCCAAAGGGCTGTAGACCCGGTGACCTTTGCACTAGAGTCTCATCAAGTCCCATTGGAATAAGGCTCTGTCTCCTTAATGGATGGACCTATTGACCACAGGACTTGAAATTCTGGGGCCCCCACTCTAACCCTTACTTGTCATCTTTCTGAAGTCCCATCATTTCAACCAACCCTGACCTGTTCCTCCTCTGCCCTGAAGTCAGAACCACAGGGACCCCATGATCTCCTCTCCATCTGTTACAATCCCTCCCGTGGCCCATGGCCCACTGCGGTCTCCTGTTCTCATGGTAGAGCCCTTTCTGTAATGTAAATTCTTGCCATCTCTGACCCTCTGCTCGGTACGGACCGGCTTGGTAGTACCGTGTTGGAGAGGGCGGGCTGCTTCCAGCGGTGTGTAAGGTCCCAGGGTCAGGGGCCGCTTCTTACAGAGCCTGCTCTTCTCACATCCTTTGGTGTTCAACAGCCATTTGTTGATTCATGGATTGTCACGAACTGCAACTGTCACTTTGGTGAGCAAAGCTTTCTGGAAGTAGATTTAGAACCATGTAGGTTTATGTGATTTGATCAAGAGCCCCCAAAACTCAAACACCAAGTTGGAGCTCATGTGATAACGCGAGCCCTGCAGTCTGAGGGTCTGGCTTGTCGCTGAGCAGGGAGGTAAACCGGCCGTGGTACGCCGGCAGAGGTGCCGCTCTTTGAACCCTTTTGCTCATCTGTCAAATGGGAGAATAGCAATGAAAACAACTATAAAATACCTATCTCAGGTTGATGCTTAAGATTGAATGAAACCTCACAACAGCACCCTCAAGAGAGCCTGAGGTCTGAAGTTCACTTGCTTAGGCCCAGCTATGTTTCTTCCTAGCTGTGTGACCTTGGGCAAGTTATTCAACCTCTCTGTGTCTGCATCTGCGAAACTTCCATCTCCTTTGCTTCTACCAGAGGGAAGAGAGATGAGAAGGAGGTGGAGGTTGCCGCAACCTTTATCTGTGGAAGAAGGATACAAATATTAATAATAATATGTATGAGTAACAATATCCAGTTAAGACTGAGGGACAATAATTTATAAGGTAATTAGAACGGTGCTTGGCATAGAGCCTGTTAAGGAAACAAACCAAGAATAATGCATATCACTCACTCCCATCGCGCAGGCGCATGGATCAGGAGCCAGTGACTGTTGGGCTGTTACTTCTACGACAGGACCAGCCACTGCGGCCACCACCACTACAGCTGCTCCTGCTGCCAGCGAACCCTCAGACCAACTTGTGTAGTCAACACACTCAAATCCCACCTTTCGTTCCTAGATTTCCATGTGAGAGAATGTGGGTCTTCGGTTTTCCTATATTAAAGTTGATCCAGTTCTTTGATAGTTTCTGTATTGTATTTTATTGGGGGGTTTTCTCCTGTTTTACCCATTTCCCCTCTGCACTGTGTTTGGTTATCTAGACCCAACCACACAAGAAACTTGGTATACTTTTGGGTTCCATTTGGAGAGGAGGAAGTCTTCAACTTCCCACCACCTGATGCTGCAAGTCTCGATGCATTTGCAAAGCCATTTCTCTTCCAGAAAAGCTGTCTCTGTCCCTTGCCTGTTGACAAAGTCCCACTTGTCCTTCAAGACAGCCAAAGCATCTTGTCAACTATCCCTTTCACTCCTGGCAGGATAATTTCTCCCTCAGGCAGTGTTTACATGGTTTTGACTGCAAGTCCAGGGGTAGTGGGACCATTATTCACCACTGCATTCTCTGCATCCCAAAAAGAGGTCAGTATCAAATTAACATATGTATTAGTCAGGAGAGACTAGGATAGGCTGAGTAACAAGCAACCCCAAATTTCAGTAACGTACCACAGCAATTTATTTCTCACCTTTAGTAATGTACCACGAGTGACAGACAACAGGATGTACCTTTATACATAGTCACTTAGGATCCAGGGCTGAAGGAGGCTCGAACGTCTAGTTGTCAGATCTGGAATTCACGACCTCCACTGTGCTATGTCAATGGAAGAAAGAGACTCAAATTTATTCATAATCTTCTTATGGTTCCAACCTGGAAGTAATACATGGAACGCCATGTATGTTTCATGGACCATTACCAGCCCATCACTACACCTAACTGTTCCAGGAGGAACGTGCATGGAGAAGGTTACTGTGGGCTGAGGACTGCTGTCTCTGCTACAGAACTCAGTGCACACTTGCTGAATATGTGAAGGGGGCCTTGTAGCCCAATGGAAAGCGTGCCTGCCTTGTGTTCAACAGCACAACTAGACTGGACAGGGCAGACTTGAAAAAAAACAGTTGGTCTCCTGAAGCCTCAGCTTCCTCTCAGGAGAAGTGTGGGGAAAAAATATACACACCTTACTCTCGGTTTTGTCTTCACTCTAAGAGATGATGTATACGGAGCAATTAGCACAACCACTGATATTTAGTAAATTGACTGTGCTTTGTTCCCTGTGCCAGTGATATGCCCTTCCCATACTTATCTACTCTCCCCTCTTTCCCTCTTCCCTGCCCGGGGAGGTAGGCTGCAAGAATGGCTCCACCCAGGGCCCTTCTCCCGCCCTCTGCCTTCCAGTTGGTTGAGGCAGCCCATGGGAAGCAGAGAGAGAAGACAGAAGACAAGGAGATGGAGGCGGCTGCATGCATCTCCCTCCGCCCCTCCCGCTCTCACCCAGGATGCTTCAGGCGATGTCAGACCACCCTCTCTGCAGGGCTCCGCTCTCAGCTGGGCTCCCTCCAGTACCCCTGTTTCCTCTCTCGCCCCTTCAGGCCCCTGTGCGGTTAGAGCTTCTTGCTGTTGCTAGTCTCTGGGTACTTCAACATCCCATCTGGTTTCTCTAGCCCTGACCACACCTCTGTAAATAGTCTGTTCTTTAAAGTCTGCTCAGAAATCCTCCTGAGCATGCTGTCTGTTTCCTGCGCTGATCCTGGCTGATATTTACCCATCTAGACGCTGACCGCCTTGGGGCACAAGCGATGACTCATTTTTATTTTTTTATAATTCTTAGACCCAACCCAGTGTCCAAGATAAATGATAGTCATTTTTTTTTTAAAGAAAGAAGCTATTACATATAAAATTAATACATAAAAGTCCTAACTAATATTCACTGAGTGCATTCTATGTCCCAGGCAACATCACCTACAATGTCACCCCTCTGTAAGTTAGCTACCGTCATTGGCCCTCTAGTTTTGTATGATGATATCAGGGTTCAGGGATGTTGTTAAATCGGTCGCTGCTCTTAATGGAGGCTAAAAGGTTACAGTGACATCTCTGGGCTTCCAGGATCTTCTGGGCAGACGGCACAAAGACCTTCATTGACACTCCCTCTGAAAGCATAGAAAATAAGGCTGCCTTTGTTCCTTGTGGGGTTCTAGGTCTAGGGTTTAATTGATGCACAAATAAAATTTCAGTGAAAGCACAGGACAGGTTTGCCTGAGGCTTTTCATGGGCCTTCTCCAAGGTGCTGGCTGGTTAATGAGGCCATTGAGGGAAAGTCCGGCCCTGAGACCATGGGTGGGACCCGGGGTCCGGGTGACAGCCCATAATGGGCGTCTGTGTCTGAAGCTTTCGCGGGTCGGGGCCGAGGGTGGAGGGTGGTCGTTTCAGCGCAGAGAGGAGAGCTAATGAGAGGAGGGCTACCTGCATGGCTGAGGGGTACAGATGCAACGGGGCGCCAGGGAAAACGTGGTGAGAACCCTCCGTGAGACGCTCCCTCTTCGGGCCGACCTGAAGTTGAGTGTGCTCCCCGGCTCCCTGAACAGATGAGTACTGCCTCCTAAGGACAGAAAGCCGCTGCTAGGTGATCTCACTGCAGAACAGATGAGTACTGCCTCCTATGGACAGGAAGCCGCTGCTAGGTGATCTCACTGCAGAACCACTCACTCACTCACTCATTCATTCATTCACTCACTCATTCATTCAGCAAGTATGTATCGAAGATCTACCCGTGTCAACTGCCAAAGGCACTTGGAGATGCATCCATAGACAACATGCCTCAATATTCCACATTGTAGTAGAGACAGCGATAACCATGACAAACATGTGGATTTGAACTCATGTCAGAGGGGACAGGGTCATGGGCTGCAGAGGGAAAGGAAGCGGGGCTTAGGGAGAGGGTGAGCTCAGAGGGTGTGGTGTGACGTGGGTCCGGCAGGGCAGTCCCTAATGTGCAGATGACACCAAGGTGACTGGACGTGGTGAAGGAGGGAGCCTGGAGTCTCTGCTGGAAGGACTGGAAAGGAGTGCAGGGCTGGGGCTTGCCCAGTGGGGCTGCAGGTCAGCTAGGGGCCCCTTGGCTGAGCAGAGTGCTTGTGGGAGAGAGTGGGCGGAGGCGAGGTGGGAGAAGGTTGCATGGTGCCCTTCGTCAGCCACTGAAATGGTTCCCACAGTTCCTGAAGCGGAGAAACTGAGGCAGGAAGCTATTATAACGCTGACAGCTGAAGAGTCGATGAGGTGGGTGAGTGCTCACGGAATCTCTCCGGCTGTAGTGTTGAGCAAGCGTGGAGGCAGAGGAAGGGTTAAGCTTTGCTTTAGCATGAGTCCTCGAGACCCGTGACGGCAGCCTGGATGAGGATAGTGGGGGTGCATGTGATGTGAAGGGGGTGAAACGCGGAAAGATTTGTTTCAGGACAGAGGGTATTTCCCTTTGCGCTCTAGAGTTCTGTCCTCAGCTCTGTCCTCATGAACACTTACCTTGGCAGTAGGAGAGCTACTAAACACATAGCTTCACAAGCCCCGAGTGAGGATGTGTCCTCAACTAGGAGTTTGGATGAGAGAATGGGAATACAGGACGAGTCAGGCAAGCTGGAGCAGTGAACCCAGGGTAAATTATCCTATGGTTACATGGTTCCCTTCCCCAAACCAACCATTTAGATAAGTTAATTATGCCATTGCATTGACACTCGGGATTTAAATTTGCTGTAAGCTTTATATGTATGATGTGGCTGTCCAAAAATTAAATATTATATCACTGAAACGGAGCACTTGGGAGAAGAGAGGCGAGGGTTTGAGTCCTCTCTGATGAAACCATATCTCATATATAGGCATTGATTCTATTCTGAAAAGAATAGGCACACTGAATAGAAGTCAGAGAAAAGTGAACAGAGTAATTATGAAGAGACAAAACTATGTAGCATAATAATGACTCAAGGAATTAGAGATGTCATGTTTGAAGAAGAGAAGAATTTTATAGGGTGGAGAGGTGATGATACCCAGGTCTGAATAACTGACACACAACATGGCCGATAGAGAATGTATAGATTTTCCTATGAGATTCCAGTGTAAACCGATTGGCAGTCATCCCTAAATGGATGTATTTTGATTTTATGTAAGAGACATCTAGCATTCAGAGATGCTCAAAGGTGAAATGACTTGAACTAACAAGTCATGAGTTCCCCGGTCCCTGGAGATGCCCAAGCAGGAGCCTGGTGGCTGCTGCGCTGGATTATCTTCCTGAGACCTTCCAGCTCAGAGGTCCTCACCGTCTCGGATGTGAGATTTGTGGGACCCACCGCGCTTGTATCTTAATTCTTGTGCTTGGTTGTAAATGCCACAAAGACAACACACATTATTCATCTTTGTGTTCCTTGCGGCACTTAGAACAATGTTTTACTTATTTTCAAAGTTGAAATAATTCTTGGAGAAAGAACAAGCATACAGTTTGTGAAACGAGTATAGAAAGTTGACTTCAGCACTGGTGGAGAGCCGCGCTAGATTTGTAGTATTTGTGTAGGAGCCGTATCTAGACACATACTAACTACTTCTATTTTTGACCAAAACAGAGACCTGGAAGGGGAAAGAAGCTTCATTTTTCATTTGAATTTCATAGTTGAAATTTTTAAGCCTCTATTTGCTTTTCTTTTTATTACTGCCCTGCTTCTGGAGGGTCTGCCCGAGCAGAGAGCTGAGGAGCCAGTCGAGGATGTGGGCTCTCGGCAAGGCAGCCAGGACTGTGTGTTTGGGGGCAGGGCGGTACCAGCGCGCAATCTGTGATCCTTAGGACTTGCAGAGGGTCAGAGCTGCATGACACAAGTCAGGGGCTCAATTCACGCAGCTGGAACAAGATCCCAAGGAGGACATGAGCTCAAGGACGACACCGTGGACCTGGCTCAGAAAGGAAACAAGCTTAAGGAGCGACCCGCCGTGGCTGGGAACAGTTGTAGGTGGTGTATGAGGTCATGACTCATCTTTGTGGCTTGCCTTGTATCCCGGGTTCTCGTACAGGAGCCACTTGGTCCAGTCCACGTAGGGCTGGTGCTCAGGACGAAACACAGCCCTTGTTCCGTGCCCTCTCCAGCTCTTTCTCTTCCCAGAGTCAATAGAAGAGGACTAGTCTGCATTTCTTTCTTCTTTGGTTCAGGAGCATCCTGAGAACCAGGGACAACTGGAAGATGCTCTTCTCGGTTCCGTGTGCCAGGGGCTTGAACCAAGACCGCACACGCACTGAACTGCTCTCGACAGTCACGTGTTATTTAAATGAGCATCTTCCACATTTTGGGGTCACACAGCCAAGACCTTCTCAGCCCTCATGGTGTCGGGGAAAGAACCATTTCTGGGTCAGCCGCGTCATCAAGGCTGGGGCCTGAGAGGTGGAGCCTGGTGTTCAGAGCCTCCTGATCGCCACGGACCGTGTCCGCCAGCCGAGAAATTGTTTACTTTCCACTGCGCAGGCTCCAGCGATTCCCTTCTATTGTTGCTCCATTTCCCGGAAGTTGAATGATGGACCTAAGAAGTCCTACTATTCATCCAACATCTGTTTCTCCAATGTTCCAGGCTCTTTGTTGTTTTTGAAGTGCTCAGAATCTGTGTTTTAAGTTCATGTGGGCATAATAGTCAGTATATTAATACACACTAGAGACAGTGCTGCCTACTGGAAAATCAGGTACTACAGGGTTATAAAAGTCATTCGATACTTTGCAAAGCCCAAGACACCTCACCAATGCCCAGGCTCAATTACTTGCTGTAGTCAGGAGATAACACGTGTACACGTGTACAGCCTTCTCCAGCAAGTGCCAAAAGTTCATGCTAAGTACTGCATAAATTATCACCTAATTAAGTACTGTTAGGGTTTGAATCGGGGGGAAGTGTAAACTCTATTCTCCTTGGAGAGCAATACGCAGAAATATGATGTGGAATTAATTGTACGGGTCCAGGTCAAAGATCAAAAGTGCAAGTGGAATTGACTTTGCAAAGGAAGAATTTGGAAAGAATTTTTGTTGGCATCTCCATCATTTCAGTTTTCATGACCAGATTCCTGCCATCCTGTAGCCCCCGGTCCTCTGTCCCTTGCTCCCTCAGTTCTCTGTAAATGGGTTCACCAGGCAACCTCTCCCTTCCCTCCTACAGCCTCTGTCTACCCTACATCCTTGGCCAATCCCAACTAAGGTAAGGAGGACTTAAACTAAGTTAGAAGACCTTGAGTTTGTAGGCTGGTGCTCCTAGTTCCTGGCTGACCTCAGGCAAGTTATCTAACTCTGGGAGCCTTAGCTTCTTCATCTGTATAATGGGGATAATAATAATTTCCATGTGATTAGGTTGTTGTGGAGTAAATAAAGTCATTCCCATAATGCACTTGCACGATGCTACCAGGGCTCAATAGACCTTAGCTGGTACCTAGCATCTTCTCTTCCTTCTTAGGCAAGGACGTAGAGCCCTTTGATGAAGGAGAGTTGTCACTCTTAGTTTGGGGGTTATAGCTTATTCTCCACCCTAGATATTCTTCAACGTATGGGGTCTTTTATCTATTTATTACTTTAATCGATTCATTTATTACTTAGCGTGTACCAGGTACTGTGCTATTTTCTATTTCCCACGGATGCACATTTTCTGAGCTGGAATCCTGTGATTCTGTTCTTGAAACCAGGCATTTCGTTTAGTCCCCTGGGAAGCTGTCCCTGCCCTGCCCATCCCCCACCGAGCTCAGTTTGTGTTCCCATTGAACTGCATTATTTATCTATGAGGGGCAGAATGGAAGAGACCTTGGGCTCTGGACTTCAATTCTTGTGATCTTGGACAAGTTATTTTATTCCCTTTAACTCAGACTCCTCATCTGCACTACGAGGCTGACAGTAGACCCCGCCTCGTTGGTTTTATGCTGGTCACTTGCCGGGTGGTCCTCCTGTCTGCTGTCCACTTTTTTTTGTTTTTCTGAACACCTATCATCCAGGCCCTCACCTTCCAGCTGTGTCAGTCAAGGAGCGGCACGGGTGAGAGATTTATATAGACTTTTAGGAAGGAGTTTCGAGACTATCACTAAAGAGGGGCAATTATTTCACCAGAAAAAATCTCAGCTAATAACATTATCAATTTTCCAAAGTATTCTGATAATTCAAGCTTCCATTGTGTGAGTGGTTGTCTTGTTCTCCTTTTCTTTATGTTTCCTGGTATCATTTTATGAACCGTAATTATTTGTCCCAATGAAACGATAGTTTTTTTAGGTCAAACTACGCCTTCTTTTCTTCCGTATCTTTCCAAACTACTGCATATCATGTTTCGAATCCCAAATCCTGCCACATGTCTGACTGGATAAGCTAATGTGTACAGTTCTTTCTAGCCACGAAACTTTCCTGTATTTCCTTGAATGTAACTTTAATGCCTTGTAACTCAAAGCCTCTGTGCCTTGTCCATGTTCTTCTCTCAAACAGGAATCGCCTTCCTCCATCTTTGACCGGTAACCCCCTGGGTAGTCTTAATGTTGAATGCCAGGGTCTTCTCACCAAAAAATCATCTCTTTAGCTTGAGGTCTGGGTTAGACGCTGCTTTTCCATTCCCTGCACACATCTGCCCACCCTTTTCTGTCATGTACTACATGTTTAATGGACGAAATATCGTGATTTATTGTGCATTATTATATGCTCACTGATTTACTTATTTGTCAACCCTCTCAGCTATAAACTCTTTGGCAGAGAGAACTTTACATTCTCGGCCCTAAACCACTCTCCTTGGCTCATGGTAAATATTTATGGAATGACTGTGTGAATGAGTGAAGTTTGATCCAGGGGGACCTGCTGAGAGCGGATAAAATTCATCTTCCCGGTCTGAACAGTTTCATGAACAAGACTTCCTCTGGATGTAGTGTAGTAGTTTTTATTTCCAAATTCAGAGCCATTAAAGAAATTAATCTGACCCACCCTGTTGGCTATCATGGCCCAAGGGACATGGTGGAAACGCTGCACTCAGCTCGGCAGAGCGGGAAGAACGAGGCTTGGAGAACACATCCAACCGCAGCTGAGCCCTGGAGCTGGAGTCTCTGTTTCCATCCTGAGCACTGGAGGGGTTCTCGGCGGGAAGGGGAGAGCATGGCGGCTCCGTGTGAGAGACTCTCAGCTGCAACATGAATTAGGAACCACCTCGCTCAGGTGGGAGGGGTGTGACCTCAGAACGGCCCATGAGGTCGAGTCTGTTTTAGATATCTCTTTCCTCTCTCAGGAATGCCGTGTGTATATTGGCCAGGGCGAGCTGGGCAGAAGTACTTCGGGCTTAGCCAATTCCTGGAGGAATGTTATAGTTAATTGGGTAAGAAAGTTTGAAAGAAATGATTCGGAAGAACAACAAGACATTGCCTTCAAGCAAGTTACCTTCATTTATCTAGAAGCCATCTTTTGGCTTCTCAACATTTAAAGAAGTCTGGACCGGGGTGTGCAAGCCAGAAGGAATCTTGCAGCCCACGACAGGGTGACGGGAGCCGGGAGGGAGGACGGGGTTCAGGAGACGGGGGAGGAGTAATAGATGCTGCTCCCCGCGCCCCTGCTCTGGCTCTCTGTCTGGGTTAAGAGACTGGATGAAAGAGCAAGGCAAATAGGGTCAAAATACCATTTCTTCATAGATCAAGGCAACATTCGATTGGAGGACGCAGCTTGGGAGACAGTCACACAGACTGCCAAAGTCCCAGGATCACATGGCTTGAGTAGAGGATGACCAATGTACCCTCCGGGCAACTTGCTTGCAAGAGGAAGGAGAAGAGAAGGAGCTGGTCTGGGCATGCCTCCCTTTATTTTTTCTAAAGCTCACCCATTGGGTATCCTTCCCCTTCCACTAGGATGCAGTGAGCGGGCAGCAGTGAGACCACGGACAACACTGTGCGGATGGGTTTCTTGCTCTGTGGGAGGAAAGATTCATAACCGAAAAGAGGCACCCTCTTCCTTTCCCATCCAAGCATCAAGCACCCAGTGCAGGCCCTACACATTGCTTACTCGATCCCATGTGAGCCTCACTAGAACCCAGGACGGCTTGGGTACCATTCACGTCCTGAGGAAGGGGCACAAATGCATACTCAGTTGTTTGAGTTTGTACGTGAGCCCCACCATTTGCTAGCTGTCTGACCGCGGGCATACGGTCTAGTTCTGTGACTGAGATTCTTACACTGCAACGTGGAGATAATAGAAGTGCCCACCTCACAGGGTATCATGAGGATTAATTAACGAGATATAGAACATAGTGTATACATTTGTACTGAGTTTAACAAGTCGTGTGTCTGTGTGATATTATTACTTTGACTGATAAAGGAACAACAATCAGCTCAGAGAAGGCGAGGGGCATGCTGACAGTGCCATGTGGAAATGTCGTCACAGAGGTTATTGGAACTCAGGTCGTTCGGACCCCTGCGCCCTTGCTTTTTTCTGCTTCATTATGCTTCTCTCAACATATCTCAAAATGGTTGTCAGAGTATGATGTAATAGTGATATCCAAAGGGGATAGTTATAGTAATTAATACTTAATGGACTGATTAAACCGATGCCCCTTCCCCACCTGTGGTGATCAATGTCACCTTTGTTGTTACAGTTGGGCCGATGCCCTAGTTTCTCCCACTGCACAGAACTCTGCTGGTGACAAATCTGCGAGATGTCACAGAGAGATTTTCTATTCTTGGTCCTAACCGCTCTCCTTGGCTCATGGGGTTCACAGCCCGGACCCCGGAACATCACCTGGAGATCCCCTACAGTTCTCCGAACAGCTCCACAGTTTCCTGGCTTCTGCTTCCTTCTTCGTAGGTATTA
This sequence comes from Saccopteryx bilineata, assembly GCF_036850765.1. Classification (NCBI taxonomy): domain Eukaryota; kingdom Metazoa; phylum Chordata; class Mammalia; order Chiroptera; family Emballonuridae; genus Saccopteryx; species Saccopteryx bilineata. Next base: position 258,653,569 of record NC_089494.1, read on the forward strand.
TCATTCCGTTCATAGAGTTGATCAGGAAATAGGTGATTATTTTGTATTCTGAGCACCTAATTTCAATGTGTGGAGGGAGAAGCCGGCCCTTTGCATCACCAAGCAATTCTTGGGACTCTAGTGGGGAGTTCCTTAAATCAACTCAATTCTCACAACTGCCCGCCCAGAGCCAGCATCAGATTCCACAGACTGAAGGCTCAGTCCTACAGGAATCCATCCCATCTCCATCTTCTGATGCCAGTAGAAAGCCCAGGCTGCCACCTGCGTCCCTGACCCACCAGCTACAGATTCGAGTTTCCCACGGCCCTCTTCTTGGACCTCAGACATCAGTCATCAGTCCTGGTTGCCACCTGGACTTCTGACCAACTGGATATGAATCAGAGGTTCCCACAATGCCCTCCTTCCTTGTCTAATTAATGCACTCCAGTGGCTCATAGAATTATTCAGGAAACATTATTTTTTTTGTATTTTTTTTCTCCGAAGTGAGAAGTGGGGGTTGGTGGGGTGGCAGAGAGACAGAATCCCGCATGTGCCTGACTGGGATCCACCCGGCATGTCCACCAGGGGGCGATGCTCTGCCCACCTGGGCTGTTGCTATGCTGCAACCGGAGCCATTCTAGCACCTGAGATGGAGGCCATGGAGCCGTCTTCAGTGCCCGGGCCAACTTTGCTCCAATGGAGCCTTGGCTGCGGGAGGGGAAAAGAGAGATAGAAAGAACAGAGGAAAGGGTGGAGAAGCAGATGAGTGCTTCTCCCATGTGCCCTGGCCAGGAATCAAACCCAAGACTTCCACACGCCAGGCCGACGCTCTACCGCTGAGCCAACCAGCCAGGGCCAGGACACATATAAAGAGATGCACAGGGCTAGGTATGGGGAAAGGACACAGAATTTTCCACACTCAATCTGAGCACAACTTTCTCCAAACCTCCACTTGCTCACCACCCCGTCCTTGAGGGTTTTTATGGAGGCTTTAATACATAGGCATGCTTGATTAAATCATTGGCTATTGGCAATTGATTCGACTGCCAGCTCCTCTCTTCTCTCTGGGGTTCAGGGGGTCGGATTGGAAGTTCCAACCCTTTAATCACAGAGTTGTTTTTCCTGGCAACCAGCCCCCCGTCCTTAGTTGGGGTCCAAAAGTCGTCTCATTAACATAACAAAGAACCATTTTGTTGCTCTCATGGCTTAGGAGATTTCAAAGTTTGGGGAACTGGGAGCCTGCAAGCCTGGTATGTATTCTTATGAAGCACAGGTGGCCTGAGCCCTCTGCCCTCTCCTTTGTCCCTCACTCCTGCCTCTGTCTTCTCCCTCAGGACCCAGGGTCCGAGTTCTTTTTCTTCAGAAAACCGTCAGCGATAATGACGGTTCTTGTTCTGTGAGTGCAAGCTACACGCCAGGTATTTTTCTCCATGATTAAAACCTATTAAGCATACTATCCTCACCATAGCCATCTGAAATAAGGGGTCTTTTTTTTACTAAACCTAGGCAGGTGGGTGTAAGCTCTCCTCTCGCCGCTCCTGCCTCCCGCACCCAAGTCCCAGCAGGGCTACTCTCTCTTGCGGATACTTGAGGCCCAGACTTCTTCCTTCTCTCCCAATCCCCTTGACTCACCCAACCAAGTCTGGCGACTTCCATCTTGGTGCCACGGCTGCTCCCTCAATCATTTCTGTTACAACATTGGCTTTTCTCTAGCACTTTTTTTTTATTAGTAAGATGTCATACTTTATTGAGGTATACCTGTTCAAAAAAATATAAGGATCTTAAGGGTACAGTTTAGTCAGTTTGACAAATGTATACCATCTGGGTGTCGCATCCCTATCAAATGCAGACCACTTCTGTCCTTCAGTCTAGAAATTCCCACATGCCCACCTTAGCCAATCCCTGCACAGCCTTCTCCTCTGATCCAGCCACTCTTTGGGTTTCTTCTTTCACTGTGGGTCTAGCTTTACTTAAAATTTCACGTAAATGGAACCCGGCAGAATGTGCCCTATTGTATTCGTTGTTCCTTCACTCAGCACATTTTGAGACTTATTCCCTGTTGTGGCATGTGTCAGGAATTAAATACATTCAAGTTTGTTTCAATGGATATCCTGAAATTCGCTTACTTTTCTGTTATTTGCACTTTTTTAAAGTTTTTTTTGTTGTTTGTTTGTTTTAGTTTTTGTCTTTCATAAACAAAGAGCTTGAACATTCTTGGGCAAATATTTTGGTGGGTATGGAAACTCAGTTTTCTCTGAGGTAGAGATAGGTAAGTGACATTTCTTGGTCATAGGTAGAGGTATGTTTGATCTTGTAAGAAACCACCAGACCATTTTCCAAAGCAGTTGTAGCACTTTACATACTCACTAAAAACGTTCGTGAGTCCTAGTTGCTGCTTCTCCTCATCAGCATTTACTAGGTTTAGTCTTCTAAACTTTAGTCCTTTTAGTTTGCAGGTAGTGGTATCTCCATGTGGTTTCAATTTTCATTTTCTGGTGAAAAATAAAGTTAAATGCTTTGTCATGTATTTTTTAGCCATTCAGTCACTTCCTTTGTGACATTTCTGTTCTAGTAATATGCTTTCCACCCACCCCTGTCATTTCTATATAGGTTACTTGACTTTTTATTTTTGAGGTCTAGGTATTCTTTATATATTCTGAATACAACACTTTGTCCAGTTTATACTACAGATATTTTCACTCATTATGTGGTTTGTCTAGTCATTTTCTTAATAATGTCTTTAGATGAATTGGAGTCTAATTTTGATGAAGTCCAATTTATAAATTTTTTTTTTCCTTTTCTGGATGGTGCTTTGGGAGTTCTGCCTACCTTGTGGCTATGAAGATAGTCTCCTGTACTTCACAGTTTGCTTTTACCTCTAGCCCCGCCCCCATACCTAGTTATTCTATTACAAGCTCTTGAAAACATTCTTACCTCATTGACTAGCTTTATATAGTTTGCCGAAACCTAACTGACTCTATACGTGATACTATACCCCTGGCCTTGTTCCCATTCCTAAGTGAAAGCTTTATGTTGATTGGATTTTTAAACCAAAGCTTTCATTTCTCAGATAAACTTCTCTTAATCATGGTACATTTCCCTTTTCAATGGCGAATATTTAAAAAATATCTTCTCAGTGTATATTCATGTGCAGTATTGGTCATTAATTTTCTTTTAATGTCTTTGGTTTTGGGATCATGGTTATACTGGGCTTCTAAAATAAGTATGCAATATTAATATTATTTTTACTTGACAGAAGTCACCAGTGACACCATTTGGCTCTGGAGCTCCCTTTGTTGTGTGATTTTGATTTACTAATTCAATTTGATTAATATGTAGACTACTCAGATTTTCTGCATTTTTTGGGGGGTCTGTAAGGATCTACATAAGCCTTCATTCCCTCTTTCATTCCTGGTACTGATAATTTGTGTTTTCTCTCTCTCTTTTTTTCTTAATTAGTGAAGGTGAAGATTTATCAATATTATTAATCTTTTTAAAGAGCTAAAGTTTGGTTTTATTGATTTCCTTTATATTTATTTCTATGTTATTGGTTTCTATTACATTTATTTTATTTTTTGCTCCTACTGACTTCAGATTTAATGTTCTCTTCTCTTTCTAGCTTCTCTGGAGGCATTTACTTTAACTTTCATTCTTTCCTAATATAAGCACATGGAGCTAGAAAACCTCCCGTAGCAGTGATTTTGTTGCATCCTGGTGCATGTTTAGCTGTGTCTTAATTCTCTTTTAGTTCAAGGTACTTTCTAAGTTAGCCTACTATTTCTTCTCTGACCTTGCTTAATTTGCTGTAGGTTGTTTAATTTTCAAGTATTTAGAGATTTTCCAAATATATTTTGGTTCTGACTTTTAAATTTTAATTCTGTTGTATTTAATTAAAAATTTTTAAAATTTATATTGAATTTATTGAGATAACATTGGTTAATAAAATTATACAGGTTTCAAGTGTACTAATCTGTAATACATCATCTGTATATTGTATTAATTCCATTGTATTTAAAGCATGTGCTCTGTATGATTTCAAGCCATTCAAATTTACTGAAACTTCCCTATGGCTGAATAAATATTCGCTATTGGTGAGTATTCCACTGACAAGTGAAAGGAATGTGTTTTCCAGAGTTGGTGGTTGTAGGGTTTTGTAAATAACCAATAAGGCCAATTTGGTTTGATAGCGCTCTTTAGATTTTCTAGATAATTCCTACATTTTTGCACCAAATACTGACACAATCGTGTTGTGATGATCGCAAGCTATTATTTTATGTTTATTTTTTCTTTAGTTTTTTGGTTTGTTTTTAGTTTTTGCTTTATATGTTATAATGCCTTCTTATTTGGTAAATATGTATTGAGTAGAGCTATTTCTTCTTGATGAATGGACCATGCTATCATTTTAAAATATCTTTTTTGTTATTCCTGGTAATGCTCTGTGTCCTGTTTTGTCTGCTATTAATGTAGACATTGAGTTTTCCTATCCTTAGTGGTGGCATGTTATATGTTTTTCCATTTCTTATTTTTAATATATCTTGCCTTTCTCTTTAAAGTGCATCTAAAAATATACAGCATATGATTGTGTCTTGCTCTCTGTTTTTAACTCAGTCTTGCAATTTCTGCCATTGATTGGTGTCTTCTGTCCATTTACATCATTACTGATAGTTTTATTTTATGTCATTTTGATATTTGTTTTCTTTTTGTTTATTATGCATCCATACTCTGTTCTTTACCTAAAATCCTTACAAAAGTATATTTTCATTTGTCCTTTCTAACCTTTCTGGTATTTTTTAAACCTTGTACATATGTTATTTTTCTTTTGAGCCAATTATTTTTTAAATAAATTAAGAGAAAGAGCACAAGTTTTTTGTTTTTTGTTTTTTTCAGTGAGAGTTGGGGAGGCAGAGAGACTCCCGCATAGGCCCCGACTGGAATCTACCCGGCATGCTCACCAGGGGGCAATACTCTGCCCATCTGGGGCGTTGCTCTGTTTCAACTCAGCTCTTCTTTGTGCCTGAGGAGAAGGCCATGGAGCCATCCTCAGTGCCTAGGACCAACTCACTCCAATCCAGCCATGGCTTCAGGAGAGGAGGAGGGAAAGAGAGAGAAACGAGAGGGGGAAGGGTGGAGGAGTAGAAGTGTGCTTCTCATATGTGCTCTGACTGGGAGTCGAACCTGGGACATTCACACACAGGGTCTCCCCTCTACCACTGAGCCAAATGGCCAGTGCCAAGAACACAACTATTTTATACTTACCCATATAGTTTCCAAGACCAGTTGTGTGTGTATGGGTATGTGCGAGTGCACACACACATGCATGCGGGGGCTTCAGTTATACATTTTTTAGACCACTTGACATTGTCCCACTAGGACTTGGCTCATTTTGGGGGGCATTGCTTTCTTCTTGCTTCAGTTTGAATTATTTCTATTGCCTTTTCTTTGAGTCACTACTATCTTTCTCTGGAAGTATCAACTTTGTTGTTAAACCATTCTATTGATTTTTTTCACTTCAGATATTATAATTTTATTTGGGGGTATAGGGCTTTTATTTAGTTCATTTTTATTTATAGTTTTGTTATGGCAGCCCCAGCCATCTACCCCTCCAAGCCTTACAAAATTCCCCTATAGTGTGCAGCCTGGTAACTGGCCTGGGACTCCAGACCCCTCAGAATAATTGTGGATCTCCTTCTACTTATCCACCTGTTCCGTCTCTGCCCCCTGCTATGCAGGGCAGAACATTCTTCCAGGGAAGAAGCCGTGCGAATGTGTCATTTCCCACGTGCTCCTCTCTCTCCCAAGCAGCACAGGCCTCCACTGACTTGCTCAGTGTCTGAATCATTTCATGTGTTTCAGGTTTTAAAAGTTTATGGTTGGAGGGTAGTCCTGTAACAATGACTTCACCGTGACTGTTTAGTATAATTTTCCATGTACTAGACTATCCCTTTATATGGATAACTGTATGAGAAATGACAAAGTTGTATTCCCCTTTCTCAAGAAGTGTAACAGCATGTTTCATGGACCGGAGGGTGACAGGGTGACAGAGCCAGCCAGGGACCATTTCAAGTCCTGCCCACGATGGCTGCTTGGGAGTGCGTTTGGACTCAAACGGCACAATGGGTGTGGACCTCGCCCCTGAGGAACCTTGGGTCGGGGGAGCAGCCAGCTGAAGGAGAGACAGTGCCCGTGCCAGATGAGTTGTAGTTGGAGGGGCCAACAGAGAAGCTTCCAGGCAAGTTCGAAAGCCCCCACGGGAAAGAGTTCCTGCCGTCCGTCGGCTGGATCCGGAGAGCATGAAGCCACGCAGTCCAGCAGACGGCCCTTTTTGTTCCTATGCTCCTTGGCAGCCCACTCCCTTTGACTTTTATGAGGTGTGGAGCAGCAGCTAGTGAGTGGAGAAGGAAATGGAAGAGAAAGAGGACAGAAGCCAAGCCGCCCTTCTGTGAGGACAGCCGCCCAGCCCGCCTTACGGGGGGCCTGGGCGGGAGGAGAAGTCTGAAGTGAATGAAGATGGAAATGTGGATAATGCCTTGGGCAGCCGCCCTCAGGAGCTAAGTTGAGATTGTGTTTTGAGACTTAATATGGCTGTAGAACTGCATGTATAAAACAGAGTTACAGTTTCTGACAGTTTTTCATCTCTCCGTCCTGGTCCTGTATCAATTTGAGAAATGGCCATCAGAGGCAAAAAAATGCAAGGTTTGGCCACATCCGATGAGCTGTGTTTGTCGATCAACAGGGTGGCACTTTGCAAATTGTCTTCAACTACTGACAAGAACGTCATGTATATTTCTTCTCCAGTCCTCAGACCAGATGAGGTCTGTCAATGTTACCCACACAAATTGAAAAGCCTGTTGCCCTTGGAAGACCAAGGATTTTACGAGCTGCTTGCCAGGGTTGTCACAGGACTCCAGTCTGAGAGTAAAGGAATCTGGTGTCATGCAATCCCTTTCTCTGCTCTAAGCCCTTTGTCAGCAATGGAGGTGGGGATGATGCTGTGTTTGGCAGGGTGGAAGGGTGTCAATTAAATGACTTAGAAGATCACTTTTCATGTTGATTTTATTCCCCAAGGACAAGGATGGGAAAGGGGCAGTGACTTAAAAGCCCACTAATGATGATGAACAGGTTAATACAAGGCTATGCCAGGAGCTACTTTTTTGGTGACTCTAAATTATACAAACTGTCTCTCTTGGCTATTTCTTGGGTAACTCCTCCCCCCTCCCCCACCGAGTTAGTTTCACTTGGAAGACAAGCAGCAGTATAACTAAAAAAAATTCACTCTACGGCATTAGAATTATCACCCAGCAAAATCGCTGTCTGCAGCCAAGGGACACCTTGTCACCGTGTCAGAGCAAGCATGGCTGAAGGTATCCTGGGGAAAAAGAGAGGCCTGTCTAGACAGGTTGGAACGTCTCCTGTGCCTAATTAAACAGTCCCTCTTAGAGCCGGGGCTGTGTGAAAAGCCTGCTTGTTTATTAATTACTTGGGAAACACACCTTTAAAGAGATGCCATGCACTTCACCCCCTTCCATGGCTTCATGGGGATCTGGAGCCCTCAGGGGCCCCAGGGATCAAATAATACGGCGTTGTGAGTTTCCAGATAGAAACGCCGAAGATTGGAGAGATCAGAGCGGGTGACGAGGCTGAGCGGGGCCGCGGTGGCAATAATGACATGAGAGCCGGGTTCCTGACACCTGGTCCAGGGCTGTGCCCACCACGCCGGCCTACCTGGTACAAGGACAGACGGTGTGACCGCCCGTAGGTGCTGCTGGGAAGGCTCACGTGGCGATTCGTTTCTTCACATGACTACCTTCTTCATGCCAGGTCCCTCCGTGCTGGTGCCCGTGGGCTGCCGGCTGCCTGCTTACCAAATATGAACGGCCCTGCACGCAGTAAGGAAGCTAGGCGTGCATTCTCCGAGAAGCAGTGCCTGAGACAAGGATTTGAGTCGCTTGTTTGGAGAGTGATTCTGGAAGTTCTGGTGTGGGGAGGGGGAGGTGACAGGGGAGTCATGGGGACCAGGAGAGGTGGTGACTGCCACAGACCACCTGGCTCAAGCCCTTTCAGGAATTTTAGGAGGAAATGTCCAACAGAGTCCAGAGCTGTCCCGTCAGAAGGGCAAGGATGTTAGGCTAGTTGTCCTCTCATTCCCATCTGTCATTGGTCGATGGCCACTTCCAGGAGCCACGGGGTCCTCCCTCCTCCTGTATGTCACACTTGGGCCAGGCACTAAGGCAGCTGGTCACCAATCCATGTAGTAGGTCCCTGTGGGGACTTCCTGGTCAGGGACCCAGGTGAGGCACAGACAGCAGCTGTGTTTCAGAGTTGCTGTTTGTCAGCCCTTCCCAGCTTAGTCTAAACGGAGAACAGTAGGCCAATGTGGTTTGTGATGACTTTACAGTGTGGGGCTCTGGAGGTCTCTCTTGTTTAGGTCACCTGACACATTTTAAGGAATCACAGCCAGCAATTTACGGTCATCAGCCTGTCCACAGCCTTCCTCTTCACCTCCACTCTCAGCCCCATGTTTATACAAGATATGGAGAATAAGGAAGGAAAAGACACCATAAAACTCCAGCTTAAACTTAAATGATCTCAATCTATTTTAATGCAAGCCAAACATTTCTATTTCATTTTATCTGTGACTCAATTTATTCAGTAAGATCAGACATCCATTCATTAACTTTTATGTACTCAATAAACATGTCTTCTATGAACTTAGTTTGAGTAAATCACCTTGGGGTACGTGTGTTAAAAAGATTGGGACATCTTGGCTCTGGCTGGTTGGCACAGTTGTGGAACATTGGTCCAACATGTGGAGGTCCCATGTTCAATTCCTGATCAGGGCACACAGAAGTCTTTTCCTCCTGAAAAAATGAGGGGTCATACCTAGGCTACCTATGTATCTCTCTGTGTTCTCTGAGGAGACATAGGATAATAGGCAGGAAAACACTTTGTAGCCTGTGATGCTCTTCTTATATTTATTCTGCGGACTTTATCTCAGTTCCTTCTATATACTAGGCATGGCCATAGTTGTTGGCTATATAGTGATAAAAACCACTGATTCTCACTTTCACAGAATTTACAGTGTAGAGATAGTCAATGGCATCAGAAATTTTTACAATGCTGTCTCGGGGGCACAAATACGTGTAATATTACCATCTCTGTTTTGAGAAAGTTTATGATCTAGGGAAGGAAAGGGAAGTTAGTAAGAAATAACAAGACAGTATGTGTGGTTCTAGTGTGTTGCATAGAGAATTGCTTAAAGGAAGGGTGGGATTTCATTAAAAGAAACTGGGAGACATATCGGCATAGCCGGGACTAGGTGGGCTCCATCCTACTCTCCTTGGAGCCCGGTGTCTGGCTCTTTGCTCCTCTCACCCATCTTCCGGGCTCTTAGACCTGCCTGTGTCTCTTCATTGGAAGCCTGCCCTTGGCAATCCTCACATAGCAGACAGTGAAGTCCCTGGGAGTTTATATCCCTGGGCCAGCCCTTCCTCGATGACTAATTAGTATGGAAGTCTGAAGGCTCAACGCTGTTGCCTAGGGTTGTGATAAACTTGGAGGCATCATTTAGGAAGAGCTTCCCGTGCTGAAGTTACTCTCCCTGGGATGGCACCTGGAATCCCACCCTGTCTGGGCTTCTCCTCCCTCATGGTCACGTTTCCCCTCCTCTCACGGGCTTCTCTAGGGCATACTTCCTCGATAACTTGCCTGCATACACGTGTTTGTCTCACAGGGTGTTTCTGGGGAATGCAACCGAATACACAGGGTGTTGAAGGTAGAACTAATGGTCTGGGAGTGTTTAGATCGGGGAAGGTAGGATTGGGGAACAGCATGGTTTCTTCCTTGTGGTTGGAGACTGACTTTGACATTGAACCCTGTCAAATGTATTTATTCCTGAAACATATCATTGGGAAATTCCTATGAGCCCACCACTGGTTTTAGCTCTTGGAATAGATGAGTGGAAAAAAATAAAAAAGATGAAACCCTTGACTTTAGTCTAATAGGAAAGAAAAAAAGTAAAGAATAAATGTAATAAGTCAATTTTATATGTGGTGTGTTAGAGGACAAGGAGTACATAAAGAATATGGGGGTTTATTGATTTCATACATCTCTGGGGAAGATTTTGCCAGTGAGTCATGGTAAGGTGTCTTGCAGTCTTGGGTTTTCAATTGTTTATGATTTATTCAGACAGCTAGAGTTCTAGAGTGTCCCTTAGCAATGGCATATGGAGAAACTACCTGAAGTTTGCCAAGAGGATTATCATGTTATTTGGGTGTTGTTGTGGAATGAATGATCCCCACATTTAGCAGCCTAAAAGGACGTTTGTTTTCACGTGGCCTCCATGGGCGAGGCGCAGCGGGCTCAGGGATTCTTACCAGACCAGTCAGGAGGTTGGCTGGGGCTTCAGTCTTCTCTGGGCTTGGCTTAGAGAGGGTTAGAAGCTTTGCCTCCAAGCTCACGTACCTGTTTCACACACCTGTTTGTAAGTCTTTATGGCTGTTGGCCAGGAACATCACATGGCTCTATCCATAGTAGTCCTCACAACGTGGTATCTTACATCCCCAGAGTAAGGGGTCTAAGGCAGAGAAATAGGGAGGGAGGGAAGGAGAGAGGGAGAGAGAGAGAGAGGGAGAGAGAGAAGGAGAACATGAAAGTCACAGAAAGGGGAGGAAGTTGGAAGTTACAGGTCTCATGTATCCTAATCTGGGAGGTGACATCCTATCACTTTTTCCATATGCTTCTTCTATAGAAGCAAGTCACCAGATGCAGCCCACACACAAAGGATAACACAGGGGGATGAATCCAGGAGGCAGGCATCGCAGGGGACCATTTCATCGGCTGCCTACACAATGGCACTTTGTTTATATTCTGAACATTAGAGCATTCTCCCAATCCCGGCTTTCTCACGAAGGGGGACAGGAGTCAGGTGACCTTCAGCTTATCACTGGACTGGTTCCTGCACAAAATTTTCAAGGCAACCTATCACAATTTAAAATATTAATCTTATGATAATTCTTGATGGCAGAAGACCTGTTTCATTCTCTAAAATGTGATGTTTGTCATGCAGCGATGACTCTGCGTTTGAGTATGCAAAGTTGATTACTTAATATTAAATTTAGAAAAATCCTAACATTTTTTTTTTTTTTGGCGGGGGGAATCCTGCAGTGTGGGCTGCTCTGGCCGCTGCCTCTCAGAATCAGAGATAATCAAGTTTAGAGCAAAGGTGGATTTCTTTTTCTTTCTTGATGAATATTTCCCTGCATGTCCTGGCCCAACACTGGAATGAGGTCAGCTACTGCCCTCTCCTCTGCCTCCACAGAAATGCTAGTTTTGACAGTGAACTTGGTGGGGACTTTAGCCTCACAGCTGGCACTGGTTCTAGCTAGTAAGTAGTTGCAAAAGGTGAACTGGTCATTTCTGAAGAGATCTTTTATAATAAAAATGATTGTACAAGTTAACAGTTGAAAGATAAGTCACTGAAAATCAGGGGTTGCTGAAATCCCTCAGTCTTACTTTGAGACTCATAAAGGTTTAATGACGAGTGTCATACGACTGATGAACAACGCTGTTTGAAAAATATACACTATCCCAACCTCATCCCCCGAACAACCTACCCTGGGCTAGTTACCTTTACGTTGGACATTCCACATCTCTTCCCACATTTACACAGATCAAAATAACTTCAAACTGGGGAGCAATTTGGATGCACAAACTTTAGGGGGAAGACTTGAGATGGGGAATTACTTCCCAGCCTAACATTTTTTTCCAGTGAAGACGCTTTGGGAGCTAGTGGCCAACGGAAGGGTCACGTAAACAAAAGCGCAGGATCAGGCGAGGCGGGGGAAACACGTGGCACGGAGCAGACAGGCCGGGAGCGCCGCTGCGGGGAGACTGTAAATCAAGGCGTCCTCTTTTGCCTTTTATGAGCGGCCACCCGGCTGGTCAGGGCGCTGAAGCGGGCCGTGATGTTGTGAGAAATAACAATGGAGACTCTAGGATGTCCTAATACAAACACCATCCCACACAGGAAGGGCAGGCTGCCCGGCAGCCCACGCCCTGCTCCCCCTGCCCTGGTCTCCTCTGTCCTCGGCCCCTCCTTTGTTCACATGCTCCTGGTTGGGCACGGATGGCCCTCACCACCTGGCTGAGCAATCAACAAGACTGACTGTGGTGGTCCTGTCAGCCCCAGCTCTTTGTGAACGAGTTTCTGGTCTACAGCGTGGCTGGAATCAACTTCCCAGACTCTCCCCCTACCTTTGCCCGGACAGGCACTGACCTGCGCCTTCCGCTGGCCTGGCACCCACCACCCTAAGGTTGTAAGTCGTCAGCGGTGGTGAGGAAGACATCTCCCCGTGCCCCGCCCCCTCGGAGGCAGCCAGAAGTCCAACACTCTGCTTACAAACTCTTACACTTAGAAAAGAACACTTCGCCGTGATCCCACATTTATGTGCGGCAAACACTTGAAACGTTGATGATTTATTCAGATTTTATAACTTATAGTAAAAATAAATTCTTGTTCAGCATAATATATATATATCAAAGATTTTTTCCTCCCTGCACATGGAACATCCAAGATGCTGGGTGAAAAAATGTGTCTGTTTTCCTGTGTGTTTGCTGGGTTTCTTTTTTTTTTTTTTTTCCATGGTCTCCATAAATCCAGGGAACTCCTTCTTGGACCACTAGCCTCTCTCAATAGAAGCGTGTTTTCACTGGGATTTCCACGTTCATAATTATTCTTCTCATTTCTCTGCCACGAGAAGACAGGCTGGTATTTCATTGCATTGGGGAAGTTAATAATATGGTAGGCAAAACATCAGGAAAAATTATAATGAATGAAGCTATACAAATCGGAGGGAAACACATGTTGCTGTTTAAAATGTTCCTGTCATAAATCCTGGAAATTTCACTATAGTCACAAGCAAATAACTCTTTAACGCATAAACACTCAATTAATTAAATGTAATATGCTATATAAGTTTGAATGAATTATAAATAGAGAAATGGTCAAATAATGGTACTTGAAACCACTGGCTAATAGAAATTCATCTCATTCTGAATTTCTCAACTGGACTGAGACCCGTCCAGAGCATTCTTTAAAAGAACTGCACACAGAGCTTATAAATGTAGAAGTACTGACTCCTTATTCAGGACAGAGTGATCGAGCCTCACGCCCAGACCCAGAAAAAACAAAACAAAACACAAAACTTCTCTCGTTTTAAATTTCTATCTCTTGGGATGTCTTCGGAGCAGTTGTTGGAAGAGTTCTGTTTTCTCCATTATTTCCAATTTATGGAAACATGGACTTTATTATTCTCCTGCTCCTCTTAAGTTTCTTGAACCATTTTTATATGGTGCTTAAGGGGACACATCTCACCTGACTGATATTTTGTAATCCCTAAATAGCTACTTCTCAAATGTGGCTCTGAAAATGCTCCTTGTGGAAGGGCAAACATTTGGAGAAGTGAGAAGCCTTTTCCGGCCTGGGCTCCGTTAGATGGCTATTCTGTGGGCTCTTCCATCACCTCACGCCTGTCACTGTAGTCATGGTAATGTTCAATATGGTTCACTCGTTCATTCATTCATTCATTCAGCAAATATATAGTCCATGCCTACTACTGAGCCCAACCCTGGAGAGCTATGATGAACCAGCTATAAGAAATCCTTTGGATCTTAGGGCCCACTATAATTTTATGTGTTTAGTTAAACTAAAATAAAATAATTTTATAAAAGGAAAGAGCCTTGGAGACTTGCTTTTCAACTCCTTCATTGTATGACAAGGAGATATTGACCTGAGTCAGACAGCATCTTATTTTTAGTGTCAGAACTGATTGGACCCAGAACTCAGTCTTTTTTTAGTGTGTTTCTCCAAACTATGTGGTCTCTACTCACTCTCTTTTAATTGTGCAACAAACACTTATAAAAACTATGCAAACCGTCATAGAACAGATGCATCCAAGACCAGGCCTGTTTTTAGAAGAGTTGCTGGGCCATGATTCTTTTTATAGAAATCGGGGAAATCAAATTTGGTGATACAGAAGCATTGACTTAACCTGAAAAAGAACACCTAATTATAGAAGTGATAGCTCTTAGTATTAAGCTTAATGCATAACTCTGTATAGAAGCTTTAGAACTCGGTAATATTTTCCTACAAGATAGAGAATAAAGCAATTGAGGTTTGTATGATTCAGTTTTGCCACTTTAACAACAACCCCTTTTCTCCAATCTCGCGGGCTGTGGCAACACCTGTTTATTTCTCACATGTTGGAGAATGTGGGTGGGCTGCCATCTGGGAACGGGAGTGAAGGGGAAGTCCTTACTGGATGTGCTGTCTTCTTGGCAGAGAGAAACGAGCAGGAGAGAGCCTGCGGAAAGACGTGTGATGGAATTTACGTCTTCTGCGTAGACAGGGCATGTAGCGAGTCACCTTGCAAAGACAGGGCGTGTATCGAGTCACCTTGCAAAGACAGGGCATGTAGCGAATCACCTTGCAAGTAGCCTTACCTCCATGGGGTTGGGGATGTGTGCAATCCACGGACAGACACGCAGAGGACATGCTTAGGAACCCCATGAAATCGGATCAGAGAAACAGAATGTCTCTCAGCTGGAGTGATGGAACTGTTGGCCGCTCCTGCTCTTTGCCTGCCTGCAAGAGCGCCAGCCCTCTCTACCCGGTGGACACCTGCTCTCTGGGGCAGAGATGTGCAGCCGAGGAGGCAGGGCGAGTCTCTGACTCCTCAGGACACTCAGCATCCCGACCGCTGCTGAAGTTCATCCTACTCTGTGTTCTCTTTCTCTCATTCCTTTCCCGAGAGCCTAATTCTGTCTCAAACACAATGTAGGTTCCTCAGGAACTCTTGTTGTGCGGGGTATGGCTGGAACGCTTGTAGTTAGAACAGGGTTTCAAAGTAAGCAGTGTGCGGTTGCAGGGAATGGAAACAATGTTTACAGATGAGTTCAGAAATCAAGACCCATATTTTAAAATGCTCTGCCACAAGAAATGGTTTTCTGTGTGACTGTCTCCTTGCGATTCCTCTTTTAGTAGAAACGCAAGCTCTATGAGAGCAGGAATTCACATCTAATTCTGTGGTGTCAAGTTAACATGTAAAGACCTTGAGGGACCCAGAGAGAAAAATGTTATCACATTTAATCATGCAGCCTTGTACATAGCGAGTTCTTCATAGATTTTTTTTTTTTTAAAAAAACTAATTTTCAAAGAACAAAGAAAAGTAAAAGAGGAGAAGTGAGGACTATAGGAATAAACCTAGTGGCATACTCTGAAACACTTCTTGGGCAGAGAAGCTAAGACACATGGACATTTCTGAAGCTAATTCCTCCATTAAATTTTTTTTTTAAAAAAAGAACAGAAGAGACAGGATGAGGCAGAGATCAATAGAGGAAGGTACTGCATAGAAAAGGTCTGAGTCCTTAGTAATTAACTGATGCCTAAGACGCAGGTATCAAGCATGTCCTGAGCATCTGAGTGCCTCCCAGCATGAAATCACAGGGACCCAGAGCTCCATCTTCCTGGTCCTCTGGTGCCCAGAGTCATTCCGGAAGTCTCCAGAATGCCCGGGAAGCAGACGCTGCCTGCTGTTGGCCCTGTGTTTTGTTTCTGAATCCTTAATCGTGCCCCTGCTGAGAGTCCTGGAAGGCCAGCCTCCATGGGCTGACATCCTTTCTCCTGTCACAGGTGCTTTGCGGTTTAAAGGGTGCTGTCTGCGGAAGGAGGAAGAAAGCAAGATGGAGAGAGTAAAGTGGATAGAGGGTGAAGGGATGGGAAGGAGACATCATCAGAGGGAGAGAAAGAGAAAGAAAGGGGAGGGATGCAGGGGGAAGAGAAGGGATGGAGATGTCGGTTTTGAAATCAATGAAACGACTTTCTAAATGATGTGTGTATATTTATTGTGTACTGAGAGGGGAGGAAGAAGAGAGAGGAGAGAGGGGACAGCTAGCTTTTCCTTTGATAACTTTCCCTTCCCCAGATGTTAGGACAAGGAAAGGTACAGAGCTCCCATCTCTTGAAGACTTCCTGCTCGCCAAGTTCTTGGCTCCATGGCTTGCATCTATGAGCTTACCGAGTTTCTATTTTCTGATGTAAGTCTGTGGCCTCCTCCCAGAGGGGAAAAAAACGGTGGCTCAGGATCAAGAGGTCTAACAAATGGATCCCGTCTCTACGGCATGGGGCTTACCCCCGACAGCAAGTCAATGTCCCGATTCAGCAGACAGGCTGCTAATGACTTAAATATGCACGTACACCTGCCAGGCAGGGAGGAGAGCCTCTTCGCTGAATTCAAGGCGCCCAAATGAGGAAACGGAGCCCAGAGCTGGGATCTGGGAGAGATGAGTATCGGAGCCAACCAGGTTTAGCACAGCGAGCCTCAAAGACTTGGGGGAGACATTCACTAATGATCCGAGGAGACGAGAAGCTGTGCTCGCCAGACGTGGCCCACGCCGAGCTGATCTGCGGGCTGCTCCGTGCTGGCGTGTGCTTCTGCGCACCTGGCCCCTCCGCACAGTGGCGCAGCCAGCCAGCCAGCCAGCCGCGCGGCTCAGACCTGTCTGACCCAGCCCTCTCTGTACGGCTTCGGAGCCTCTGACGAAGGCCTGCTGTGGAGACTTGTTGGAACAGCTGCCCGGGACGCCCTGTTCCTCCCTGGGCACTGTCCTTATGCCTTAAATCCCTCCACACAGTTTCCATGAGAGACGCCAGGTTCATGTCACATGGCCCCGTGCCTTTGTGACACCACCTCTACCATGTGACCCTCTAGCCCAGTAAGGAAAAGCTTGCCACCGCTGCTGACTTCTGCGTGGTCTCACTGTGTTCCGTTTGGCCTTTTTGTGCAGCCACGGCCACCAGTTCCTCATATTAAGTCACCCCTTGTACTCTCTGTCACAGCTTTTCCTTTTCCTAAATGGACCCAGGCTGACACACCCTCTGAACTAAGCGTCCTAGTGGAAGAGACCAGCCTGGTGGAGGCCACTATGAACTAGCCTGTGAGAAACCCACAGGCGCTGACCGCGCAAAGGGAAGAAAGGCATTCTAAGAAAAACTACCAGTACGCGCATTTCACCCTGACTTTAGGGTTCGTTGGGTAGAACTGTTTGTATAGCAAAGCTGGGGGCCGGCCATGTGAGGGTCCATGCATATGACACACATCCAGTTTTAGTTTGGACGCACTCTAGGTACCACGGCCGCGCCAAAGTATCAGCAAAGCAGGGAAAGGGCGAACTCGGGGGAAATAAACAAATGTGTCTGGAGCAAAAACAGCCAGAAACAGAAAAGGCGTATAAGGGAAATAGACCTTCGGAGGCCAGAGTCAATAATGCTCTCTTAGCTTTGCACCGCATCCCTCTGCGAGGGCTTTCAGAGGGTTCCCTCTCTCATCATATATAAAGTGATTTATTCTCCAATTTCACCCACATTTGCTGAGCGGAGACCCTTTGTCAGGCTCTGCACTTGGCCTGGGGCACGCACTTGCAGAGGCCAAGCAGCCCCAGCCCTGCCCACGAAGCTCAGTGGGGGGAGGCAGGGCGGGAAATGGAAAAGGGCCCACTACCCGCACGGAAGAGCCAGGGAAAGGGGGCTGGACTGCGAGGCCTCGATGGCGTGCACTTTGGAGAGGTATGCAAACAGCACTGGAACAACCTGGGGACATGTGGGGTTAATGCAGGGAGAAGAACTAGAACTAGGAAGAACTCGCAGTTTCAGGATTGCCGCATGCTGGGAAGATCGTGGCTTGTGGCACTCGGATGACAGGTGTGAGCTGGGATGACGCATAAACCGTGGTGGTGACAGGGTAGAGCAGTCACTGAGACGGAGGCGAACCGGGGTGCACGCGCAGAAGCAGAGCCTTGACTGCGCCTGGGTCTCTCTGCGTCTTCCAGATTAGAAGGGGTGGGAAGGAAATGCAGACCCGCGGGCATAGATCTGGTAAAATGTGTATTATGTCCTGAAAGGGGATGAACTTGAGTGTCTCGCCTCGTTGGGGTTAAAAACTCAGTTCCATTACTTAAGGATTATGTGGCGTTGAGTGAATTGCTTCTCAGATAGTCTCCCCTTCTCTGAAGGGCGAGGTCAGAGGATGAGTTGGGTAGTCATAGTAACGCTGTTCCCAGGGTTGACCTCGGTCACTGGAGGTGCTGGAACAGAAAGGGCTAAGTGATGTTTATCTCCCTAAAAAACAAACACACACAACAGAAAATCAACCAGAAAGAAAGGGCGTAGAGACTCTTCTGGCATATGCTCAGAGTTTCCCAAATGTTCATTTCTACCCACCTGAACCTCTTCTTCATCCCAGATGTAAGGTTTTCTGTTTTGAAATGTTGAGGAATACACTATCCATGTGTCTTAGAAGATGCACGTTACCCTCTGGAGTGTGTCAATGAGGGAGGATTCAATGGGAAATGCCATGTTTTGAATAAAACAACAACAAATCCCTTAGGGTGTGTCCCAGGTCCTCAGGCATAATTAACAATTAAATACTTAAAAAAAAAAAAAGCTCAGTGGGCTCTTCAAACATCTGGAGGCATGTTCAGGTATGGGGGTGTGGGGTTCTTCCACGTATGAAATATACAGTGTTTTCGTAATCCTGGCAATCTGGTGACAGACGCGGCTGCCGTCCCGCGGAACGCAGAACGTAAAAACGAGGAAGCAATTAAGGCGTTTTTCGTTCCCTCCGAGGCTTGCAAAAATTGCTTAAATATAGCTAGCCATCCAAAACAACATCCATTTCAGTTTTATCAAAGCCAAATTTAAATGTTATTTAATGCTTCGACCTTTTGGCCAAGAATCCATGTCAAGTTTTTTTTTTCTTTTTATTGTTATTTTTAATTTAAACAAATGTTGCCCTGGACCGCTTTCCCCTTTAGCAGAATGTTTGTGAGTCTCAGAGGAAACTCCAAGTCTGTCTTTTTTTTTTTTTTTTCTTGCTGTAACATTTACAAAGGATGCGTCTCCTCTGCTTGCAGCGAAGGCTGCAAGGATCACCTCATGCGCATGCGCACCATCGTGGAAGGCCGGCCCGTTCCCTGCTTTCTTCCCCTTCATGTCTCTGCCATTTGGAATCCAGTGCACCTTTCAAGGCCCAGCTCAATTTGCCTGTCGTGGAAAAAGCCTAGATTTGGCCGCCAGGGAAAAATCATAAGAGGGAGGCAGCTGGGCTGCAAACGCAGGCAGGTTCTAACCCCTTGAGCGGCTTGCTTCGGTTCGCTGAGCCTCCCTCTCTTCCCTTCCACCCAGTGGGAGCCCTCGGGCTTCAACCGGCTGCTGAGAGGAGAAAGCGTGTAACAGTCAGCTGTGGTGACTGCTGCCCACCGTCCATGCCCCTTCTTTTGGGAACAGCTCCGATGGGACTTTAGCTTTCTCCAAGAAGAGACTGTCAAAAAAGGTGACCTGTCTCTCCTGGCCAAGAGGTGGCCGTGTGGCCAAGGTGAGGCCAATCAACCAGAGCTTCTCTCCCTGGGCATCGAGTCTCGGGGGGAAGGGACACAGAGAGAGGAAATACTCGCAGTTCTTCCTATTCACGAAGGGGCCTTTAAGCCATTAGCTCTTTCTGTTCCTGGATCGCCCCAAACCGCCCCAGGTCCTGCTTTATTTTTGTGAAAATCTGGTTTTTTAGTTTTCCCTTCAAGTTGGTGTGCTACTCCCTGCATTTCCAGTAATTTTTTTTTCTCAAGTTAAACATAATTTATTTCTGTTGCTAATAATCAAAGAACTGCCAAAAATATTAGCTCCTTTGCCCTGTCTTTCTTCCAACAGAAACTCTTTGTGCGCCTCTGAAGTGAATTAGCATGCCTTCCTTCCCCGAGGTCAGCCAGTGTTGCCTGTATGACTATTAATGATCCTCAGCCCCCCGGGCCTTGCGGAGGCATTAGCTTGTGGCCCCGGTTCCTTCCTGGCCCCTGCTTCTCCAAGGCAGGAGATCTGTGCACTAGCTCCGCGCTCTGCACCCGGTGGGGCCTGCCGCTTGCCAGCTTGCTCAGACTCCCAGGGGTGGGCCGGTCCTTAGGGTCTACTTTCCCAGCCAAATAGCATCTCAGCCAAACGTCTTTGGGGAATTCTGCTGACCCTTGGGCTGAGGAACCCCATGATAAAAAATGAAGCCAATAAAAATAAAACAAAGTGTTCGAAAACTCAGTATTTTCTACAATCGTTCGACCACAGCTACCATGCTCCACCTTTTCTCTTTCTTTGGGTAGCGCCGCCGTGGGGTCGTGGGGAACACGGGTCTGCTGAGAACGCACGTGGCGTTCTGTGGTCTTCTAGAACTGCGGTGCACAATCCCAGAGTTTTGGGATCACCTCAGGTTTTTTTTTTTTTTTTCAGTAGAATCCACTTTCAGTCATTGCCCTTTTGACCAAATGTCTATACATTATTTTTCACCAGCTGTGTGTTGAAGATCCCTCTCCTCAATAACTGAACAACGACTCTGCAGTAGACCCTGTCCTGAGCCTTGGGATACAAGGGTAAATAAAGTGCAGTTTCTGCTCTCTAGGGGCTAGAACAAGGGGGTGAGCCCAACACAACAGCGATGATTCCAACAAGGCCAGGCACGGGGGCCTGTGGCGGCTGTGGGTGGTACAAGGCTGCATGAGGAGGCCTGGCTTGCTGGCTAGGGTCCCCGGGGGAAGGCATTGTGGAAGACAGCACACCTGAGCTGCTCCTAGTGAGCCGACTAGGAGTCATTTACCTTGGGTAATATTAATCACAGTCCTGCCTAATGTGTGCCAAGTGTTTACACTGAGGGAGACCTGCTGTGTGTTTTCAATCTTTACAACAGCGTCACCACTAAGAACTGCTGGAATCCCCCCAGTTCACTCATGTGGAAACTGAGGGACAGAAATTTGTACCTGAGACCCAGGCCCCCAGGCCTAAGAAAGAATGAAGTATTTTCTCTTTTATAACAGCTCACACCAGTTTTTTTCTAAGCATCTTACCCCATGGTTTTAAATACCATCTTCCCTTTAGCAGAATGTGCCATCTAGCGAGTCTATAAGGACAGTTTTCACTAGGGCCACTCTGTCCTTTCATATTTGTGGCAGAGGGAGCAAGCAAACTACCTGGCACCTGTCAGGCTTCTTTCTTTCTTTCTTTCTTTCTTTCTTTCTTTCTTTCTTTCTTTCTTTCTTTCTTTCTTTCTCTCTCTCTCTCTCTCTCTCTCTCTCTCTCTCTTTCTTTCTTCTTTCGAGGAGGAGAGGTAAAGACAGACTCCTGCATGCACCGTGACCAGGATTCACCAGCAAGCCCACTAGGGGGCGATGCTCTGCCATCTGTGGTGTTGCTCCAAGAGCCTCTTCAGAGGCTTCAAGAGCCTCTGAAGAAATTCTCGTCTCTCTTGAGCCCAGATCCTAATTTTCTGCAAAATGCCTCCACATTTTCCATATGGATTTTTCACATGCTCCATTGCTCAGCAACCAAGCTCTTCTTAGTGCCTGAGGCAGAGGCCATGGAGCCATCCTCAGTACCTGGGGCCAACTTGCTCCAATTGAGCCATAGCTGCAGGAGGGGAAGAGAGAGAGAGAGAGAGAAGCCATAGGGTGAGAAGGAGGGGTGGAGAAGCAGATGAGAACACAAGGAATCAAACCTGGGACATCCACACCCTGAGCTGATGCTCTACCACTGAGCCAACTGGCCAGGGCCAATTATTTTCAACCTTGCATAAATTGGTCATATAGTTCTTATAGGTTTGTTTGTCTTAGCTCCTGAATCAGGGTAGATTCTCCATATTTAACCACTTTATTTGATCAATATTTAGTCAAATTTCAGTCTGAGTGTGTGTGTGTATTTATACGTGTAACTGTTTGTTGGCATAGATACTTGTTGTGAGTCTGAACTGAGAAATGGAGTTTGGAGGAACCTCCTATCCAGGAACAATAAGAGCCTCATTTTCATAAGAGAGAAAAGGGTGTGAATTTCTAGGGCCATAGTGACACTAAGTTCCATGTGACTGTCGTGAGGCTGGGACACACCAGCACGGCCTTTGTCAGTGGTGAGGTTTGGGATCTACTGTTAATGCGATGCACTGCAGGGGGCGGCCTCTTCTGTTCACAGTTGCCCTCTGACCTCTCTTACTTCCTGTGCCTCTGAGGTCGTCCTGTCCTCTAGTAAATTGTGGCATCCCGCTAATTAGGGTTGCTCAGCCGGGGACACTGAGATTCAAGAGAAACAAGCCAACTTCCCTGATGAAGTGTGGAGAAAATGATGATTTGGAATCCCTTCTCTGTCCTACAAACAATATTTCTAGAAGACTGTAACCGAAGGAGAAGAAAAGAAATGAACAACCAAGGACACGCGGTGGCCACTGACCTCCCGCCTAGAACAGGCCGGGGATGGGTTCTGCGTTTCCAGGCTGACCTCTGATGTCACGGCGAGTCGGACCTTAAGACGCTCAACCCTTAAATTCTATACCTTACGAGCCAGAAACATAGTCTAGTTCTCTCCCACGCTTCGGGTTTCTAATGTGCGTAATGCACTGCAGTCTTGGACTGCAATCAGCAAGATAAATGACAAACATATTTAAAAACACACACACACACAAGAGCCCGCGTTCCCTGGCAGAGGCCGCCCGGCAGGCCGCTTTGGTCTGCTTCCACGTGTCCTCGATGAGGTGCGTTGGCAGGAGCCTCTGAAGAAATTCTCGTCTCTCTTGAGCCCAGATCCTAATTTTCTGCAAAATGCCTCCACATTTTCCATATGGATTTTTCACATGTTTTTTTATCTTCCCGGGCCAAAGAGGTCCGAGTTTAAAACCTAGGAGAGCATTTTGACCTGAGAGGGTGGTGACTGCCATCATCTCTGGGCTCATTCTCTTCGTCTTGTCCTTGGCTGCTGCTTGACCTGTTTTTCCCACGATCCTTCTTTAGTTAGGTGATATTTAAAAGTGCATGCGTGCGTGCAGAGATGCATACGCACACACACACACACACCCTGGAAAATGTAGTGAACCTAGAAAGTTGCAACGGTAGTCAAGTTGAATGTTCTGGTTCTTCGAGGTGTAGTAATACGCGTTTGAGCACCAGATCGCGTCTCTACCTCATCCGCTGCGGGACCCAAGAAGAGACTTTGCCCAGACGTAGTCGACGTGACAGGCTGTTATTGAAACCAAGTGCCACTGCACATTCCCCCGGGTGTCCCGTGCCGCGTGTTTCAGGCCACAGAAGAAGAATCTATAGAAGAAGGTGCTTCTGGTCAGGAGTCGGGAGACCTGAGTCCACTGCTGAGCCCACCGCCGAGCATGTCCGCGGCTGCTGATGTGCTCCGTGGACCTTGCTCAACTCCCCTGATCTCCCTACAAGTCCTTTCAATTTGAAAGTAAACCCTGGTCTACCTGTTTCACAGGATGTGGCATTAAAATGCAAACGTTCCTGGGATGTTTCAAATAGTGCACCTGAACACTGCTTTCCCCTCATGATGAGAGCTGGTCATTATTTAAGCTTCAGCGGTTTTGTTATTTATCAAAATAATAATAATAATAAAACCTTCATCTCCTTCCAATGGCGTTCTATCCCCTGGTTAGAAAAAAACAAATTCTTTTCCATGACGCCGTTGACTCACGCTGTGGAGAAGCAGCTTACTTTGATTTTTCTTTAAGTTAACCATGTTGCCTTTGCCTTCGCCTCTATCCTTTCGGTTGAGTTCAGTGTTTAACTGTGTTCTGGACTTCACGCAGCCACCGGGACAGTGGCCTGGGCGGGCCGGGTGTCCTCACGGAGTGCCCCGTGTGATGTGGCTAGGCTGGCTGCCTGGGGGTGCCTGCTATGCTGAGATGGTGCCCTGCGTGGAAGCACTCCCTGCCGGTCAAGTGCATGGGTGCAGCCTGGCCTCCAAGGCCATGGTCTACTTTGGCTTAGAGCCATGAACTGTCCGCTTTGCTCGTGTTCCTCCGAGACGAGATTCCTTTTGGAATAACGCTACTTGGTAGCAATTCGAATGGTGGCATTTGTTACGGGTTGAATTGTGTCTCCCCCAAATTCACATGTTCATGTGTCTGTCATCCCTTGGGTATCAGAATGTGCCCGAATTTGGATATAGGGTCTTTACCAAAGTAATAAGTTAGAAAGTGGTCATTTAGGGTGGTGGGTCATAGTGTATTATGTCTGATGTCCTTCTGAAAAGGGGACATTTAAACACAGCAATGCCCACAGATGGAAGGTGATGTGAAAAGACCCAGAGGACAGACAGCCATCTGCAAGTCACAGGGACAGGTCTGAAGGACAGACCTTCCTTTAACAACCCTCGAGAGAGACCGATCCTGCAAACACCTTATTTCGGGCTTCTGGCCTCTAGAACTGTGAGATGGCGAATGTCTGTTGTGTCAGCCTCCCAGGTGGGGGGCCTCTGTTAGAGCAGGCTTTGCACAGCACTACAATGGTGCTGTAATGATCAGTGTGGATAGTGCTGTAATGATTAGTAATAGTGATGAAGATCTCTTACTGACTTGAGGTGGCTTTAGTTAGAGGTAAATTATAAAACAATGGAAAGGAGCTAAATTTCTGGGTTGGGGGTCAGAGAGAATCGTAAATTCAAAGGCTTGACATATTCAAGAAATAGAAAGGCCAGGGTGGTTAGATTAAAATGACCAAAAAGGGGACCGATAGCAGAGATTAGGGAGATAACCCCGTTTGAAGCCCTTTGCGGCCTCTGCAGGTGTTGGAAAATACGGCTCGCTCAGCTCACTGGTATACACTCCCTGAGGGAGGACCCCTTCCTGTAAGATCCTTCCCACATGGACACCTTTCTACAAAACACTATGTATAGATTTGGAGGAAAACATGTATATGTTTTTGAAAACCCCTTTCCTCCCCTTATATCCAGTAGCTCAAGCACTACTCCCCCAAACCCTGTGGCAGGTTGGAGGTCAAATAAGCAAAGGATAAAGAGGCAGAAATGATGCTTATTTCAAACGAGAAAACCAAGGCCCAGAAGATTTAGGTATGCACTCTGAGAGAGGCCGAGTCAGGCCTGGCGCCCACAAATCCCAGCCTCAAACCAGCGTGCCTGGCCTTCCTCCCAATGTGTGTAAGGCAGCACAGCACTGGGGGTTCATCCGTGGGCATCGGCACCAATGTCCAGCTACGGGCATGCTGCCGCTTCTCCAAGGTCTCTGTCCACGGGCTACTTCCTCTAGGAAAGCTCCCGTTCTGCTGCTGCACCCACTCTCTCCGCCTGCAGAGAGGTGCCTTTTAGGAGACTCCTTTATAGCTTTCCAGGTGCAGGTCTCATTTCCCCCACAAGGGAGTCAACTTCATTCACTTAATACACTCTCTCAGGACATGGCTTCCTGAGGCTGACGGAGAGCCGATGAATGCATCTGTGTGTGAGGCTTGAGGAAAAGTAACCAGGAGACCCGAACTTCCGCTCCTAGGTATCGACCCCAAAGAAGTGTCCACATACAAGATTGGCATGCAGAGGTTCACAGCAATTTTATTCATGATAGCTCCTAGACCTAGAAGCCACCCCATGCCCAGCAGCTGGGGGGACGAGTAGGTAGAATGTGTTATCCTCACGCGGTGGACTGAAGAGGGGCATGCCGCATGCTATGTTAGGGATGAACCCCAAAGCTGCCGTGTGAAGCGAAAGAAGCCAGACCCAGGGGACGGCATTGTACGTGATTCTAGTTACATCGAGTGACCAGAACAAGAAAATTTATAGAGACATGAAACATATTTGTGGTTGTCCGGAGTTAGGGATAGGAATAGGGTTTTCTATAATGGAGCACAAGGGATCTTTTTTTGGGGGAGAAAATGTTATAAAACTGATTTATGGTAATGGCTGTAGCACTTGGTAAGTTAACTAGACACGGTTGAATTATACACGCAAAAGGGGTGGATTTTAGGATCGGCAAAATATGCCTCAACAAGGCTGTTTCAACAAAAGAATACAAGTAGTTTTCAGGACTGCTAAGAGTAGCAGAAAGATGGAAACGGAGGAGGACAGCACTCTGCTCCCTCTCCACTGTCACCGCGTTCATATAAAGGCCCACACTCCATATCCTAGAGTTTTTAGAAGTTGCAGAACAGTCCGCCCATTCACAGAACCATCAAGAGGATCTGAAATCAGGTTTGCAAATTGCGAATCCATGGTCCTGCTTCTATTATATTATTTTGTCTGCGGTCAAATAATACCACTTACTCTCACTATGAGGAATCAAGCCTTGTCATGCTACATCCAAGTAACCTATCTCTCCTTAGCTATATTGTTTTTAAACATAAATAGATGAATAGAAGAGCAGTCAGCGAGCCCTGATAGCACTTAAAAAATGTGAGGCTAATTCCATCAATAAGAAGGCGCACTGGGGAAGACGGCCTTGGGGCTGGCGCTCCTGCCCTACCTACCTTTAATCCCTGGATTTTTTCACAGAGAAGACCATATGCGGCATGCCCTCTCTGGAAATAGCTCATTACGGCCTTTGCATAATGGCTGGTGAAGTAGTTTGCAAAAGAAAACATAATTAGTCACTCAAGCACGTCCTTCAACCTGAACGACAGGCCCATTTCCTAAAAAACAAGGCCATTCCAAATACGTAGGTGTGCCCTTTTCTATCGGGAAGGAGACTGGATTTTTTTTTTTTTCACCGCGGTGTGTTTCAACTAAGGCAAGTTTCTCTGGACTCCAAGAATTGCCCTCAAAATCTACAAACTCCGTATTATTTGAGCTATTTAGAAAAGGAAATGCTTGCAGCCAACTGGAAGAAACTATTCCTTCTATCAGGTAGAGGCATTTGTTATTCTTGGGCTTGTGGGCAGCGACCTCTGCCACGCTTTCCCGGCGACTTCCACAGATACTGAAAGGCAGCCTGGGGCAGTGCCCACGTCTCTGGCAGGCCTCGGACCAGCCACTTTCATTTTCAATATTGGGGCACCAGGCTGGCTATGCATTATGAACGTTTTCTGGCCAAGACGTGATTTTAGCTTTTTTTTTTTCCTCCCCTAAGTTTCTTGTGGTATATGATAAGACTAACCACTTTCTAAAACTACATTGTTTAGGGAAAAAAAATCTTTTAGATACTCTGAAATTTACCAGTTACCTATCTATTTCAACCTGGTAACTGGGTTAGGAAGCTGTGACGTGTTCATATCAAAGAGGTGTGGAAGTGTTGGAAGGTCAGAGCTGCCGAGGGTTGAGGGATCCAAGCCTAATGTGTTCATTCTGAGAAGGGGGAATGGGAAGGCTGGAGAAGATCGCTTCCCTGAAGGTCACACACACACACACACACACACACACACGCACACACACGCACGTCACCTCAGTAGCAAAGCCAGGACTGATCTGACATTGCCCAGACTTGTAGTCTATTGCCTTTTTCACCAACACCAAACACCCTGCAGGGCAGTCCCTCCACCCCCCGCCCTGTGCACTTCCTATACTAGATGTGGCCATGACTTCTAAAAATATCTATAAACATTCACCCACCCATCCCACACATCCGTTCCTATTTGCATGCAATAAAGAAGTAGGTAATAATGGCTGTGAGCCAGATGCCATGTTTGCGCCATTCGCAGACACTCTCAGAGGTCCCCAAACTACGGCCCGCGGGCCACATGCTGCCCCCTGAGGCCATTTATCCAGCCCCCCTCCGCACTTCCGGAAGGGGCACCTCTTTCATTGGTGGTCAGTGAGAGGAGCACTGTATGTGGCGGCCCTCCAACGGTCTGAGGGACAGTGAACTGGTTCCCTGTGTAAAAAGTTTGGGGACCCCTGCCCCTTGCCAACCAACCTGTTCTAAGGGGTCATTTGAACTGTTTATTTTTTCTATAAATCTCAATAACAGTTCCTATGGATTCAACACATAGTTCACCCAGGATTAAAGAATCCTTGGTTTTTTATTTGTTTGTTTTTTTTAGAGGAAAACTTAGGGAAATTATCTAGATAATATTTGTTTTTGTTTTTACAAAGACTCTCCCAGTACTGGGTAAAATTCTTAACTGGAAGAATGCCTGTCCACAGCGCTTTTCAATGATAGCTTTTATTTCTGCGCAGCGCTGTAGCTGGAGAGGGAGCAGGTGCCCGAGAGGAGGCCTGGGGAGGGGCACTGGGAACACCGCTGCTGAGGGGCATGCTGACGAAGGCCAAGGCCTGTCCATCCTAAGTCCCCCACACTGAGAGTGCTGGGTTCTCCACAAGCGGCTAGTGGGGAGAGACGGTTTCTGTAAGGCCGTGATGGCGAACCCAGGACACGCGTCAGCACTGACACTCGTAGCCGTTTTCCATGACACGCGGCCGCCTGTGGCCGCATACCAGAGAAGTATGGGGCCTCAAGCTGAGAAGGACGCTTCATCCTCGGCTCCTGCAGGGCCAGGTGCAGTAGCCGAGGATAAAATATTTGCTGTAGTGTAGACACTCTGTGCCGGAGGTAGGTCTGTAAGCCAAAACAACAGAACTCCGGCACAGAGCGTCTAGTTCTAGGACTTCCGGTTAGGTCGTTTTTCTCAAAGTGAGACACCACCTGAGTTATGCTCAGTTTTTTGGCGAATTTTGACACACCAAGCTCAAAAGATTGCCCATCACTGCTGTAAGAGATTCCCTGATCTTGATGCCCAGTAAAATAGCCTGTGATTTGGTGGGAATTGTCGTGAGCCAATATTTGGAGGAAGGAGAATTGCATCGATTTCTTTTTTATTTTATTATTATTATTATTATTATTATTATTATTTTATTTCTTATCTTAAGTGAGAAGCAGGGAGGCAGAGTGACAGACTCCTACATGTGCCCCAACCAGGATCTACCCAGCGAGCCCCCTGACAGGTGATGCTCTGCCTACCTGTGGTTGTTGCTCCGTTGGCAACCGAGCTATTTTAGCACCTGGGGTGAGGTCATGGAGCCATCCTCAATGCCTGAGGCCAACTTGTTCCCTCAATGCCATGAAGCCATGGCTGTGGGAGAGGGAGAGAGAAATAGAAAGAAGGGAGAGCGGGAGGGGTGGAGAAACAGATGGTTGTTTCTCCTGTGTGCTCTGACCAGGAATCGAACACAGGATATCCATTCTCTGGGCGGATGCTCTACCACTGAGCCAACCAGCCAGGGCCCATAGATTTCTAAAACCATGCTAGAGATGCCTCCTTACATGATGACTTGTTTGAAGAAATTTTGTTTTCATTGTCAATCTTTCTTAAATAATTATGATTTTCTGCTATTATACAGAATAAATTAAGGGCCACATCATAATATTTGGGGCTTATTGATACAACAGGCACTTTGGAATGCATTGTGGGGGTGCCTGTGATAGAACCTAGGGACACAACGGGGAGAGGAAGTCCACCTGGCCCCTACCCACCAGGCAGGTCTTGACCTTGTGGAGGTCAGTAAGGAGGATAAGCACACGACACTGGTCCAGGGAACACTGCAACTGTGGCCGGTTCCCTAAGCAGAGTTCAGATTGTTCTGCTTCTCTGGAGGGTGCAGGTGCTATAGGAGCTGAGGTTGAGTGACTTGACCTGGTCCTGGAGGTGAAAGCTGTCCCGCGGGAGCAGAGAGGACTGCCTGCCTGAGAAATAGGAGTCAGCATTGTCGGCCGAGGCCCTGTTGTGATTAAGGGTGGGGGTGCTCTTGAGCAGGATGATGGGATTACACGAGTCAAAGCCCGGAGCACTGTAGGAATTTTGCTTTATTCAAAGAATAGACTACTTCTTGAAGAATGAATTATAGGAGAAAAACCGTGGCTACAAGTACGTCAGTTAGGAACCTTTTGTAGCTTGGGCGTAATGGTGAGATAGATGGACACGTGTGGACAGAAAGAAGAGCTTACTTAGAAGTGATTATAAGAGGGGCAGCTAATGGTAAAACATGAGGGGTGATGGGAATGGAGAGGCCTAAGGTAAATCTTAAATCTCTGGCTCTCATAACTAACTGGGTTAGAGTGTCATTCCACTATTACAGCAAACCCTGGCAAGTGAGCAGGTATGGGGCAAAGAGCATGAGTCTGACTTTGGACATACTGAGTTGTAGCAGCTTTGAGCTACCTAACAGGCGATGGCAAATAGGCAATTAGACATAGGGAGCTCTGCGTGTCGACTGGCTGTCTTCCGAAACCGGGCCCCACGGTACTGACTGCTTCTGAAAAGCACCTCTCTCATCATCTGCCTCGTCGAGAAACTAATTTTGATGTTCCTGATTCCAAGACGAAAAGTCCAGGGGAAGCTTCTTGTTCAGTGTTCAGTCAGGTGCCCACACTTGGCCAGCACAGCTGTAGCACGAAACGGGTACAGGTCAGGTCACGGCACGCCCGGCGGCTTCTGTGAGGGTGATCCGGCTTTCGGGAAGGTGGGGGGGGGAGAGGATAAATAATATAAAACTGCACTCTCGCAGTGCTAGGCTAATTAGCTGTCGGAAACCAGCTTTGGAGTGGATCTGCAGAGTCAGTAGTTTGCATTTCCCGGGGCTCCGGGGCGCGGGGAGTGGGAGAGCAGAGGGCTGAGGGGCAGTAAGTGCAGCCGGGGGAAATATACAAAGGAATGCCCTGCTTCGGGTATTGCATTACACAGTATTATCATTATATATTTATGGGCCTGTCTACTTTAACAGACTGCAAAATTCCTGAAAGCTGGGATCATTTCTTATTCATCCCTGTGTGTCTAGTGACTAGAAAAATACCTGCTCAGAAATCCTGGATGGTTAGCCGTTGAATGAACACGTTAATAAAAGCGGGTGTAAGAAACGGAGGGGAATGTGATTTGGAGCCGGCTCCTGAACCTTCCTCGACGTCAGCTGTACATCTGTGTGACAATCTCCTTGATCTGTATTTTCTTAGTTCTGAAATTCTGTTCTAGCAAAAACATTTTTTTGGCCAAGCAGTTAACTTCTGACTCTCTGGGCAGATGTTGTCCAAGTAGTTGATAATATCAAATTCTGCCTTAGTTCTCTCCTTTCCAAACCATTGAAACATGAGGTAGTGGAGGAAGCACACGGGGTTTACATCAAATGCACACGGGTTGAAGATAGAGCTTCTCCGCTCACTCGCTCTCTACCTCTGGGTTGTTTATGTAACATTACAAACTTTAGTTTAGTTTTGTTGTGTATTTTTTTTAATTTATAAAATAAGAATGCTAACGTTTAAGTTGCAAGGCTTTTGTTATGGTTCAAAAGAATGGATTTATATCCTTAAAATATCGAGGGGACTGCTTTATAACATCCATAGTTGTCTAACTGCCATGCCCACACACCTAAAACTAAAACAAAATAGTATTGTGTGTGAACTGTAATTGAAAAGTAAAACTAAAAACAATAGATGTATAGATGCTGAAGTTTAGGAGGCCCTAGTACACAATAGCTACTCGTTTTCCTCACCAGACGCCTCGGTGGGAGTGGGCTTTGGGTCTGAGTCGTGGCGATAGGAACCTCTCTGTCAGGTGTTACATTGACCACACTTCACCCTTTCATCTGCTCGGAGTGGTTTCGGGTAGTTTAATTCAACTGGTCTCAGTCATTATGTCCCCAGAACATCAGTCTTCCCCGGGCTAGATGGATAATATTAAATGATACTGATCTTTCCCCAGTTAGTAACGAAAAGAATTAGAATGTTTTTTAAATTTCAAGTTTTTACTTTATATAGTAAGATGTTTTCAGTGAAAAAGGTTGAGACTTCTCCTTGTTAAAACAACTCCAACATCTTTGTTTTTTTTCATGGATTTCTGTTCCAGGGAACGGAAACACGTTTCTGAGTACCTGCAACATCGCAGCCCTGCGCTATTATGGCAGGTACAAGTGAGACTCGGCTCTTCCCTCCTGGGTTTCATAGCAGAGTGAGCAGAGGAGTGATCAGGAGAGGGATTTTTTAATGACAGGGGACACATTAGCATTGAGTCTTTAGTATGGAATCTCAGTGAGGTGAGGAGCGCTGTGGGTGCAGGACGTGGCAAGAAAAGCGCGGGCTCAAAAAAAAAAAGAAAAAGAAAAAGAAAAGCGCGGGCTCGGGCAGACGGAAGGATGGACGCCACCCTCTCTTCTGTCCCAGCGGTGGCGTCGGCTGAGAAACATGCCATCATTTGTTGCTGACAGCATCATGGCATTGCTGGCGGTAAGGACAGCTTGAACAGACAATGGCATTCCTAAAGGAACACCTAGAGGCCAAGACAGAAGCACCTGGTAAAGGCTGGGAAACTGTGGCCCAACCTGTGGTGGCACAGTGGATAAAGCATAGACCTGGAATGCTGAGGTTGCCGGTTCAAAACCCTGGGCTTGCCTGATCAAGGCACATATGAGAGTTGATGCTTCCAGCTCCACCCCCCTCTCCTCTAAAATGAATTAAAAAAAAAAAGAAAAAAAAAAAAGGCTGGGAAACTGTGGAAAACCTCTCTTGAACCCAAAGGAAGGAGACCTCTGTGATCGAATAGAAAGACACAGATAATTAACACGAGCGACTGTGCCGAACAATACCCACACACTTACTCTAGACATTATCTCATTTAATCTTCCACTGGCATAAACTTGTATGATCTGGTTCTACTCCTATCTTACGGTCACCTGCTGTGTGTTTTCCAGGGTCTGCTTAGCTGGAGAAGAGAGTTGAAGGAGACAGGCTGACTCTCAGCCTCCTATAACTGAACATAACCTAATCACTTCTGATTATGGTCCATTGACCAGGACTAGTCCAACGGCCCCAAACTAACTAATTACAAGGGAGGCTGCGAAATAGACTATATATTGTAGATAGTTGGAGAAACTATGTCTGTTTGGCTGCATTAATGGTCTTTGCCACCTACAGGAAGGAATTGTTCATCTTAATCTCCTCTATCAGATCTGGGCTATTGTTGAGCGCACTGGCACCTCAGTCTGCAATTGCTTGTTGACCTGCTTAGTTCCGATGTAGACTTTGTTTAATGTTAAGGTTGAACCACAGTCTCCCTGAGTTCTGTGGGATATGTTTCTGATAGAAAGCATTTAATTTCTGAAATTCTCTTATAATTAAGCAAGAAAAATAATCAATAAGCCCTTTATGATAAAAAAATAAGACACCTTTTAATAGTTTCAATGAATTTTAGAAATTACGAGACTTTGTAGGTAAGGTATCACTTAGGCAGTCCTAATCAGCTTTCACAGATGCGGCAACTAAAAAGAAAGCATTATCGGGGTTTTAGGAACAGCAATGCTGGGGAAAATGTAGCTTTCTCCTCGGTTATACCACTTTCTACACAGTAAGCTCAGGGTTGGTCCAGCAGAAAGGAAGAAATGAATGTTTTCTGTCCATTATGAAGAAAAAGGAGGAAGAGGTTACCACCTTTATGTTATTGACCATTGGATTAGACCAGGGGTCCCCAAACTTTTTACACAGGGGGCCAGTTCACTGTCCCTCAGACCGTTGGAGGGCTGGACTATAAAAAAAACTATGAACAAATCCCAATCACACTGCACATATCTTATTTTAAAGTAAAAAAAACCAAAACGGGAACAAATACAGTATTTAAAATAAAGAACAAGTAAATTTAAATCAACAAACTGACCAGTATTTCAATGGGAACTATGGGCCTGCTTTTGGCTAATGAGATGGTCAGTGTCCGGTTCCATATTTGTCACTGCTAGCCGTAACAAGTGATATGACACGCTTCTGGAGTCGTGATGTATGCGTCCCGCGTCACCAGAAGTAAGTACTGTATATGAGCGATGCCGCCACATACAGTACTCCAGGAGCACAGGATGCTCCTCTCACTGACCACAAATGAAAGAGGTGTCCCTTCTGGAAGTGTGCGGGGGCCGGATAAATGGGCTCAGGGGGCCGCATCTGGCCCGCGGGCCATAGTTTAGGGACCCCTGGATTAGACTGTTGCTCGATGCTTTGCATTTAACTAACCCTTTGAGTAGTGAGTTTGTTTTCATGCTCGCTGACCCCCGGGAGTGAGGTTTTTTGATTTTTTTTTTCAAAAAATGAAATTAGTTCCAGTTACAGTTTTATTAACTTAAAATCATGTTTTTATAATAACCAATTTATGGAAACAAGAAAAACATACATTTGCCTTTTTTTAACATTGCCTTCCACATGTGCGCTCGTACTCTGGATGGTCAGGAGGCACAAGGATGTATATGAACGTTCATACTACTCAAAGGGTTAATTATCTTATTTTATGATCACAGCAACGTCATTTGGTAAATATTTTTCTCCTTAGGTTACGACAGAAGAAACTGAGGCACAGAGGTTTTGAACGACCCTGGCACACAGTAAGTAGAAGGGCAAGCCAGCATCTTGTCCCTCCAAATTGGATTTCTCACTCTTCCCTTTTGCAGCCCACTGTGTGCGTTGTTAGAAGACCAATCTCTTGGCTTTATTGGCAATGGGTCTTATTGGGAGAGTGCTATTGTTTAAGCGGTTCGCAACAACAAACATGGAACTCAGATCATGAGCTATAGAAAAACCTTCCCCCCCCCTTTGGAGGGTCTTTTACAAATAAGCTATTTGTTTTTGTCAAGGACAGGGTTTGGTTTCATGGGATACGACTTTGTTTTCAACGACTCATTAAAGAAAGATGACTTACTGCCCTGTTTTCTAAATCTAGTCACAGACCACAATCACTTGCAGGAAATGGAATGTTTACTTGAGTTTATTATACAAGGCTCTGGATATGAGCTGTGGGATTTTTACACCTCATAGCAACGGTATTACAATTTATTTACAACTTCATGTTGGCAGCTGCACAAACTCTTATGAGAAAGGACAATCACACCTTGGGGACCAGTAATTATAGGCAAAGGTATAAATTGGGCAAAGCAGTGTAAGCATTTGGCACTTAAGTTGAAGAGAATAGAAATGGCTCTGGCAACTGGACAGAAAGCCAGTCTCTTGTTCGTTATGGGGCCATGAACTAATTAAACTGAACTTGTCAGAATGGACCGATGAATAGATTGAACTGGATTTTGGCACTGACTGGTCCCACGCTCATGAAAACCAAGTTGTTTTAGTGATGTCATCATTTGGAACTTCTAGCTATGATATCACTTTTGACAGAATTAATGTGGAATTAATACCATATGTACAAGCATTAATAGGTATTGACTTTGAACACTCAATGATTATTGGAGGTTGGGTTCCAAAGGAAAACTATGAGATATGTCTTCCTAGCATCTCTAGTTATCAGATATCAAACCCAGATTAGACATGGACTTCAATGGGTTTATTAGAGTTCCTCCAAGACGAATCCATATATATTCCTCTAAAAATATTTGCATAAGAACATGTGTTTAAAGCATGTTTTATTTGTAGTAATATTGAACTAGGGATGAGAGGATTTAAAATTAAATTCACAGTTAAAAGAAATTGCCCAAAGAGTTTTTTAAATAAAACTTTTGTATTTTAGTTAAACTTAAAACAAAGACATGAGAAGGTCTTATTAATCAAAGTGCTGGTCATGGTTTCTGATTTTCTAGAGTAAATGGGCTCCCCCTTTTCTTAACAAAGCAGATACTATCTAGGTGAAATCTTTTTTTTTTTTTTAATGTTCATCATGACAGCTTCTTTTGAATCTTGGGTGTGGGATTGGGTATAGTAGTTTTTATTCATCAGCAAACATGTAATTTCTTTTATGTTTGAAGCCTTTTATGTCTCTTTCAATTTCTTATCATTAATTCCTTATATTTGCACAGAAATGAAATCTAGAAATGGTACCTAAGAGTTAACAGATAAGCAAAGGAAGGTAGAGAGGAGCTGAGCACGGAGCCTTGAATAACTGGTGAGGCTGGAATGAGGCCAGGCGTTCTTTTGCGCAGTGTGATGCAGCTGATCTAGCTGCATTATCTACGGAGCACTTTTCCCTCA
Source organism: Saccopteryx bilineata (assembly GCF_036850765.1). Lineage (NCBI taxonomy): Eukaryota > Metazoa > Chordata > Mammalia > Chiroptera > Emballonuridae > Saccopteryx > Saccopteryx bilineata. Next base: position 258,689,283 of record NC_089494.1, read on the forward strand.
CAACAGCGCACTTCACAGTTAGAGAGCTGCAGGCTCTTGCTCAACGTAAGAGCGTTGAACTCACATGTGTCCAACCTCAAAGGACGTACATTGTTTAAGAAGGTGGCTTGACTGCCCGGTACTTTTCCTACTTAGCAAGTAAGAAGCAGAGGGTGCAGAAGAAGCCGGTAAAGCTTGTGTTCATGACAGGAAGGCAACATGGCGGACTAGGAGACCTTGGTTCCAGTGCTTGGTCACCTGCCCAGTGCTTCATCCTGGCGAATCCCACAGCCCCTCTGCATGTGTCCTGCCCTGGGATGCCACCGTCTCCTCACAGGGGTTCCTGTGAGAACCTAAGCCCACACCAGTAAGTGCTATAAAGTACTGTTTAAATGTTCGTTATTATTATTGAAGTGTTGTGGTATTTCTCACTGGGGTCTGTCAAGAGTCTTTGTGTATGTGAATGAGTATTTAACAAAATATGCTTGGCTTCTGAGACACTTCGGCTACCCAGTGCAATATGATAAAGAAGTATATACTCTCTTTTCATACAGACGGGAAACCCCAGTGCCCTCCCGCCTGGAATTTGGAATAAGGCTGCACCACCAATTTTGTCCATCACAAGCTATGATTCCTTGGGCAAGACAATCGAACTTTCTAAACATCAGTTTCCAAAAAGTGGGAATGCTAACATTTCCCTCTGTGGGTCGTTGTGTTACTTTGCTAGGGCTGCCATAACAAAGGACCCCAAACTGGGTGGGTCAGACATCAGTAACTGATGGTCTCACAGTTCTGAAAGAGAAACATTCCAGATCAAGGTGTTGGCTGGGCTGCAGGTGTTCTGACAGCTGTGAGGACAATCTGTTCCATGCCTTTCTTCCATCTTCGGGGGGTTTGCTGGCGATGGCTGCTCTTCCTTGGCTTGTAGAATCCTCACCCCATCTCTGTCTTCATCTTCACATGATGTTTTCCCTGTGTAGTCTGTCTGTGTCCAAATTTTCTTTTTTAAGAAGGACATAAGTAATATTGGATGAAAGCCTACCCTAATGACTCAACTTAACTCATTACATCTGCAAAGACCCTATACCCAAATAAGATCTCATTCTGAGGCTCTGAGAGTGAGGGCTTCAACATATGAATTTGGGGATGGGGGAAATAATTCAACCCATAACAGTTATTGTATGGATAAAAAAAAATTAATGTACATCGAATGCCTCATACATTTGACTCCTGGTTGATAGTCTGTGCTAGTAGGACTTCATTCCTGTTGGTTAATGATGCTTTTGCATCAGAGGGAGAATTTATAATGTGGAATGAATCTCTTTATGGCTCCGTCCAGAGACTTTATCGCGAGGATGAGAAGCAGTGTTTGTGGTTATTAATTATTATTTTCTCACAGCTCCTTTGGACTTTTTCCTCAGTCTGTGAGATTTTGAAGGAAGTCCAGCCCATCACACAGACCAATATGTCCTGTCCAGCCACCTGCTTTTGAGTCAAGTCTTTTCTTCCAGATAACTCCCAAAGGTTTTGTAGCAGATGTGTAAAATGTTCCAGGCTACCTTTTCAACATTTGTATTAAAATGAAAAAAAAAAAACAAACCTGGGAGAAAAGTTTTCCCTAATGCATTCTATACAAAGAGCATATTAGTGTTTCATTAGAAAGAGCGAAGTTTCCCAAAGAAATTAATAAATAGATATAAATACCTATAAGTAGGTAACAACAAAAAAAGTAACCTTTTATTAGATACCTAATCCCATGTAGGTATGCTGATATACTGTTATTCACACAACAACCAGGGAGGAGAAGTATTGTCAACTCTGTTGTCTAGATGGGGACATGGAGACTGAGATTAAATATGCTGTTGGAGGTCCAGAGCTGGCCTCTGGCTAGAGCAGAGAGCTCGGGACAGGTGTGTTTGCTCCGTCTGCGTGGAGCCCACAGTTCACCAGAGCAGAGGGCGGTGAGAATGTCTGCTGGGTGTGAGAAAGCCCCCCTTTCTCATGGGATGGCCCTTTCTGCCCCTGTCACCTAGTGTCTTTGAATCTCAATATCCTCCTCAGAAGAATGGAGACCATAATACCATTTGCAGGGGGGCGGGGAGGGAAGGGGGTTTATAAGGATTAGTTGTGAGAACCAGTGATGGCAAGGTGAGCTGTAGATGGAGTTCAAAGCATTTCATTACAGAAATAAGACGACAAGCCCATAAATGAATGCGTGAGAAAATGCATCGAAGGGTTGTGAGGACCAAACCTGAGTTTATGAGCAAATTTTAGGAAAAGTGACCCTGCAGAGCTGCTGGAATTAATTTTAGCAAAGAACTATAAAAGGTAGACTCCATGACAAAAGAAACCCATTCCATTTGGAAGTGCCTATCGGCCATCGTGGTAGGCGAGGCCGCGTGCTCCCTGTCCTGCGTGGTCTTGCTCACTCCTCAGAGGCACGCCCGAGGGAGGTGTTAGGTCTCCATCAATTTACAATGACACACAGAGAAGTGTGCCTAAGGTTACGCCCCTTTCACAGGTCACAGAGCCGGACTGTGAACGTGGGCAGGCTGACCCAGAGACGGCCGTGAGCTGCCACGTCTACAGCCTCCCCAGCGGAGAGGCCCAGGCCCCTGACAGCAGGAGGCGAGGCTCGGTCTCCTGGAGCTGCTCGTACAGCACTGAACAAGAACCAGACTGCAGTGTCCCCCTCTGCACACTGCAGTGTACTGTCTGCCTCAAGGGGCTGAGGGAAGGATGAAGATGAATTCATTCCTATTCAATGCTTAGCACAATTCCCGGAACGTAGTAGGTGTTTTATAAAAGCGAACTGTCATATGGTGATTATGACTGCTGTGTTGTTTGGTATGATTAAAGTCACAATGTGACATTAGACAAAGACCTCCAGGCCCACTTTCTGTTACAAGGCTTAGGACCTCTAGATAGATCTAAATATTTCAGCACCAGGACACCTGGCTTGACTCAGAATCTTAGAAATTGTTAACCTGAACACCGGTCTTCTGTAAAGAAACAGAACTGGTGAATTTCCTGGTAAACCACTTAACCTCTCCTGTAGTACTTTATAGGGTTTTAGTTTGACTGATTCTTAGGAAAAAATATTTTTGATGATTTTACAGTAATAAACATGCATTAACATTTACTACATTCGAGGCACTGTTCTAAGTACCTTTCGTGTATTATCTTATTTAATTCTTAAAGTAAGCATATGAAATATTAGTCTTCTATTCTGAAGTCACTAAGAGAATATTTAAATAACTTGCCAAAGTCACGTAGCTGGCAAGTGGGAGAGCTAGGATTTGACCCCTAGAAACACAACCCAGGACCCTATTTATGTACAAACGTTGATTAATCACTTCCACAACACTAAGATTCATATGTATCTAAGTGAAAATAGCAAGACAAGTTTCTTTCACTTTATCAAATAAAAGTGAATTCTAATTTTTCTGCTCGAATAATTCAGGTTTATAATATCACCGGACTGGACATGCTACCCTCAACTTAACTGGTGTAAACAAAAAATCATAATTTTTTATTCTCCTTTGGTGGTGGGCAGAAAAAGGACCCTCCCCGCCCCACAGATGATCCACATCCTAATCCCAAGAATCTGTGAATATGTTACTTCATGCAGCAGAAGTCACTTTGCAAATGGGATTCAGTTAAAGATTTTGAGATGAGATTGTTCTGAACTACCTAGGTGTTCTCAGTGTAATCACAGGGTTCTGGTAAGGCAGGAAGGAGAGAACAGAATATGCGAGGACAGAATGAGAGAGAGAGAGAGAGAAATTGAGATTGCAAATGCTAGCTTTGAAGATGGGGAATGGGGCCAGGAGTCAGACAGAATGCCTCCCAAGAAAGGCAAGGAAACTCCTTCTTGGAACCTTGGGAAGGAATGCAGTCCTGTGGACCCATTCTGGATTTCAGAACCTTCAGAAGTGTTGTAAGCACCTACCTTTATGGTATTTGTTACAGCAGCGAAAGGAAACTGGCGTGCTCCCACGGGACTGCCGCTGGGGGCTTTGTGATAATATGTGCAGAGTCCTCTCCTCCCTAGCCCCCACAGCTTTTCTTCCTCCTGCTCAAAGAGAAAGAAGAATGACCCGGCAGTTCCACTCCTAGGCACATGGGAAAAAGACATGAAAATACACGTCTACACCGTAACCAGCATGCACTTATTATAACAGCTTTCTTTATAGCAGCCCAAATGTGGAAGCAACGTCGCTACACATCGGTTGATGAATGGGTAAACAGAATATGTTATAGACATATAATGAGAATTATTCAATAATAGGACGGAATAAAGTACTAATAAATGCTAACACACGGATGAATCTTGGAAATGTTATCCCACGTGCAGGGAGCCGGTCACTCCAGACCACTGTTGCCTGCTTCCATTTATGTGAAATGTCCAGAACGGGGAGTCCAGAGACCGATTAGTGGTCTGCGGGGGCTGGCGGTAGGGAGTGGGAGGTAGAGAGTGACTGCCAATGGGTATGACGTTTCTTTTTTGGGGTGATAAAAATGTCCTAATAGACTGTGGCGGTGATTGCACAACGTGGAGCATATAGTAACCCTCTCTGAATTGTGCACTTTAAAAGGGCAAATTTTACAGTGTGTGAATAACATCTCAATAAAAACATTAAGAAAAAAGATAAGGGAAGCAGGTATTTATACCCTAAGCGATAGGTGCCCCCATGTTTTGTTTGATTGGTGTATTATTCAGGGTTCTTAGGAGAAGCAGAGCCAACAAGAATGACATACATTATATATTTATATAATATGTAATAAACATGCCAATGTAATATAATACGAGAATCTATTAATTACATGTTAATGCATTTAATATACTATGTAAGTAATTGCAGTGAGTGATTTCCTGAAACACATAACCCTGGAAAGCCCACTGCTGTAGTTAAGGAGGAAAAAAAAAACCCCACACGATAGAGACACCAGGCTCGGTAGTTCTGACATGAGCTTCGCAATTAGGTGCCACCTTTGGGTGTGAAAAGATGATAACCCCCAGCCAGGTCTAGAACACATGACAATCGTGTCACCCAAGATTTTACTCACCTGAGGGAACAAAATATTTTTGCTGGCTGCGGTTCACCTTCTCTCACACATTTTACAATGTGTGGTATTTTAATCAATGTCAACCTGCTTCTTTGGAAACGGGGGTTTGGAAATGCCTGATACCTTTTTTTTCCCCCTGCATATGGGCCCTGGCAGCATTTAACTCTACGAGAAGGTATAGACTGCTTTCTCCACTCTATGCCTACATAATAAATTCAGCACTCATTAAGATGTTCTCGAGAATTCCGCCCTGCTCTTCATGCCTGCATCGCCAAAAGGGAGGAGGGGAGGTGGTGCCACTTAGAACAGAAAGGCGTGGCCATGCTGTACCAGGATCTGGAACTGACTGTGAAAGCACAGGGGGATGACTTAGTTCCGAGTGCTTTGATGGTTGAAACAGTGGAAATACATGATTGTCTGGGCTTAGGGGAGAGGAAGGGACACAGAAAGAGAAAGTCTGGAATGATAGACAATCTCGGAGATCTTAGAGTTCCGGGCTTGTGTTGAGCCTTCTGGTCAACCAGCTCATTGTTGGTTTTGATGCTGGGTCACCCACAGATGCTGGTTCTCACTCTCGCCCTTTCTCAGAAGTGAGCGTGAACCCTCCACTGCTCGCTCTGGGCCTCTGCCCATCCCTGCTCACTCTGAGGACTGACATTTGATGAGTAGGCGTGCAGCTCCCACCTTGCACGTGTCCTTCCACGTGGAGAGATGTCTGTGAGAGGAACACTTCGGCCTCTCGCGTGGCCTCCCTCAGTCCTCACGTGGGTGTTTCTGATCATTGACAGAGAAACTGCACAGGCACAGCCCAGTCCGTCCTGTCCCCCATCCCCTCCTGGAAACCAGATCCCCGCGTGGAGAACTTGCTCCAGGTAGGACTTCTTGTGTGGAGAGACTTGCCTCTCGTGTGGCGGTCCAGCGCAGTCTGCGGCCGGGGAAGCAAGGTGGTGTCATTCTGGGGTTGATGGTGAGGAAGCCCCGTTTCTCACCGACCTAGCCTTTACTAGCAATAAAGCTGCAGTTTCACCCCCCGTCTCCCAGCGTCCCCGTGTTCTGTGCAGCTGCTGCAGAAGACGGGTGGGGAGGAGAGATGCTGTTTGCTGCAGCCCTGGGTCGGCCTCCTGTCTGGATCCTGGCTACTTTGGTCTCAGACATTGCCTAAGAACATCCCTTCCTGCTGCAGAAGTCTGAGGAACAGGATGGGGTGCACATTTTGAAAGAATCATCTATGAGGCATGTGATCATGACCCTTTTGTCCATTTTCATTACTCTTTATATGTTAAAAATCAAGATGGGAGATTTGTTCTAATTAAAATGTAATTTTGAGCCTGACCAGGTGGTGGCACAGTGGATAGAGCATTGGACTGGGACACGGAAGACCTAAGTTTGAAACCCTGAGGTCACTGGCTTGAGCGTAGACTCATCTGGCTTGAGCACGGGACCACCAGCTTGAGCGTGGGATTGTTGCCTTGAGTGTGGGATCATAAACATGACCCCATGGTCACTGGCTTGCACCCAAGGTTGCTAGCTTGACCCCAAGGTTGCTGTCCTGAGCAAGGGGTCACTCGCTCTGCTGTAGCCCCCCAATTAAGGCACATATGAGAAAGCAATCGATGAACAACTAAGGTGCCGCAACAAACAATTGATGCTTCTCATCTCTCTCCCTTCCTGTCTGTCTGTCCTTATCCATCCCTCTTTCTGACTCTTTCTCTGTTTCTGTCAAATAAAATGTAATTTTGAGAGATGCATTCACTTATCCAGTTGTCCAATCTATGGTTTTGGATATTTATTTATTTATTTGAAGCCACCATTTTATTGAGGGCTGGGAGGACGAGACCCCATGTCCTCAGCCCTGCTGGGGTCTCCTTGGTGTTACAGTTGCTGAAAGCTTATTAAGCACCTATGACCTGCCATGGAGATGGGAATGTTGTTCTAGTTCTTAAAAGCCCAGCAGTCTAATGAGAGACACAATCACCTACACAGATGATTATGCCAAGGTCAAACTCAGTGATAGACACATGGAGAGAATTCTATCAAAAATGGCTTGGTCAAAATGATATAAAGGTGCTTTTTCTCCAGTTCAAAGCACGTTGGACTTAAAGATAAATGTCACATACCAACACCAATCAGAGCAGTCTAATTCTTGAATTGTAAAATATGATCACAGCTCAGATGATTGAAGGATCTCCAAGATGAGGATTTTTTTTTAATTGGATGGGTTTGTTTTTTATTTGTATTTTCCTAAACTTAGAAGCATATCTGAAACATAGTGGGTATTCAGTTATATATATTATCTGTTTCGTTCCTTCACTATCCACCCATCCATCTCTCTGTTGCACAAATACCTGAGTATGTACCCTGAAGAGTACTGAGTATATAGTTATAAACAAAAGCGACAGGGCGTCTGGTCTGATGGCGTTTATAATCTATTCATGCCTGACATCTAGACATCCTTTTATTTAAATGCACTCACATTTTAATGCACATCTACCAAATGCTTTCTGTTATAAATCATTTACGATAGTCTTACATGTTAGAAATATCATGCAATGTTTACGCAACTGTCACCTTCCCTGGGATATTTACATCTCCCTTAGAAACCGTCATTTTTGTTTCCAACTTCTTTTATGTCGGGTTTCCAATAGAGAGAGAGGAATAGAAAGCAGGATCCTGCAGGTCTAGTCTAGTCCTCGGCCCAAACTAAGGAAAACAAAGTGAAGCGTTCTGTCAAGAAGGTTCTAGAAGTCTACTTAACACTTTTCAAAAAACAAATTACATTTGAGTAGCAAAAATATAAGTAAACACATTGAATTTTATTGTTTGGATTGTTTCAGACAAAGAATCAACAGCGGTGATTATGAGGAAACTAGCAGGGGGCTAGCTCCCTTCCGCTGAGTCGCCTCTCTAGATAAAGATTGCAGGTGCAGGGGGTTCAAGTCTGTGGGCCACGTCACTGGCTCTGTGAGGCTGCTGCCCCCTGGCACAGCCTGGGTGAGGAGTGTGGGCATCTTGTGCGGAGGCTGCAGTGACTTCTGAGGGAGGACTCTGACCTTCCCTCCATGCTAAGCCTCAGTAAAGAGCATCTGTCGTGGCCACCCCGTTCCTGCCCCATTTGTAGCTTTTGGTAACTCGGTTTTCCCCGTTGGGCCCCTTCCCAAGGCATGAGGCACCTCCAGGAGAGCTGGTCAGGATCAGTTCTGGCTTGTTTATTAAGGTGACCAACTTTTTTACAATTAAATGGAGGACAAAAATAAATTGAAGGAAACAATATCTTAAATAATAGAAACATTTGATTCATTGCAACAATAATACACTATAATATGATAAATGCATAATAAAAACATTTTTAATATTTTATATTGTAATTATGCTTACATACCTATTAATTTTTAATAATAATTGTAAGAAAAAAGTACTCATTTAAATACAAACACATCACATCACACGCAATGGATTGACTCTGCATCAATCGAATACGGACATTTACAGATTTGTCTTCCAATATCAAAAAGGAGGACATCTAGGCCCTGGCCGGTTGGCTCAGTGGTAGAGCGTCGGCCTGGCGTGCAGAAGTCCCGGGTTCGATTCCCAGCCAGGGCACACAGGAGAAGCGCCCATTTGCTTCTCCACCCCTCCCCCTCTCCTTCCTCTCTGTCTCTCTTTTCCCCTCCCGCAGCGGAGGCTCCATTGGAGCAAAGATGGCCCGGGCGCTGGGGATGGCTCCTTGGCCTCTGCCCCAGGCGCTAGAGTGGCTCTGGTCGCAACAGAGTGACGACCCGGAGGGGCAGAGCATCGCCCCGCCCCCTCGTGGGCAGAGCGTCACCCCTGGTGGGCGTGCTGGGTGGATCCTGGTGGGGCGCATGCGGGAGTCTGTCTGACTGTCTCTCCCTGTTTCCAGCTTCAGAAAAAAAAAAAAAAAAGGAGGACATCTAGGAGAACACTTTTTGAGGGAGGATGGAACTTACAAAAGAAGGACCGTCCTCCCTAAAGGAGGACAATTGGTCACCTTATGTTTCTCCCTCCTCTTTTCCTCTAGGACCGACCTGAAGGTGTATACTTTTAAGTCCCTCCACAAAATGAGTTGTTCCAGCCAATGATGTCCAGACAATGAGGTCTCCCTTAAAGATGTAAAAGTGCATTAACCCCTCCGAGGGATGAAACGGTGTGTGTGTGGGGGTTGTCGGCAGGCAGGCGGGAAGGCAGGGAACCGGGACAGAGAAGGTAGGGTTTGGCGCTGCCCAGACACTGTCCCTGAGACAGCAGGGAAGACGGAGGGTGGATGAAGACAGAGAAACGTCGAGCAGAGAGGCAGGCTGGAGACTGTAGACTAAAGAAAGTGTGTATCTGTTAGGTTCTGGTTTGCAGCAGCTGCTAAAACAATGCTGTGTAACAAACCACCCTCCAACTCAGCCAGTGGTGTAGCAAACATAACTGGCGCCTGGAACACAACACTTTATTGGTGCCCCCCTCCCCTTCTACATCGCTTTTCCTGTCTGTCTTGGAGACCATTTGGCACCCCTCTGCGAGCGGTGCCCGGGGCAGGACAGACCCCCTTGCCCCCGCCTCTCGCTATGCTACTGAACCCAGCCACAAACTGCAGTGAGTACTGCTAGCTCACCAGCAGGGATCGGACCACTTAGGATGAGCTAGGCGGGCTTGTCTGGGTTCGCTCGAGTGTCTGCAGCCTGGTGGGCTTGCTCTCGTGTCTGCAGGTCGGCTCTGTTCCCCCCACCCTTCTCCGGGGCCCGTGGACAAGCCTCGGCATGTTTTTTGCATGGCTGGAGCAGAGCGCAAGAGACAGACGTAACCCCAATCGGACAAGTGTTTTTGAGACAGCTTGTATCGTACCCACCTATGTAACTTGCCCCGGGCAAGCCCATCGTGGGGACACATGATGAAATCACAAGGCCTGAACACAAGGTGGAAGAATTGGAACCATTATCTATCAAAAAAAGAAAAAAAAGATTGTATACTTTTCCCTGTCCTCTGACCCATCTCCAGGAAGTCTTCACATACTGCTCACAAAAATTGGGGGATATTTCCAAATGAATATGAAGCGATGAAAAAAAAAAAGCATTTGATTTTTTTTTATTAAACAAGAGCATCAGAAAAGCACACGACAAGTCAAAGAAAGCTGTTCGATTATGCAAATGAGATACAAAACCAACTTTTATTTCATTGGTGATAGTGCACTATACAGAAGGCTGAAAGCACTGGAGTATTTGTCTGCACGTACCTCTGACCCCCTAATTTTTGTGAGCAGTGTAGTTATGACGCTTAAGAAATATTCTACAACCATGTGACTGCAGTGCTTTTGGCTGTTAGAATTTGAAAATTCTCTGACCCCAGGCCACGTCACAGGGCAAAGCGCAGAGTGCGACACTGAAGGGGGCCTGAGCACCCATGGATTTCCTTTGCTTGTGTTCCTGGCGGGCTAACTGGGGACAGGAGCAATGGGAGACCAAGAGCTGGCATTGGACGGGGAGTTCTAGCCCGTCACACTTTCTACTTGATTTTTATCTATATGCAGCTCTGTACTGGCAGAAAGAGCTGCAGACCCCCGTTTTCCAGGCTAACCCAGGGATGGAGTCACAGCCATACGGTCAGAAAGCCATTCAGCCTCTGCTCCTCGTTGGACCAGTGGTACATCCCGGCTCCGTCCCCCACGACAGGGCCCTCGGCTCACTGTGAAAGAGGAGGAGGGGAATGCTCACTGGGAAGCCACGATGCTGGGGAACCAAGGCTGATAACAGAGCTTACAGAGGAGACATTGGCTTGTAACGCGATCTGGCCGCGAGGAAAGCGGCTCTGCTGGGGCCGGCCGGGGCGGGGAGTCGGGCTCAGGAAGGGGAATAATCCCCCTTTATGTGGCACTGGTGGGACTGCACCTGGAAAACAGGCCCCGGCTCGAACCTCGGACCCAGGCCATGTGGACGGGGAGAAGGCAAGCTCACACTCATTCATTCATGGCTGGGGGAAATGAGCTGTGGGGGAGGGGCAGGGATTAAAGAGCTTAATGGGCTTGCCTTCCTCCCTCCCGCAGCAGGGGACCCCGGGCAGCTGTACTGCGGCCTCTGGGCTGTTGAGGGAGGAGGCCCTTCACGGACCAGCTTTGTCCTTCCAACCCCAGTCCACGTCCTCCACCCCGTCCTCCTCATGCGCCTTACACCCCTCTGGACTTCCGGCTTCTCAGAAATCTCTCCTGCCTTTGGGCTTCTGTATCCCCCCCCCCCCACCACCACCACCACCAACTGCTGCTTTCCGCCGACCTGTTAGATATCAGCCACAGGGTCCCTTTCTCGTGGACCTTCCCGGACTCCCTGGCCGGGCGAGGGCCTCCCGGTCCCTGTCCCCCTCACACCGGGTCTTTGCCCGGCTCCTGTTCCTCTCGGCGGAGCGGTTTGCTCAGTGCTGTTCGGCACCGAAGCTGTGTGTGCTTTATCCCCTCTTGTGTCCTATTCCTGGCACGTGGCAGGGTCCCACACAAACCCGCCAAGGGGATGGAGAGCGGTCAGCAGCTGTGCATGGTGGCTGTGCGTCGGGCCTGTGCGCCTCCGCTGATCCTGTGCCCCCGGCCTGGGCTGCACCGCTTTTCTCCGTAACCCGTCCGGAAGACACTGGACGAAGATACTGGCCATGTGACTCCCGTTCTGGCTCTTCTGCTTATCGGCTGTCGGATTGCAGGGAAACCCCTGACCCTCCCCAAGCCTTGGTCTCTAGGCCTATAACACGTGGGTAGTAATGGCCTTTCTTGTGGGGATGTTGCCACAATATTATTTAGTCCATGATCTTTAGTACTCATACCATTTCTCTGAACAGTCAGTTCCTATCTTGAAATACGGAATAATCACAATTGTCCCGCACCGAGAACTGTGGGGGCCGTGGTGGGGGTGGAGTGCGGCCAATGGAGGACGGAGGTGAGGTCCTCGTGGGCAGGGGTCATCTCACCCTTTCCAGCCAGCTCCCTGCCGCCTCCCCTACCGCTGCGCTGACATGGCCACTAAGGTACGGAGATTCCCATGTGTTCACGGATGTGCGAACGTGCTTCAACTTAAATTCCTATTTCAGTAGAGGACCTGAGGGCGGTGGGGGTTCAGAGTCAGTGGCTGTCATCACCTCCGCAGCTGCTGGTTACTCATAGGCCTGTTTGCCACCCCCGGGGCCGCAGTGTGTGCACGAAGTAACTGCCCTCTGCATTTGGCAAGAAGAAAGAAATGATTTGCCCCTTAAAATGAAAACTGATTCTAGCCTCATCCCGCCCCCTCAGGGAGTGTTCAAGCTCATTCCAGCGTAGGATTGTGATTATTTTACTCAGGAAGACCCACTGATGGGTGGGCCAGGCTGACAAAACAAAACAAAAAAACCCAACACTCCCCCCCCCCCCCCCCCCCCCCCCCCCCCGTGGACTGGCTCAGCGTCCAGGGATGTGGCTGAGAGCGTGGACTCCACATCACAGGGCCGGGGACTGAATGCTGGCGCCATCCCTGAGCGGCAAGTCGCTACCATCTCTCAGTCTGTAGTTTCTCATCTGTGCTATGGGGGAAGGGGGGGTAACCGGTCAGAGAGTACAGAGGAGCTGGCACGCAGCAGGGGAACTGTGCAACTGCAGATACTGGCCCGTTCCTTTCTTTGTAATTACAATGAGTTTTCATTATTCTCCGATTCCATGTTAGCAATTTGACCTGCATGCTCAACTTCATGGTAACATCACAATCGCGCTGGCGGTGCGTTCCTGGTGACTCCTGAGCATACGCAGAGCGGTGAGGGAGGAGTCCCCGCGCACGCGTCCAACCGCGGGGAAACAAGGCGAGCTCTGCCTTCTTGCTTCAGCTACCTTACTGTAAACAAGTGTCATTTGTACGGTCCATTTAGCCTGCAGTTTTGTGCCTGTTGTTTGTGCTGTTTTAGCTGTAAAACGGCCCCCTGAGCACAGCGCCGAAGTGCTGTCTAGGTTTCCTAAGGCGGCTGCGGCTTACAGAGAAAACACATGTGTTAGACGAGCTTCTCGCAGGCACGGGGTAGAGCGCCGGTGGCTGTGGGTTTACTGTTAATAAATCAACAATGTATATGAAATAAGGCGTCCTTAAACAGACATACGCATAAAAACAAGGTTATATATTGATCGGCAGTGAAAATCTGTGGCCAGAGGCTCCTAGGGACCTAACCCGGTATTTTCGGTAGCAACAATGCCTCAGTATATTCACGCATTCAGTGTTGGTGGTGACTTTATCATACAGAGCGAATGCAAATAATGAGAGTCTCCTGTGCTTATGCATTCATTCTCCCAAGAAGATGGCATGGTGGGAGGTAGGAAGAATGAGGAAATGTAAGAGTGACTCCTCTCTCTCTCAATATGGGTAGATCTAGACCCCAAGAAGTGATGGCAGGCCGCAGAACACTCCAGAAGGATGCAGGGCATGACAGTTCTCTCTGGCTGGGAATGCATTCTCCCTGAAGGAAAGTATCGTCACCTTAGTGAGGCAGAGATTGATGAATTTGGACAATAAAGGATCCTCTCGACCCCACGTATGTTAGAAAAACCAGCCCATGTCTCCTAGAAAGTAAATGTACCAGGTAGGTTTGTGGTTTGTGCGGACCTGATGTCTGCTATTTTTCTACTGTTGATGTAGGTTGATCCGCACTCAAAGGTTGTTTTAGAAAATTGGGGGAAATGAAAGCAGATTTTGCTTGCTTACTCTTAAAGCACCCAGGAGGTGAGATGATTGTATTCATGCTAATAATTCATCACATTCAAGCGGATGACCTAAGGAAAACAATGACTTCATGTTTCTGCTAAGTCCCTTCCCTTAAACTACAGAACAGACCTATTTCTTGTGCCTGCTCAACATCATGCTGTAGAGTTGTTTTCTTAAGACATCAGTAAACCACTAGCAATTTCTGTCTAGGGACTGGACTGCCTGATACAAACGCTCAAGTGCCTTATGACCCTTTAAAAGAAAGTGTGACCCTAGAAACTAAAAGCCTTTGGAGATGTCCATACTGGGCTTTTGTATCGGAGCCGTATGGTTGCATATGCTGTTTCACTAATGCAAATAATTATGGTTTGAGGCTAGCAACAGACATCTAAATGCTAAGCTCCTAAATTAATCTTAATTCACAGTTTCCCCGTGTCTGTGCTCTCCTCTCTTCTCCTCTGTCCCCATTCCAGCCTGGACTTCCTTCACTTACTCATTTCCTCTCATCTCCACTGAGTACTTATGACAAGAAGGGGCTCCCAAGTGCCAGGTGCTGGGGGACACAGCCCTCTCTCACAGAGACAGTTTTATTCAGCACGCTTGTTTTCTCTCGAGTCTGCTAGGAGTTTTCTCTACGTCTCCATCCATTTTGCTTTCTTTCCCTTTTTCTTTCATGTAATAACTACCCATCCAGGGCCGGTGGTGAGATGGGAGAGAGGGGGCTTACAGCATTTCACGTCACTGATGGCAGTCTCTGTCTCTGTGTGAGTCAGAGTTTAGTGAGTCTGCATCTTTCTCTGACGCACTACGTCCAGGTCTCCGTGCTTCAACCTCCCAGTCTTCACCTCCGCGTGTGAGCACTGCCTGACCCGCTGTCACTATCTCTCATCTCATTTCCTTTGCGCTCTGTTTCAGCAGTTTAATTCCTCTTCTGTGGTTTGTGTTATCAGCTCTTTAATCACCACCAAATGCACCCCTTTAATCCCAGCCTCTTTGTCTCTGCCAAGGGTCAGCCCCGTATTTCCATCCCTCTGTTGTGCATTTTTCCTTGGTTTAGACCAGGGGTAGTCAACCTTCTTATACTGACCACCCACTTTTGTATCTCTGTTAGTAGGAAGATTTTCTAACCACCCACTAGTTCCACAGTCATGGTGATTTATAAAGTAGGGAAGTAACTTTACTCTATAAAATTTATAAAGCAGCGTTACAGCAAGTTAAAGCATATAGTAATAATTACTTACCAAGTACTTTATGTCGGATTTTTGCTAAGTTTGGCAGAATAAATCTTTATAAAACAACTTACTATAGTAAAATCTATCCTTTTATTTATACTTTGGTTGCTCCGCTACCGCCCACCATGAAAGCTGGAATGCCCACTAGTGGGCGCTAGGGACCAGGTTGACTACCTCTAGTTTAGACCTTCAAATTGCCACATGCTGCTCCGTTTACGAAGAGGGCCTGAGGAAGAGGAGCCTACTGAGTGAATGATGAGCAAGTTCACGGTACCTGACATTAAGAAGCCATAAGAAACTTACCAGTCAAAGAATTCTCATGTCCTGGACTAAAATATTTTAGTAACGTAAGCACTTGAGAAGAGACTGGAAAACTTGAATTAAAATAAGATCTTTTTTTTTTTTTTTTTTTTTTTTTGTCAAACGATGGAAAACCTGCTGATGTTTTGGTTTTATTAAACAAAATTCTTCAAGTCAGAAAAGTGAATATATATTTGAGAACAAACAAAAACATTGAACAGAAAATTCCTTCCAAAATAAAAACGCAAATTTCAAAGTGAGTACACTAAAGCCGCCCTTGTGTATTAAGTATATTCCTACAATCCCACTATCTGAGAGCTTATCGCAAAAGCTCGTGTTTGATCTGAAGATTTCAAATAAATGACTCACCAAGTTTAAACTGAAATCTCTACCCACCTCCTCCTCACACACACCTGTTCTTCCTCCTCTTCTCACAGTCTTAGTTGACGGCGCCATAAAAGTAAGATATCACATTCCTGGAAAAATCGAACATCAGGATTAAGTGGAAAAAAGAAAAAAAGAAGATTCCTTCATTCCCCATTCTTACCCTCCTTCCTGAGTCCCACTTCTTAGAGGGGATTATTTATGTTTTCAATTGTTACTGAAACAATAGTAAACAATTTATTATGACACATTTCTTGGGTGACTCTTTGCCGGAAACGATCAGGACTTGAGCTCACAGACACCACTGTCCAGTTTTGTTCAATGTCATCGTTAACGCTGTGGTTCTGGTTCCCCCGGATTTAGAGCGGCCTCCACAACGATGTCCCACCCGTTGCCATGAGGAAGTGTGGGCTTCGGTGCCCTTTCGGCCTCCTCCCTTCCTTGCACCTCCAAGTTGTGCCAGCTGAAGAGTTCCTTGCCCAATATCAGAATTTTCATGTTTACACTCTAAGGTTTTTTTTTTTTTTTTCTTTTAAAAATTTGAAAGCAAACAGACCCTCTTTACGGTATTGCGATGATGTCAGTGGAAAAGCGGTAACGGTGCCTCATTGGACTCAGGGAGAAGGAAACGGCACCTGATGTTATTTAGGATCGACAGACAGTGCATGCTGCCGGTGTTAAGTTCAAGTAGACTCTGTTCTAATTGCCTAATCTTCCGCCACATTCTACTTTATACGCAAACTACAAAGTTCTGCATTCTCTACCCTCTCCGGGCGTTTCTGACTGTTTTCTTGTCAGATGAAAGAACCAGACCCTTTCTTCACCGTATCCATGGAATTTCCTGGCTTTCTTATCATGTTCTTTGTTTAATAAAATCAACTCTCTATTTAAAGACAAAACGGGGAGAGTCTTCGAATCCTGTTCCAGTTTGGACTTTGTGTCTAACTCTTCCCCACTGTATTTCTGTATTAATCAGGTTAGGTTAAGTGCCCTACCACCTCCCAACGTCGGAAGCTTACTTTTACAGACAACTATACTTCACTACTCCCATCCCAGTCCCACGAGGCACAGGAGGGAGCTCTGCTTCGGGCAGACATCTTGGAGGCAAGCATTGCCCTGTGGGTCCGAGCTGTCCCCAGGGTCCTCCATCTCCTCTGCGGTCAGCCGATATCCAGGCAAAGACAGGTGAGGGGAAGGCCATGTGCCTCCAACCGATTTGGGCTGGAAGGAGCATATGTGACTTGACCATTTTCCATTGATAAAAACGTCCTGTCTGGATGGAGGAACTCCACTGTTTGCTTAGGAAAAGGGGAAGCACTCCACCTCCAACCACAGAGCTGAGTTAGTTTTGTGGACTTTTCTTTACCTATCTTTTTGTTTTGGTTTTGTTGGACGCCTGAAGATGTCCTCTCCCACCCCGAAGACTACGTGAAGACAAATGTTCTTAGTCCTTTTATGTCTAAAATGTCTTTGTTTCTCACACTTTGTGTTGACACTATGTATGGAATTAGCGGTTCTGTAGCATTTTTTGATGTTGTGTTCTCCATCCTCGTCTTTCTCCACCTTTCTCCACCTTCTAGCGCACCTTTGGGTAGAGGCTGACACCTCTGGGTTGATCCCTTAAGACTCCTTTTATCTTATAATATTTTTCTTTCCTTTGTTTTGGTTTTGTGTCCTGGGGTATTTTCCACAGACCATACTATTTTATTTAGAAAAGTTTTCCAGCCATCCTATTTTTAATTTCATGAATACTTTTCTGTCCCCTGATTAATCGTTGTATGTCAACCTGTGTTTATCGTGTTGATTTGATCTGTCCTCAGATATCTTTGAGAACCTTCCTTAGAATCATTTTTGAAAGTTCTCGTACTTTGTGGATTAGCTCAGGTTATTTCACTATTTTTTTCATCCATCTTGGTTTTTCTAGTCCGTGCTCTTTTTTTTTCCTCCCTCACATGTTTGAAAACTTTTAGTTGTTTGAAATAAGTAGCTGAAGTGGGTTTATTTTCTAGTTTAGGTCTATTCTCTGATTTGTCAAATGCCTCTCATATAGTTCTGTATGGAAGAGAGATACTTTTCAACAGGAAGACTTTTTCTAGATTACAGATGTCCTGGTATAGTAAAAAATATATATATCTATTTTTGTCCCATGCCTGTCTTTTGGTCACTAATGCGATGATTCATTGGTGGTAAAAAGGTCAGTGGTGCAAGATGATGTTAGCATGAGGGCCAATGGCCACAGTGTAGTTGACTATACCATGTGACTCTAAAGGGCTAGAACTTGCAGCCCTACCTCAGGAAGGGGAGGGGAGCTGGAAATTGAGTTCAATCACCATTCAACAGTGCTCTAATCAATCATACCTGCTTTAACGAGGCCTCAATAAAAATCCCTAAACAATGGCATTCAGACATTTTAACATTGAACTCATGTTCTCTTGAACCTCAAGATTCCTGCCTCATCCAGTTACGGCCATGGGAATGCCTCATAGCTAACCAGCCCCAGACTTAGTGACAAACATACATTCATTATAGAGTGCATGAGTCTGGGGTGGCTGGGCTGGCTTTTCTTCAGGCCACAGGCCAATAATCGAATCTACCTGTTTTTCCTGTCCCAGATAATGCCTTTGCCACTTACCTTGTTGCCTGAGCCATAAATGAGGCTGTTGGTCTTTATTTGCCCCCCTCTCCACCCTCCCACCTTTTCTTTTCTGGTCTTTTTGTAAGTCCTTCATTTTCTGCCTTCACGTAGGTCTCGATCTGCATGCTGCTCACTCTTCCCGGGCTGCTGTGATCTCTCCTTTTCTTAAGTATTGCAGTCTCCGTTCGTCCCGCCATTCCTTCACCAGGGGTTCATTGATATCTCCTCTCCAGGGCCACGCGCGCGCGGGACTTCTCTTCAGTGAGGCCCCACCCTCACTCTGCGTCAGAGCTGAGCCCCTGGCGTCACAGCGCCACTTCTGTCCCAAGGACCAGGGCGATTTTAGTGAATGAACCAGGCACAACTCCTGCCCTCCTGGGTCTCACCATCTAGGGAGGGAGCAGACTTTTCATCTGGTTTCCCTGCCTCCTCTCGTGCCTCCGACCGTCTGTCCACCTCTCTGACCCAGAGTGGCTTTACCAGAGGAAACACATGTCCACCTCTTGCCTAGAGCCTCCAACGGCTTCACATTCTGCCCGGACAATAAACAGTGGCTCCACTGTGGCCCCCCGGGGTGACCTCTCCTTAGCAACCTCCAATTCTCATCTCGGTTCCTTTCCTCTCCCATCCTGTGCTCCATCCACGCCATCTTTTCCTTTTTGTTGTCTTCTTTTTATAAAAAAAAAAAAGGAAAAAAATTAGGCATAGTTGATACACCCTCTGATATTAGCTATGTCGTCACAGCGCTAACTGATCACAGTATGCTTCTCCGTGTTCCCCTTCTCACCCGTCTCTCCCCCTGCCTGGCAACCATCCCGTTGTCTCTGTGTCTCCGAGTCTGTTTTGGGAAACTCATACAACTCAATAACAATAAATAAATAAATATCTGATCCAAAAATGGGCAGAGGACGTGAAAAGCCGTTTCCACTTTCCTTTCCACGCACGCGCAGACCCTCCCCGCGCAGTTACAGCCTGAAGGCGGTCGCTCGCCCCCACCGAGAGCAGCACGCTCCCCGGCCCCGCCCTGTGCGGTGCGTCTCGGGCCTCAGGTCAACAGTCGCCTCCTCCGTGGCTTTGCTCATGACCTTGCCGGAGATTCAGGCTCCTAATCCGTCCCAGAGTCCTTTGTCCACGAACTGAACAGGGGGCTCTGTTTGCTCGCGTGTCTGTGTGTGCTTGACCTGCTTAATTCAGTTTTTCTTTCAACTGGACCGTGTGCAATCCTTGGGTGTGTTACTCACTCCTGTATACCTAGTGCCTAGTCCAGTGTCTGGACTTAAAGTAGGCACTCACTGTGTTTTCAGATTAAATATATAACGAATGGTGGTATTCCAGGCCTTGGTGAAAACGGATACCAGGAGATGTCAATATTATGGAGTCGGGCCTGCAGTCCCAGGGGGCGCCTTCTTGGCGCCTCTCACACTACGAAATGCGGGCTTGCTGGTAAGCTTGGCTTCATTAGGAGAAATTAAATAGAGCTCGGGCAGGGCAGGGAGAGTGACTTGTGTAGGGTAATGCAGGAAAATCCCTGTGGAGTTGGGAGCAAGCCAGGTCCACAGCCCAGGCCTATCCGTTGGAGGCCAGGTCCTCACATTCTGTTCCCAATATAGGTCCCACGGGGGCAGCTCCGTGTTCCAACCGCACGGTGACCCGCTCGCCCAAGAGGGGACCGGAAAGGGAAAGGCTCCCGCCAAGTTTGAGAGTTTCCAGGCCACTTTGCTTATGGTTTGGCTGGGGGTTCCTGCTTCCCTTCGCCATTGCCCCTTGGGCTCCTGACCTTAAATCACGCTCTCAAACTTTTCTCCTCTTCAGAAAGTACTGGTGACTTTTAATTGTATTTTTCCATTCGGGGTCTTTGAAATCTTCATTGCTTTGCTTTTGTGGGTTTAGTTTGACCTTTAATGTTCTCTGGGCAGATTGTGTTGTTGGAGGGAATGGGATTTTTGATTTGTGAGAGAAAATGGAGTCTAAGCTTTGGAATTCAGACCCTTAAGCTTTCCGTGAAATGCAGAGAAATGACTAATAACTATTTAGTGTGTAATGATGGCTTAGCAGTATTTCCCACTGATTTAGGCTCTCTGGCTCCATTACTTAGGATATTTTCCTGACTTAAACACTGCTCAGTTCTTCAGCCAACAGCTGTCCACATTTTTTTTTTTAAATCCTGAAACCTCCAGAAATTATGATTTCACATTTCTAATAAGCTCCTTTCACTGGTCAATCAGAAAGGCCTCTCGTGCTTCGTAGCATGTGTCCCAAAACACATTTAATTCAAATCACAAGTGGAGAACACAGCCAGGGAGAAAGTCCAGACCCTCCCTGAGGAGACCAACACCAGGACCTCCGTCCTGGTAGCAGCCGAATCGGAAGCAGGTGTGGGAAGGAACAAGGGCAAAGACGGAGGGGGAAAAGCACCAAGAACCACTCCTTGAAGGAGCAGAGACGAGGGATTCAGTGCTCTTCACCTTTAGTAGCTTGATGATGTAGGCAGTTTGGCACAACTCACTCCTATTCCTACCATTGGGTTTTGTTGCTGAGGTTGTCTGTGGGTTTTGCTATGCCTCTGCGCCCTACATGTTATTGTAGGAAATGTCTTGGGATTTAATGACTGTAATACCACCGTTCTGGAGGGAAGAGGGAAGAGCCCATGTAAGACCTCAAAGGTGACTTTTCCCTTCAGCTAATGCTTCAAGTAAACGCCTTAACATTATAATCACTCATTAATTGTGACATTCAAGAAATATAAATAGATTTGGGGGCACAAAGTCATCAGAGACACAATTTCTCGTCTCGGTGGTGTGTGTGTGTTATTTAAATTGCACAGGATGGAGAGAGGAGGTCAGGATCGTGGGTGTATAATAATAATAATCGAGGCAATGATGTGATAATGTATGCCTTTCAGGGAGAGGTTTTCATGGGACGGGCATCATGGTAATTATTTTAGGGCTTCTGCCCATTTAATTCTCTTCTAAGCAGAAGAGGTAGGCAGTCCTCTGAGCCCTATATTACAGATAAGAAAACTGCAGTTCAGCCAGACGTTTTCTGTTTTTTACTTGCTTGTGGTCACAAAGTCCAAAACGGCTGCATGCTGCGATCTTTCCTACCTTTCATCCTATGCTCTTGACCACAGTATTCATGCAAGTTTTCAGGGGGAGGGGCTTGGGATTCCCAATGACTTTCTGGCTTTGTCACTCTGTCATTCTGTAATATGCACAAGGCAGGGAGTATCAGTGGGGACCCTGAGAGGTGACGCACGTTCTGGGTGTCCGGCCTGCAGGCTGTATGGCAGGGGAGTCAGAGCGCCGAGCTGGAGGTCAAAGGGCTGTGACTGTGGCCCTGGTTCCGTTTTATACGGACAGTGAGATCTTGGTTTCTTCTTGAAAGTGGGCTTGTTATACCAAATTTTCCTCCTTCTGAGCATTGGGGAGTGGGAGGAACGAGCCAGTGGGTAAGAAAGTATTTTGTAAACTCTATGGAACTTTGATGTTGCCAGGAAGTACCATTATTGCATTTATATTAGACACTGTGAGATATGGCTTCTGGTTTTATGAACTAATAAAGAAATGACCGCAGCCATCCATGCACCGCATATTATGTGGTGAGCCATGTGTTCAGTGCTCAGGGTTTTAATTTAATTCTGGAAAGAAGTTCTTCAAGGGACATATTATGGCTTCTCGTTTGGTAGCAACACACAGTCTCACAGTGGCCGAGGGACTAGGATTTTGAAACGCGACAGGGGACACGTCGGGAGTCCAGCCCAGGTCGGTGTGATCTCACAGGGTCTGCTCCTTCTGCCATGGCACTTTCATTATACGTATTAGCTTAAAAAATACCACAGAGTGATACAACGGGAAGCTGCATTAGAGAGGATCAAATTTTGTCAAACCACCTATGAATATGCTTTAGTAAGCAGAGGAAAGGCACGACGCTGGCGTTTGGC
Organism: Saccopteryx bilineata; assembly: GCF_036850765.1. Lineage (NCBI taxonomy): Eukaryota > Metazoa > Chordata > Mammalia > Chiroptera > Emballonuridae > Saccopteryx > Saccopteryx bilineata. Next base: position 258,711,519 of record NC_089494.1, read on the forward strand.
GGGTAAGTCATGGATCTTCTGGTACTGTAGTCAGAACCCAGTGGAAGCTGGCTTCAATAGGACAGGGACGTCACCGGCTTGCATACAAGGAAAAGCAGTTTCAGGCATGGCCGAACCCATGGATTCAGGCCACTATTGTCAGGATGCATTTCCTTCGCCTCTGGGCTCTGCTCTCCTTTGTTTAGACTTTTGTTTTAATGTTGCATGTGATGCTTAGGACAGCTCCAGGCTTACATCATCCTTGCCCCGGGTAGTCCCAGGAGAAGAAGTCTCTCCTCAGTCTCAATCTGATTTTTCTGAACTTCAGACAGGACATGCAACTCGTCCAGACAGCTACTTTATTCAGGAGACAGACCATGTGGCTGGTTGAGGCCTGGCTCACACGTCCACTCCGAAACTATACGTACAGAATGTAGGAGAGAAATTATTACTGAAGAAACAATTGGGTTATTGTTGTTGGAGGAAGAAGGTATAAACTGTGGGAAGATAAAACCAACAGATATCCACCCTCCCCCTCAACCCCCATCCCCCACCCCATGCCTGGGAAGGCACAGACCTATTTAGGGAAGGCATTTAAGTTGCTTCCCTGCTTGGCCTCTGTCTTGAAGTTCTTCCCTGGCATGTCAGGGTGGACGCCATGGCTCCTGTTCCAGCATAGTGCGAGGTGGTACCTCCCCTCCCACACAGCCCCAGTCGGGTACCTGGGAATGTTGGCTGCCATGCAAAAAAGGGGTCCCTAGCAGGTAGGTTAGTGGGCAGGAGCACGTGACAGGCATGTGTGGTTAACAGGGAGGACACTAAGCACCAGCACGCTCTCACTGGCACTGGTGGAGAGTAGCAGTCACACACAGGGGACACAGATCGAGGGCGAGTGAAGACCCTCTCTCCGCTCAGACCACGTGTGCGTCTCCCCAGGTGAGAAGCATCAATCCCTCTTTCTTCCTTAAGGAAACTCATTTCGATGAAACCCTTGAGCCGTGAAGCTGAAGGACCCCTTAGAGAAATCAAGCCCAACTCACGTTTTGGATTTTGTGGCCAAACTGAAACTGAGTGACCTAGGTGGCTTTCCTTACATGATGCAACCAGTGAGACACGCAGCCCAGCTCCAAACTGCAGGCCCTTGACTTGACCCTTCCCCCCCCCCCCCGAAGGACAGCTGGATAATGTAGGTCTTCCAAAGTGCACGCTTCATGAATAAGCGAGAACCTGGCATCCCGCATGCAGGGCGATGTCTGCTGAGAACTCACACATTCTTGGCCTTGAATGTTCCCATAAACATCGCAGCACTGGAGGAATGGTTACAGACCCAGACCTTAATGTTTGTGCTCCTGTTCTGCGTTAGATTAAGTTAAATATTGTTTGTAGATGATACAGATAAATGGGCTCAACCATGAGCCTGTCTGGATGGTTAAAAGGGTGCTGTTTATTTCTCTAAGAGGTCGCCCGGTTGGTTAAGAGGGCTCTTGGACTATTGCCTTATTTCACACACAGCCTTCCTATTTAGTTCGGGACTTGACTTCAGAGAATGCACTTAACTAATTTGCCTGGTTGTCATTTGTCATGCTTCTATTGGACTCAAGTGTCCCAATGGTAGCGAACTTGTCATCTCCCTCCCTCTTGGCACCCCCGGTGCCAAGGACGATGCCAGGAATCTGTGGCCATTCAATCAATGGAAACTGAATTCAGGGTATGAAAGAGTGATTGATTAATTAGAAAATTAGAAGAGGTCTTCAGGCTTCACGTGTGAGAAAGTGTAATTGATGAATGACAAGGAACAGTCGGTCCCTGTGTCCATCAGGCAAAGAGAAACGAGGCAAAGAAATTTATGGAAAGCTGCTGGAATGCAGATTATTCATGAAGAAGGACGACCTGGCAATGGCTCTGAACCTCTTCGAAATGCTTTTGGCCGAAGAGAGGACGTTGGATTTAAAGATGCTCCTTAGCCGTTTACTACCTGTGTCCTGTGTGACGTGGGAGAATAACCATTGCCCATTTCACCTTGTCCTAGGTGACCACTGGACTCATGATATTGTCAGGAGAATAAAAATTAGGCAATGCATGAAGACCCCTGCACAGAGTTTATACATAGTCATTGCTTTCCACGTTAGCTCTCATCTTTTTCTTCTCTTTTAATCATTTAGTCATGTTTTAATGCAGATCAGTAAAAGAGGCTTCCAAAATCGGAAAATAAGAAATGGCGAGGGCTTGAGGTAGGCGGTTTAAATAGAGGAAGGTGGGTGAGGCAGGCTGAGAGGATGAAAGGAAGGTGGATGGGCCGGATTGGGTGTGCAGAGGGGTGCAGAGTTGAGAGGGGCGAGGAGAAGGGGCAGTTCTCGAGATGGGCCACACTGAGGGAAGGGCGGGACTTTCCTCCTGCCCACAGAGCCACAGATTAATAACCTCATAGTCAAAGAAAGGATCTGTCTTCTCATGGGGCTTAAAAATAACTCCTTTCAGAGTGATTTTTGCATGTCGTGGAGCCTAAACCAGAAATAAAAAGGTTTTATTTTTCTTCCCCTAATCCCATGAGGCTCTGCTGCTGAGATTTCACACCTGGTTTTGCACCAGAACTGCCTCAAGTATTTTCTCAATATATGGCTTCCGGGGCTCTACTTCCAGGGGTGCTGACTGTTGTTGGTCTGGGGGGAGCTTAGCATCGGGCTGGGTGTTCCAGAGATGACATTAATACACAGCCAGGACTGAAGATTACAAAACAGAAAGACAGGGTTCACTATCAGTGCTCTGTCCACTCCAGACATGTTTGCCAAGCCTGTCACCTAAGGAACACACTGTGGCACTCAGGGACAGCTAAGGCCCCATATTTTGCATGTGTGCTGGTGTGCCTTTCGATTACCTGGTGGCTGGGTCAAGTCACTGTTCAAATAATCAAATTCTAGTTTGGCATATCTCTTGAATATGGAGCCAGGTCAGGAAGTACCGGAGCTATTCCCTTGGAAAGCCGTCGTGGCCCAAGAGCCCAGTACAAGGGATTTAAGGATGCCTCTCACAAGGTGTCTACTTCTCTAGAAAACTTGGGGGGCGGTACATTTTGTCAGGTTCCATAACATTAATCCAGCTCTCCAAGGGCTTTATCACTGTCAACAGGTAAAAAATCTCTTCTTGCCTTGTTAAGCGGGACTGAAAGGTCAGTCTGGTTATTTTGAGAGCTCTGCCCCCTGATCGTTAGTGTGATGCTCTGTGCTGCTTGGACTCAATCCTTCCATCTGGAAAATGGGTGTGGTTGAACTACATGATCTGGTAAGTCCCAATCTAACCTAGAATTTTGTCATTTAAAAACTCGGCCCTTCAAAGTCTTACTTCATGTAGGAGACTGTATGACCGACCTTTCCACAGGTGCTGTCAGTCTAAAACTGTTTATAGAAACGTTTTCTTCTTCACTTCTCAGAATGAACCTGGTGATCACGATTCCACCTTCCTTTCTTTCTTTTTCTTTCATTTTTGCTACATTCAGAAAATACACATTTAAGAACTAGGTTTATAAAGTATTCTAGCAGATGACAGATATGGTAAGTGGCAGGAAAGTCCAAACAGTGTAAAGAGACCCGTCTGGCTTGTGCAGAAGGCTCATGGGCGGCTAGGATCCCGGCCTCGATTTTCAGCAGGGAAGAAAACTATGAAGTGGATGTGCTTCTCACTGCAAAATATTTCTTTTGCCCCCAAAAGAACCTCTCTTGAAAGTAGCCCGTGGGAGTGGAAGGATGATGTTGACCATAACCCTGCAGCTTTGATTTGGGGGAAAGCTCATAAAACATGAATTTCCTGGTTTTGGTGGTCCCTAAGTACCCAATAATGTAGAAACTGTTCTTCCCCCTAAAGAGTAAGTTGTATACTCTTATTTAAAAAAAAAAATTAAGAGGGGGGAAAAAAAGAAAAGAAAGAGAAAAAGTAGTTCAATTCTCAGAGGCACATTCAACTCAAGGCTGAAACTTTAGAAGACAATATATTTTTTTCCTCAAGAGCATGCAGTTAGAAAATACTTGTGTTTAAGAATCAATTATTATTAATAAACTACCTTCAGCCCTGTTAGATAACAATAAGGGTGTATTTATTTATATTGTCATTAAACTTTCATAAAACTCAAACTAGGGGCTAGAAAAAATACAATTTCAAAAAGCTTGTCCTGCAGGCTGATAAGAATCGTAATTTGTGTAGGAGACGTAGACCCTCACGAGGGTGTATCAGGCTCTGTCCATCCCAGCCAACGGTGCTGAGCGTGGGTCTCCGATCCACTGATCTGAGGGTTCACAGTAAGATAGTGCTGGAAACTGCAGATTTCCTGCAGGCTTTGATAGCCAGATAAATCCCAAAACAACCCAGATCTCATCACGAAGCACATTGTGGCTGAGTAATAGGGACTTAAAAAAGGAAAAAATGAGGAAAGTAGGCAAAAATCCTAGCAAGGCAGGTTTTATTTCGATTCCAAGTGGGTTTTAATGATTTCCACTGTTGAACAACGGTTGGGTGGCCAACCATCCCAGTTTGGTCAGGACGGAGGGGTTTCCCAGGACGTGGGACTTTCAGTTACGAAACCAGAAAGGTTCTGGGAAAACCAGAGGGAGTTAGTCACCCTAACAACAAATGGAGCAAGTTGTGAGCCGTGAGTGCTGCATCGTTAGGGGCACTGGAGCGGAGGAGGCTGACCGACCGGTCCTCAGGGATGTGTCAGAGCCGCATCGTTTCGGGAAGGAGAGTGGGCTGTGTGACCACTGTGGGAGCCATCCGAGTCTGGGGCCCTGCGAGAACCCACAGAGGAGAATAATCAGCAGGGGAACTGAAATTATAAATCCTTCCACATATAGATTTTATATTTAGAATTTAAGTGAACTGAATTTTCTAAAAGAATCCTGACAGAGGCAGGCACTCAACATATTTATAAAGAGCAAAAGAAAGAATTTGGAATCAAAAGGTCTATGCTTTTGTTCTCAATCTAGCACTCAGTAGGTTTGGACAGTGTGTTTAATCTCCTTGATCGTTGAGTCTCTCACCTCTGAAATGAAGTTGGAAATGTCTACTCTGCCCATCTCACGGGGTTGTGGGGAGGACCGTATAAGCCAGTGGATGTCAAAGCATTATGAATTGCAAAGCGCATCCATTTTCACTGCAGATGCTGGCATTCTGAAAGGCTGACAGGCTGGTGTTATTAAGACTCATAAGCCCAGTTGGTGTGTACAAGTTCCATTATTTAAGGTAGGCTACGCTGTGGTAATGAAGAGATGGTATCATATGTAACAGATCAATCTATCAGGTTTTTATTTCTGGTTGCTGTTGACAGTTCACCTCAGTCATTTATTGGAGTTCACTGCCATCTTCATCCAGCTGGTAGGATAATGAAAAGAGAATATGGAGATGGCGCATTGCTTCTTAAAAGCTACGCCTAGGATGGCACCCATTAAGCCCACTTGTATTCAACTGGCTCAAACTCAGTCACACGGTTAACCCACGCCAGGTAGTCTGAAAATTGTAGGCTAGTGAAGGTTGGAAGGACCATAGAGGTAGGATATATCAAATCATGATGAGCTATGATGCTCATGTTCATAGGTTTAGATCTATTCAATATTGTTTTTACTGCCATCCTGGGAAGATGGACATGAATTTTAATTTAAATGAACAGTCAATAGTTTCTGCCTCAAAACCTCATGAATGTGCTACATTTGCAGCTCATGTTTAATGTGTTGGACTTATTTCCTATTATCAGTGGAGCCTCCTCTATTCAAATATGCTGTAAGCAACTGGGAAATGCTTGGATGAGACTGAGAATAAATAGTAATTACTATATACCTTGTCTTCTTTAATTGATTAATTTTACATTTATAGAGCACCTACCATATTCCAGGCGTGTCGCTAAGGACTGGATACCCGGAAATCACTAAAATATGGTGCCTGCCCTAAGGAGATCAGAGACATTGTGGATTTGTTTTCCTTGATTTCTCCTAAGATTTTTATTCCTCTTCTTTGGTCTATGTCAGTTCAAGATACATAAATATTTAAACGGTTCACTTAAACTCTGATAAAATTTAGGTTCCATCCCACAAAATTATCCTGTTTCTCTTTCATCATATTTTTTGATCCTCTCCTACCAAATAAATATCTAGATGCTGCTTTAAGAGACGTTTCAGTTTAGTAACAGATATCAAACAAGTGTACAGAAAGGCCTAAGGAGATAATAATTCTAAGTTGGGTTATAAAGCTGCTTTTTATCCTCTGGTATCAATTGGATGCTTAGCTTGCCACTAACAGAAACCTCATCTCAATTGACCTGAGCAATAAGAAGAAAAGCTAATATTTCCCATAAAGAAAAGCCCAGAGCCAGGGCAGTTTCAAGGTTGAATCAGTCAGTGATTCAGCCATGACATCCAGTACTCAGGAACTATTGGTGTCCACATTACCACTCAGTATGTTCACTGCTATAGTTCCATTTCCCAGACATAATATCCAGGAGAAGAAGAGTGATCATTACTCCTGCTACACCATTGTATGAGCAGGAAGATTCTTCATAGAAGAATATTATATATATAAATATATATATTTAACAACAATATTGAATATAATAGCTATCAGAACTAGCCTTCATGCGGAATGGTATCTTATGCCCATTTTTAACTCAATTACTGTTAAGAAGAATGGAATTACTATGACTGGTTTACTTATTTCTGGTTGCTGTTGACAGTTCACCTCAGTCATTTATTGGAGTTCACTGACATCAGTTCGACTCAGGCTGGACAGAAGAGGGCATATCAATTCAAACAAAGCCGTATTTCTGTTGGCAAGAAAAAGGGATGGCATGTGCATTTGGTTTAAGAAAATAATGGTGTTGGTTACACCATCAGTATCCAGTGTCATCCCTGATGGTCTTGTTACTGGGTCTTCTTTTGTTTTTTTAACTCCTTGTTTCCTAGTTTTTGGCTATTCTGTCTTCTTCACATCCTCTCCTGAGATACATGGGAGTGTGGGATTTGCAAGGACTACGCAGCTACATGGATGTGTGAGATAACAGAATACTGACCTAAATATAATACGCTCTGAGTCCCATGGTAGAATTCCTTGTTGAAGAAGTATACCTTCTCTCTTCTAACCTTCCCCACCACGAGTATTTAGTATGATTATTACCTGTCCAGTTGAGAAATAGTGAATTAAACCACTTCCACAGAAGTGCAGCGATGTCCTCTATAGGAATAGGTGGTTTGGACATGAGGGTTCCAGCATTCCCTACTCATCCAATCCATGTCATGTTTCACTGAGAAAGGCTGGTATTTCTATCTGTTATGTATGTGCCATAGATGTATGGATACATATATGTATATGCATATGTATATACCATATATATATATGTGCCACATAAAGTTTTAAACAAAAGGCTTTACTACTTAAAAATGATTTTTAAATGATTCTTAAACGTCATCACTTGAGAGCCTCTCATTTCTTCTTACCCTCAACCGTTTGCATGAGTTCTTATCTCCCTGCTTCCACACTCTTGACTTTGTAGGCCAGTGGTCCCCAACCCCCGGGCCGCGGACCGGTACCGGTCCGTAGGCCATTTGGTACCGGTCCGCAGAGAAAGAATAAATAACTTACATTATTTCCATTTTATTTATATTTAAGTCTGAATGATGTTTTATTTTTTTTAAATGACCAGATTCCCTCTGTTACATTCATCTAAGACTCACTCTTGTTGCTTGTCTCGTAAGTTCAACAATTATATTTAAAAATTCCATGGTTTTTACGCTGGTTGCATAATTTTATTTTGTGCATTTATCCATCCCACCCTAAAGGTTGGTCCATGAAAATATTTTCTGACATTAAACCGGTCCATGGCCCAGAAATGGTTAGGGACCACTGTTGTAGGCTATATCTTTTATCCTACCTTCAGATCCTTGAACATTGGGCATAGGTTCCGATTCTACTTCTTGACCCTTCACCTTCATTTCTCTTAATGCGCAATTGCCCTCTGCACCCCCACCATCTCCCAAGGAAGACCAGTTGTCCTCTGTTATCTCTGATGAGAGCTTACAGCTTCGAGCACCTGTTCTTCTAACATCTTAGCTGGCTCCTGGTCACGACAGCTCCAGTCTCCTCTTCAGAAAAAAGAGTTTGGATGCTGACCTAGACTTTCTTTGGGCTGACTGTAGAAGATCCTTTAACATGCTTACATGCTTCTTAGGCTCCCTTAAATCTTTGTACTGCTTACAGCTTCTTTTAAATAATTATTATTGATTTATTTAGAGAAAGGAAGGGGAGACAGACAGACAGAAACATTGATCTGTTCTTGTATGTGCCCTGATCGGGGATCAAACGGCAACCTTTGCCTGCTGGCACGATGCTCTAACCAACCGAGCTATCTGGCCAGGGCTACACTACTTATTATTTCTTTTAATCCCAATTGTGATTCCGCAGTATTCTTTGTCTTCAACTGGAAAAAAAAAAGTATCTCCTTAAAAAAAGCCAACCCCTCTGTTCCAAAGTCTGAATGCAGTTAATTTACTGACTAAAATCTGTACAATGACTACTCTTGCCTCTTTAAACACGGTAAATATCTTGCCCACACGATCTGTGGAATTCTTGCCTCTTGAGACCTGTGAAATTGAACTGGACCTGGTCCTCCAAAAGATGATTGCTGTGTTGGCAAGGGGATGGATGGGACGACCTGGAAGGGCTGCTCCGGCGCGCGTTCTGATGATGTGATTCTAACCAGATGGGGCAATGGCATCTTCGAGGTCGATTGATGCTACCTCTGTGATTTTCATCCTGGGTTTATTCTTCTGGTGACTGTATATTTTCTTTGGCCGGGCTCTCCATTTGTGATGCACAGCACGTGCGTCACAAAAGCCCTTTGTGTCTCGCGCAGGGCGGGCTGCACAGGGTTTGTGAGGGACCCGGGCAAATCTGATGTCTGCATCTCCTTTCTCATTTTCTCCTGGAGACCCTGCGATCCTGCACAGATTGCGGCTTTTAGCGAATTTTATTTATTTGAGTACGGCCAAAGACATGGCTTCTTAATGTTATGGTGTCATGTCTGTGTGTGAAGAAAAATAATAAACTGTAGTACGGGATCACACCACGCACGACTTTTCCTTAATAGGAGAGCAGCCCAGTTATTAAACAGCAATTTAAAGATGAAGAGTCATTAGAGAAATATCACTCGCCCAGAGGCCAGATCTTTTACGACTGCGGCAATTATGTATATTAAGCATTACGTATTACTTGGAAATATGCACTTTCTACTCTCCCAGAAGTTTCTCCCTCATCTCCTCATGCCATACTGGATAAAGAAGTAAAAAATGAAGGAGAAACTCCTGGTAACAGGAAACGAGGGATTTCCTGGAAGCCTATTTCCGGGTCCATCAGCACACAACACGGAACCTGCTGTGCTCTGGCTGTGGAGGTAAAAGTACTTGCACTTAGAACTGTGCCAGTCGAACACGGGCATCTATCATGGTAGCACACACTTGATTTTTTTTTTCTGCACAAGAACAGAGAGAGAGTCAAAGAGAGGGATAGATAGGGACAGACAGACAGGAATGGAGAGAGATGAGAAGCATCAATCATTAGTTTTTTGTTGTGACACCTTAGTTGTTCATTGATTGCTTTCTCATATGTGCCTTGACCGTGGGCCTTTAGCAGACTGAGTAATCCCTTGCTCGAGCCAGCAACCTTGGGTCCAAGCTGGTGAGCTTTTTGCTCAAGCCAGATGAGCCCGTGCTCAAGCTGGCAACCTCAGGGTCTCGAACCTGGGTCCTCCACATCCCAGTCCAACACTCCATCCACTGTGCCACTGCCTGGCCAGGCCACATTTGATTTTTAAAAAATATTTCTCTTCTATATTGAAAAGCAACCATGGTCTGCTTGGGACCTGAGGAGTCCCCAGTGCAGAGAGGGGAACGTCCAGGTTCCTTAGCCTAACATATGAAGTTTTCTTAATCAGACCTCAGGTCATCTGTTCTCGACTCCTTACACCGGGCGTCGGGAACCTTTTTGGCTGAGAGAGACATGAACGCTGCATATTTTAAAATGTAATTTCATGAGAGTCATATAATATGTTTAACACTAAATACAAGTAAATGTGTGCATTTTATGTAAGACCAACACTTTTAAAGTACAATAAGTCTCTGAGTTCTTTTTAATAACGTTATGCTGTTATGCTAACCAATGATGAATAAAGTACTTCTTACCATTAATGCGACTTCTGGTGCTGCATGGTTTTGCTAATGGCTTTGTAGTCTGGTTGATACGTGGTGAGGTTAAGCTTCATGCAGACATTGAGACTTTCATCCATTAAATGTGATCATAGGTTGGTCTTAACATTCTTTAGATGTGAGAAAGACTGCTCACATGCGTACGTAGAGCCAAACATTGTCAGTTCAGCAATACTCACATGCTGCTGTGTGTGATACGTGACACGTGACGGGAAGCACGTTCCAAGTTTTGATAATCAGCTGGTCCGTGGGTTGAAGTTTTTTCATTTCTCCCCACTTGTGTTTGCTTGCCAACTCTGCTTGCTGTCATGCAAGTCTTTATTCAGTGACTTGAACTTATTCACCCACATGTCTGAGGCCTTCAGGTCAGTAGCTTATAGTTTAAAATCTCTGACGGAGACACCGGGGATGTAACTCAGGTCGGCGCTGTCCACTGCACACTCGTGTGGATGGGTGATGAACTTAAAAAGACGAATGCGCTCACGAAATTCTTCAAAGCATGTTTTGAATGACTGGAGGAAATTAGATGTGAAGCCCGCTAGCTGCTGGAGATCAAGATGTTGAGCAGGGTCACTTGCTGTGCATGCATCTTTAAACTCTCCCAGTTTTTCAAAGTGTAGTAAACGACCTGTTCCAATATCAGTGATGAAGAGTTCCAGCTTGTTTTCAAATGAAAACACTGCTTGTTGAAGGGATAAGACTGTATTTCCAATGTGTTGCATTTTCACATTAAGTTGGTTCAGATGTTCAGTCATGTCCACGAGATAGTAGAACTTTAGGAGTCACTCAGTGTTAGCTAACTAAGTGATGTTTTTCATTTTAAGAAATGTCCGGATTTCACTCAAACAAGCCGCGAAATGGCTGAGCACCTTCCCTCTTGACAACCAACACACATTGCTGTGCAGAAGCAGACCAGGATAATTATTCCCAACTTCATCCAGCAGTGTTTTAAACTGGTAATTATTTAAAGCTCAGGCAACAATAAAGTTGACCACCTGAATGACCAGTGACATCACCTCACCAAGCTGCTCGCCACACATCTGAGCACAAAGCGCCTCCTGATGTAGGATGCAGTGAAAACACAGGATGGGGGTCTTTTCATGTTCACGAAGAAGCGCTACGAATCTTCTGTTTTTCCCCACCATGCACAAAGCACCATCAGTACACACTGAAATAAGTTTATCCATTGGTAGATTTTTTTCTTTAGTGAACTCAGTGAAAGACTTGAATAAATCCTCCCCTCTTGTTGTCTCTTTCATAGGCAAAACAGCAAGAATTTCCTCACGTAGTATGTCACCGATAGCATACCTTGCAATCACGCTGAACTGGGATAAATGGCTTATATCTGTTGACTCATCCAAAGCGAGAGAAAGGAATGGTGCTGCATTTATGTCCTTCACTTGTGTTGCCTCAATTTGATTTGCCATCATGATGGTACGATTGTGAACAGTTCTTGCTGACAGAGGCATGTCTTTTATTTGCTTGATTATCTTGTCTTTATCTGAAAAGTCATCAAAAAGTTCATTGGTAACATGAAGCATGAATGTTTTGGCATACTCCCCATCTGTGAATGGCTTTCTGTTTCTCAAAATTGCTAAAGCACCAGCAAAGGTAGCCGAATTCCAGTCACCTTGTTGGGTCCAAACACGGAGTTGCTGCTGACTAGCTTGCACTCTGCACAGTAGCTCTTGACATGCTTTCTGCCTACTGTCCCCCGCTGGATATTTCTATGCAAATGTAGTTTGGCGTGTGTCAAAGTGCCACTTTATATTTGACCGTTTCATCGATGCAATTTTATCATTGCATATTAGACACACTGCAGAACCTGCTCTCTCTACAAAGGCAAATTCCTCTGTCCATTCCTGTTGAAAAGTACGATACTCCTCATCTTTTTGTTCTTTTAGCCATATTCTTCATCAAAAGGGTTTCTGCAATTAGCTAGCTGATTACTTGATTAAAAGGAAGGAAGTTTTCTTCTTGACCTCACAACGACCCATGTACATTACGCATTATCCAATAAAAATCTGGTGTTGTCCCAGAGGACAGCTGTGATTGGCTCCAGCCACTCGCAAGTATGAACATGAGCAGTAGGAAATAAATGTATTGTAATACATGAGAATGTTTTATATTTTTAACATTATTATTATTTTTATTAAAGATTTGTCTATGAGCCAGATGCAGCCATCAAAAGAGCCACGTCTGGCAAGCAAGCCATAGGTCCCCGACCCCTGCCTTACACCATGCTGTTTCTTTATGAATACTCACCTTAAAACCCTACAGCCACTGGTCATTCCCAAACAAACACTTTCCAGGACATGTTCGAGCTCTGGCCTACTCTTCCCTCTTTCTCAGTTTCCCACCGAATTCACCTGCTCCTAAGGAACTCCTTCCTATTCATTCTTCAAAACACAACCTAAGTCTTACTCCTTTTTAGTCAGGGGGCATCCCCTACACGCTGACTTCTAGAGTTATTCTTGCCTTCACCGAGCTAGTTTACATGAGTAGGAAAGATAAGAACTCAATGAGGAATTATAAAATAGCATGAAATTTATGATGGACATTGCCCAGGGTGTCTACAAGGACACAGGCAGCATAATAGCATTTTTAAAAATGCTGTCTCGACCCAGTTTGGAGAAATGGCTAGAGGTCTGTCTGTTCTCCTTCTTGAGAAGCCAATGAAGTCCACACCCCCGGCCTCCTCAGTGACTGGGGTCTCAGCTCTGTGCCGGGAGGCACCTGCCCTACTCTATTCAGGGCCGAGTTCCAGACACGGAGGGACACCCCTCTGGTCCCGAGACTACCGTGGTTCAAGCTAGCCAATCATAAACCGGCTTACTGCTCCGACCTGTTTCTGCCCCTGGAAACCAGTACATGGGCATTGTGCTCACCTTCCCCTTCTCTTCTGCCTCGACTGGCCTGGGTGCTGTCCCTATGGTCCTGTGGGGCATGATGGGAACTGTGTGTGAGGCTCCAAACTGTAAAACTCTTTCCAGTGTTTCTCTTTTGACCCACATCTGGCTTCTGCAAACCCAGCCCAAGGTAATGGAGTTAAAATAAACAGGCAACCTATGGCAACCTGGAGAGCCCACAGGTGGAGAGATGACCAGAGAGAAGAGGAGGAGATAGCCAGGTGAGGGGGTGCCATAGGGACGGGGAAGAATGGTGAGGACAGGGGATGTGAGGCACGTTGAGGAAACAAGGTGTGTGAAGGCAGGGACTTAGTAAGAGAGCTGGGTGTGGGTTTGCAGGAGGAGGGGCAGAGCGGTCTGTGGGGTCCAATCAGGACAGAGTTAGTGGCGGCTCATTGACCAATAGCACCCGGTGTAAGTGTCTAGCACCACATAGCTTGCCCTGTCCCCCGTTTCTCTGCTTCTGTGTTCGCATTTTGTCACCGTCGCTAGACTTGGTCTCCCTGAAAGAAGGAACCATGTCTTATTCATCTTTGTACTTCCAAAACTTGACCGATCTGGTTTTGGAATGCGAATGGAAGGCTTGGTTGAATGAAACCGAAACAGACGGACAGCACCCCCGTGGGTGAGGTCAAAGGATGCAGACAAAGCAGAAGTCAGGATGCAGTTCCCAAAGCCGGGGACCAGCCTGGCTTTCACTTCACAGCGTGAAGTCGTGTTAGGAACTGGAAGGGTCTCATCCTTACTCAGGTCCCTCACTAACGTGCAATTTCAGGCCTGTGGTGTAATCCACTCAGCTTTATTTCCCCGGCCATACAGTTGATATAATAATCCTTAGCTCAGCGTGATTTCTTTTTCTGTTGGTGACATTATATATTGAATATAAAACACCTGGCATCATAAGGACTAGTGATATTAGGTGCTTAAAAGTATTAGCTCCCCCGGCTTTCTCCTTCCTACTCTCACTCACCCATAGAATGCTGATCACAGGTGTTGAAAGATGTTGATGTTGAATCAAAATGAACATGAAGGCCCTGGCCAGTTGGCTCAGTGGCAAGAGCATCGGCCCAGCATGAGGACGTCCTGGGTTTGATCCTCGGTCAGGGCACGCTTGAGAAGCGACCATCTGCTTCTCTTTTCCTCCTTCTCCCCCTTCTCTCTCTCCTCCCCTTTTGCAGCCAGTGGCTCAGTTGATTTGAGCATCGGCCCCAAATGGGGATTGCTGAATGGATCCCGATTGGGGCACGTACAGGCGTCTCTCTCTCTCTCCCCCTTCCTCTCACTTAAAAAGAAACAAAAAATAAATAAAGATGAGAACAAACCCTTATACTAATGATGTCGCTGTCCATGATTCTTTAGGAATTATTGACCTAGAGCTGTACGGTGATTCAAAGAAGTCTGTGCCTAAATCCTGTAACACTCACAGGAGAATGCAATACATACACTATCTTCTCTATTAAAGTTATCCTCAAAGTCCCGAATCCTTGATATTTTTTTTTTCTGGTCTTATCTGCTAGATCTCAAATATCTTTGGTCGGAGACTATATCATTTATCTTTGTTCTCTGGTGCCTCTCAGAGTCTGGCACACAGTAGGTGCTCAATAAGGATCAAATAGTGAAAGGTAATAGGATAAGTAGATGAGTATCATGAGATCACATGAAGTTTTACTTTTGGTTTTTCTGATTATTGCCTCATGTCCAGTTCTGTACCGTGTTGGTTTTCTCAATTATCTGAAATTCAATATAATGTACTAATTCTTTTTCCAGGTTGAAGTCATTTCCACATAACCAGTAATTACTCCTTAAGAAGCTTATTACGCTAAGTGAAATAAGCCAGTCGGAGAAAGACAAATACCATGTGATTTCACTTATATGTGGAACCTAATGAACAAAATAGAATCAGAGGCATAAATACGTAGAACAGACTGACAGCTGTCAGAAGGGAAGGTGGGGGGTTGGATGAAAGAAGGTGAAGATATTAGACAAACACATATACACACAACACAGACACAGACAGCAGTGTGGTGATGCCAGAGGGAGAGAAAGGTAGGGATTAGGTGGAAGTGGGCAAAGGGGGTGGTGGAAAGGGGGTGGAAAGAGACTTTGCTTGAGGTGGTGGGTGCACAATACAGTGTGCAGATGATGTTTTGTTGAGTTGTACACTGGTCTGAGCACATCAGCCTCAGGCACTAAAAATAGCTTGGCTGATTTGAGCATTAGCCCCAGCCAGGGATTACCGGGTAGTTCTTGGTCAGGGCACATGCAGGGGTCTGTCTTTCTAACTCCCCTCTGATCATTTAAAAAAAAAAGAAAGGTGTACAATTTTGTTAATCAACATCACGGCAATAAATTCAATAAAAAATAGAATACTGTCCATACCATATCCCCCCCCCCATATGCTGAGAATGGAAAATTGATCATTTCCAATTTAATAAGTTAAGAACTTATTGCATGTTTTTCTTTTAACCGAGTGAGGTTTCTTTTTTTTTTTTTTTTTAATTTTATTTATTCATTTTAGAGAGGAGAGAGAAGGTGGGGAGGAGCTGGAAGCATCAACTCCCATATGTGCCTTGACCAGGCAAGCCCAGGGTTTTGAACCGGCGACCTCAGCGTTCCAGGTCGTCGCTTTATCCACTGCGCCACCACAAGTCAGGCCCGAATGAGATTTCTAACAGATGTTTGTCTCCCTACGACCGCATGAAACCTGATGGTAAGAGCCTATGAGAAAGGTAACACCCTCTGTTTTCTTTGCAGAAGGGCTGCAGGGCACCCTCAGGAGTGTCTCCTTTCACTTTGGTTCATACGGGTCACCGTATCTCCATGTCCAACAAGGGAAAGATGGACTTTGGGAAGCAATCATGTCCATTCCTGGCCATTTGTGGCAACATTCGGTCACATTCTATCAGGGCCCCTTTCATGAGCAGAGAGGTTGAAATAACACTCTTTTCATGTTCTTTCTAGAAATAAACCTTAAGCAGTCCTTGACACTTGGAGGGAGGGTGGACTCTTAAAATTCTATTCGCAAAAGCAGGGTAAGCCCAAATATTGGCATTCTGGAAAATATTCAAATGACTTCCTTCTAGTTATTTTAGCAATACCGGAGTCCAGCTCAGGAAGTTTATGTTAAACCCGATCTCACCGGCGTTTCAGTGAGCTGTTCGCCCGGACTGATGGAAGATAAGGACTCAAGGCCCCCAGGTGAAGGGCGCTCTTCTGCTGCCCCCGCCCACCCTGCTACCAGCGCGTTTCACGTAAATGAGAGCTTTATGTAACCCGGATCCCAGTTCGATTTGTGTGTTTTTTTGTTATCAGATTGGACTTTGCAGAATAAAAAAAATACAGTAGTTAATATTTACAAGTATTGACTTCAGTCTAGCCCTCTGGAACTTAAAAAAAAAAAAAAGTCGTCTCTTGATTTTCCAGCGATAAGCGAGGAGGAGCCGTTTCAGCTGGGCAGTGCGCAGTTCAGTGTTTATGCTCTGCGAGCTGGTATACGAGGAGGTGCACAAATATTATCAGTGAAACCAGCATGAGCATTTTTGTAACACCGCGAGTGCTTCCGCGGTGACACATCTCCGCTTTGCATTCACGAGGTGGTTGGTTCAACTGGAATAATACATTCAGCTCTGCCATCAATTCTGAACTCTGTCTGATACTGACGGAAATGTCTCTAGGAGTCTGTTGTGTGTAGAAGAAACATGGGAGAGGAGTAAGTTCGTAGGAACCTACACCCAGTGAACTCTGGGAGTCTGGGACAGTCTTGGAATGCGGCTCATTTTTCCAGTAAACGAGAGTCATAATTTCTCTTCGTTAGTTGCCTAAAGTTAATAGAAGCTGAGATATGATCGGGTATGGGGAAGCAACATGTAACCTGGAAGATAATTTAGGGTTCACTACTGGGTCTGAGGTTGAGAGAAAGGGGTGTAGCGAGCAGGGTCTGACTGAAAGGGATGCAGAGGCTGGGTACCTTTCCTTTTATAAGCAGCATGGGGTCTGTGCACGTTCATACCACTGCTCGGGGCTTTTCTTTCTCATTTCCTGTTAAAGGAATTCCCACTTTGGGTCACCTTGTCTTGGGAAAGTTAACTAACCTAGTAAACTTATTTAGGGTGAGGTAGTGGATGGATGCCATGTAAATTTATCTATGCATGGGGATGGCACATCTTTGGATTAAAAAAAAAAAAGACGATATATATACACACATACATATATATATAATATATATGTGGAGATTCAATTTTATTCAAAGATACTAAGAAAAATTATAGTTTTATATTAAAGCAAATGTGGATATATTTTAAATTAGAAAGCCAAATCCACATGAGCTTGTAGTAGGAAACTGTAAATGTATTTTATGCTTTTTTTTTTTTTTTTCAGAATCCAATGGTTTTGTTTCCACAAGTCCCCAGGGCATAAATAACTTCCCTCTGTCATTTAGGGATGTCTCAAGGGAAATGTCTCACAAACAGTGACTTAGGAGTTGACTCCAAGTTGTCTGTTTATAGAGAGGGTCCTTGAAGCCTCACCTTAAGAAAGAAGAGCTCGTAAGTGCTTCAAACCTTAGTGGCAAGTATAGATATCCGTGGGTTATCCACACGTGTGACAGAGACAGGGAGGCAGAGACACAGAGACAAGACAGCGATGGAAGGAAGAGTCAGGACAGAGAAGCCTCAGGTCCCTCACACTACTCCAGTGCGGACAATCATCTGACTTACTCTTCTTCGCCTAGACTTTCTAGGTAACCTGGGGACCGACCAACCTCAGAGCGGCTATCCGATGTGGACGTCAGAATTTTTGAATAGGGGAGTCTTGGAGGGGGTCAGTCTATTAAAAGGGGTGCTTTAAGCTGAGTAGGCATGACATAAATGTATTTTTATTGGCCATAAAATGAAATAGATTGCTAAAAGATTGGAAGGGAAGGAACATAATGGTGGTGGTATTTAAAGTCTTTTTACCTCTTGACTCTCATGAGCTATTCTGACATCCTAGGATATTTTGACCCTGAGGATATCTCTGGTGAGGTAGGGGAGTGAAACCTTGTTTACCACCTGCTGTGATTGTTAAAATTTGACTCCTACCCCAAACTTAACTGATCAAGATTTCCAGGTGGAGGCCTGAAATTGTGTATTTCCATCCAATGCTGCAGGTGATGCCGCGACTCAGAAATACATAGGAAATATGGGTTTAGTAGGAAGAGATAGATATTTTGAGCCAGAGACCTAAGTAAGTGTCTCAGCCACTTAACTAGCTGTTTGTATCTCCAGAACGGAATGTCCTCATATAGGATTGGACCAACCATAGAAAACCATCCTGAGCACAACACACACACAATATGCATGCATTTTTCTCTCACTCTTCCTTATCCAGCAACTCGAGGTTTTTTTCTATTTTCCATCCTTTGCTAGATGCTTAGAGCTCCTCCATAACTCAATGGGGGGTTGTGCTGGTTTCCTTCCGTGGACACAGAGTGATAGGCAGTGTCCACAAGCACAGTGAGCGAAATTGAGATTCTCTGAGTCCCTTCGAATCCTGTGACTCGCTAATTATCTTTGCTTATGTTGTTCTTCCCATTCCAACTTCGGGGTGGTTGTTTTGACAAGCAGCACATATTTTAGTATTCAAATCTTAAGTAGCCCTTTCAAAATAAAATAAACCCTAAGCCCCAGAGAAAAACTCCCACCCTAACCCAACTTCCAAATCTTATTTCTTCATTTCTTTACAGAAGGTCCAAACTCAAGGAGGAGAAATATTAGCCTCTGGAGAGAAATACAAAGTGAGGGCTGAACGTTTGCATAGTAATATGATAGAGTGGATGAACTTATTCCATTGGCAAGGCGGTTTCTTCGGTGGAAAGATCAGTCATGTGTTCAGTGTACATTCCTTAAACATGTATGAGTACTGTTGTGTAGCAGGCACAGCTAGATGGCTAACAATAGAAGATTATTTAGATGTAGATTCTACCACCAAGGATTTCACTAATAGAGGAGACAGGTATAAAAGGTAAGCATATGATAGGAACATATTATATCAGTGACATGAGCAGTTTTAGCAATTCTTTATTTCCATGGGTTTATACTCACTAACATTTGCTTCCAGGCATCTTTAAAATCAAAACTCTTGTGACTGATACATTGCAATTGTAGTTAAATCTTTTCATCAATCTCAGCAATACCATTGGAACCAGGTTACAATCCATCCACAGTCTTGGTCTTTTACATACAACACACAAGAGTTCTTAACTTTCTTTGCCAACACATTTTACATGGCAGTCTCTGAGAGTAACTCAATGCTCTCTTGCAGCACTTATTAAATACTTATTTGATAGATTGCAATGGTTTTCTAACCCCCAAAGGAAAAGGAAAGGATTAATATTTATTAAACATCACCTAGGTTCCAAGTTTATTACACTGGTTTTCCATATCCAGAGCTATAGCAAGTTGTCTTCCAAGGACTTGGGAACATGAAAAATAAGATTGCCCTCTGATGGCTCAACTACAAAACCAGGACATGGTGGAGGATATTAGCCAGGCCCCTACAAGAAGCAGCATAAAATGTCAGAGTGGAAATGACTCAAGCGATGATTCCAATCTGGAGGTAGCCAGCCAAGTCCAGTCTACACGCGCATAATAAGGTTGAGTCATAGACAACAGCATTAACAAAATGAAGAAAGGGAGAAAGGGCCAATTTCATGAAAATAGTATATCCAGGAGAAAGAAGCCAATAAAGACATGGTCAATATATCTCAGCACTGCCTGGAGCAGAGGGAATCTTGGTCGACAGAAGTTGGGTGTGCCATTTTTATTCTGATAGGGTGATCCCTATATTGTAAACATCTGTAAACTATCTTAGAGGAGAACTTTCTTCAAGGTGATTATATTCCTAAAGTTTGATTTTTGACTCATCTAAGTAAACTTCTAATATGAACTTAGATTCCTAAGGGGAGGGCTGGCAGACAGGGTATCCATTCCTCATGAAGATCACAAATAATCCCATTTCCAGGAAACATTACTTTTCCTCATTAAACATGTTACATTTACATCTGCATCTACCCTTTAAATTCTGCATAAGATTATCTCAATCCACCATCCTATACCCTGTGGAAAAGTTTAATACTACTCAGCTGTAAAAAAAAAAAAAAAAAAAAGAAGAAGAAGAAGAAAATCTTACTTTCTGCGACAATATGGATGATCAGGAGATTACTCTAAGTGAAATAGGCCTGACAGACAAAGACAAGTATCAGAGGATTTCACTTACATGTGTAATCTAATGAACAAAATAAACTAGCAAAGTAGATACAGACTCGTAGATACAGAGAGCAGAGTGACAGCTGTCAGAGGGGAAGGAGTGACAAAGGTGAAGGGAGTAAGTAAAGAAAAAAACCTCATGGACACAGACACAGTGTGGGGATTACAAGAGGGACATAAGGGTGGGGGAGGGAGAAGAGGGTCAAGGGGGTTCGATGGTGATGGGAACTTGTGGCGGTGAACACACAAAACAACATACAGATGGTATACTTGTGTTATAGAATTGTACACTTGAAACCTATATAATTGTATTAGCCATTGTCACCCCAATAAATTCAATAAAAATAAAAAATACTCTAATATTTCTGAGAATTCTTCATTGTGGGTTGAAGGAGTCATGCTTAGAGTCTCAGATTCACCTTTGGCTCTCATTTACTATCTTTGCTCATTCTGTCTCTGTTCCTTTCTCTTTTCTATGCCATTGATCCAGAAAACAACATTTTGTTCATAACTACGAAAATGTACAACAGACACAAGACCAGAGTATGCATAGAAACGTTCTCTGAAGTTTTGAGACAGTGACACTTTAGGTCAGTGCAAATAACTTTACATTGAGCATGCCATATTCTTGTCTTCTTGCACCATTACTTTTTTGTAAATTTATTTTTATTTAGAAAATTAAATTCAATAGGTTGTTGACATTGATCAACAAATGTACGTAGATTTTAGGCAAATATCTCTACATCATTTGAATAGTCAGTTATGTTGTATACCCATCACCCAAAGTCAAATCATTTTCTGTCACCTTATATTTGTCCTTCTTTATGCCCTGTCCCCCTCCCCCTCTGCCATCTCACTCCCTCATTCTCTACTCCTCTCTTCTGAGAACTACCTACCTACCTGGACACCCACACCCACACACCTTTCCACTTTCTTCTGCAAAGATCTCAGCTTGTCTCTAGTTCTTGTCCACAATGCAACTGAACTTTTGAAATAACTGCCCAGTGAGGATCTACTTACATTTTTAGAGAAGCTGTGATGCTTCTTCCCAACTCAGTTTCGAGATAGGGTTCAAGTTCTGACTTCCAACTACAGCAGAATTCTGTTACCTACCTCCACCTTTTTTTGCATCTTGGTTAGTTAGTATCTTTGCAATTGCTTGCTTCTGGGACAGCTGTGACTGGGTCACTGGGCTTTCAGAGCCAGAACCCAGCCCCAGGAGCCGAGGCGCTGCGCAGTCCCAGCATTCTCCTCTCTGTTGTGGTTCCTGGTGTTTGTGTCTTCAGCCATCTCTACGGCTCCGGTTTCCAAGGCAAGTAGCATAGACACTGTCTTTTCATGAGTACGGCTCCTCCAAGCCATCAAAAATTATTACTATTCTCATTTTACAGCTAAAACAACTGAGGTTAAGTGGAGTGGAAGGCATTGGCTTTAGTGTTTCACAGCATGGAACAGAGATGGGATTTATCTTCGGGTCCCACTTCATCTTCCTGCTCTTTCTGCAACACCAACAATGTGATATTTTCCCGAGCATCCGTTTCATACATCTAGCTGGAGCAACTATTCCTTAAACTAAAGTACAAAGCTTATTTCACGACATCCTTTCCATAGCTCTGATAAGATATTACTTTTATGTGGGATCTTAAAAATTGTCCGTTCTTTAGGGGTTCAGAAAGCCGTCCTTTTCCCGGGCTAACAACACTGCCTTCTCTCAGCTGCTTCACTTCCAGGACACATAATGCAAATACACAGCCTGGCCTTCCCATTTCCCCCAAATGGGCACAAGGTCAGGCATGTGTGGCTGTACGGAATGAAAGGGTCATAAACTAGAACATAATAGTTATGTGCACACGTATACAGCTCAGCCCCAGGGGCTCTGCTGGAGCTGAACTTACACTTTCAAGAGCAGTTGGAGAAAACTGACCTGGGCTCAGAATTCAGATACACACATAGAGTTTGTGGCTGATTTTTAGTATGCTTCAGATTGCTCTATTCAATCATATCTGTAGCTCCGGTTCCCAATACAAATTATCTTGATAAATACCCAGGCTGCATCTGGGAAACAGGGAAAATTGCGCCTATCTAGGGATGTGGTCAGTGTACACTGAACCTTCAGAGGGTCAGCCTCTCTGCTTAAGTTTGGCACAGAGCCGAGGCCAAAACATTTTTTAAAGAATGAGACTTCAGTTGGACATTTGGTGGGGAGGCTTCCACATTGTAGGAAAGAGCGGAACCGCAGACCCTGTCCCCATTCGACAGAGGCAGAGAGATGCTGTAAATAAAAGTCCAAATGCAATGAGTCTCAATGGAAACTTTGCTCACTGTACTTCCCTTCTCAAAGTCATGCTGTGCCTGTTCTGAGGTGAGTCTTAAAGAAAAAGCCCGACTTGTCGCACAGCACGGACAGAGGAAAGACAAGCATGGGAGAAAACTACATGACAAGATGAGAGACACGTGGTTCTAGGAGGGGATGCCCCCTGTGAGGAGCCGTGAGGAGTGCAGTACCATCAGGAGTACGACACCGAGAGAAGAGAGACAGTGGGAGGAAACAAGACTGGGGCGGGGGCGGGCAGCAGTCAGGCCGCAGGGTCGTTAGGCTAAAGGACACGGGCCCTTCCCTGTGGGCAGCGCCTCATGGTGAACGAGGCAGAGCGCCTCTTTGTGGGACTTTCCCTCTAACCAGAGAGGTGAAACAAACAAATAACTAGCCAAGATCAGGTAGGGCTGGAGAGATAAAATAGGTTAAGGTTGAAAGAACACAGTTGTTAAAACCAGAGAGGCCTCATTCAGATGTCAGGTCTAGTACCTGTCAACAGTGTGAACATGGACAGAACATCTGTTTCTTCTTCTGGTAACACCAGCGATGATCATTCCAGGGCTGTTTGTGAGAGACAGACGGCGGCTCCCCAAGTCCTTATCTATGGTTTGGCATTTTGTAGTCCTTCCAAATGGCATCTATGTAAAGGATCCCGATGGTGATGTCAAGGACAAGAAGCACAAGTGGGCAGATGAGGCAGTTGCCTTGATGAGACAATAACAACAACATCAATAATAATACCAGCAAACATATGCTGACCCCTTGGTGCCTGCAGATGGAGACTGTTCTGGAAGCACTCGGCGTGCATCGCCAGTCCTGCGAAGGATGCATCGCTGTCATCCTCCTTCTGGAGATGAGAAAAAGGCAGCATGGAGTGTTTCAGTGACTTGGCCAGAACCACACACCACACAAATGGCAGAGGCAGGATTCTAGACAGTCTTTCACACTTACACTTCTAACCACAGGCTTGTACTGCTTTACATTTGGGTAGTGCATCATAGCCGATCAGCTTCTAGCAAAGCATGTGGCATGTAGAAATTCTACTGTTACTGTAGTATTTATTTAATATGTAAATCAAGGATTGACATTGAACTTTATTTCTTAGGTAAGTGCCACATCACTTCATTTTATGGTTGGGGGCACTGAGGCCCAGTTTGGCTAAAGGAAATTCAGAGGTCCCCAAGCTAATAAGCAGTGGATCCAGGTCAGGAAGCCAGGTGTTTTCAGCTCTCATCGAGCTCCAGTCTTCTCACCTAGGCCTGGAGGGCGGCTGAGAACTGGGCTCAGTCAGAGGGATAAGCTGTTTTGGTCCCTGGCCTGTAGTGGCTTCTAATTCGCATCATCAGAAACATTCCTTTTAGACACTTACGGTTTTTCAGGTACTGTGTCCACTATAACCAGAAAAAAGTGGTAAGATAGCATGAATTTTCAAACTGTTATTTACTACATTTGAGTAGCATTACATAGTTCACAAAGCCTTTTTGCAAACATCGTCATGTAATTATTTGTGTGTGTGTGTGTTTGTGACAGAGACAGAGAAAGGGACAGATAGGGACAGACAGACAGGAAGGGAGAGAGATGAGAAGCATTCTTCATTGCAGCACCATAGTTGTCCATTGATTGCTTTTTCATATGTGCCTTGATTGGGGGCTACAGCAGAGCTAGTTACCCCTTGCTCAAGCCAGGAACCTTGGACTCAAGCCAGTGACCTTGGGCTTCAAGCCAGTGACCTTGAGCTTCAAGCCAGTGACCTTTGGGCTCAAGCCAGAGACCATGGGGTCATATCTATGACCCCACACTTATGCCAACAACCCTGCACTCAAGCTGGTGATCCTGTGCTCAAGCCAGGTGGGCCTGCACTCAGGGTTTTGAATCTGGGTCCTCCACGTCCCAGCCCGATGCTCTATTCACTGTGCCACCTCCTGATCAGACCTCATGTAATTCTTATCATTGCCTGCACTGACCCTAGACTTTTAAATCGAATTGATTCTCCCAGAAGCAAATTCCTATAAACAGACTTCCAATATAGACAGCTATCCAATGCTACTAAACAGCTATAGTTTCAGGCAACCACTTGGGTCCATGCTTCTCTTTCCCACTTTACCACATTATTTTTGGTTGAATTTCTCCTCTTTCATGCTACTTTTATGCCCTTCCCATCCCATCCAGAAATGCCTTTTTCTCCTGACTGTGCTTGGCATTGGGACCTCCACCCTCCTGCCTGGGTTCTTAGTCAATTCATACTTTGAGTCTCAGAAACATCCATATCATAAGAATGAAGTCCCTGCTCTAGGTTTTATCTGTCCCAACCCTGGTGGTCAGTGATGCTTCAGCCTTGCTCAAGAACCAGTGTGTGAAATAAGGGTTTATGTATTTCTCAGATGAAGGCTCAGAGAATCCATATAACTTGCTTGAGTTTGTAGCAGAGACTACTGGTTATCCCTCAAAATCTATTTTTTAAATAGTTTTATTTAGACAATTAATTTTAATGGGGAGACATTGGTCAACTAGAGCACATAGATTTGGAGAAAACATATCCAGATCATCAAAATCTATTTTTTAAATCACTTTTTTTTTTATCAATATAACTTTTGATTGTTAGTTGGAAACATGGCTTGTGGACTACATTTCCCAGCCTCCCTTGCAGTTAGTTGTGTCACATGTCCACATTCCAACCGTTGGGATATAAGTGGAAGGCAGACATGGCAGCATGGAGGACAGCTGTTTTGGATCCTCCGCTCCTTTTCTTCTTCATTCCCTCTTCCTCTCTGGTGTGGCTGGAATGTGGACAGCATGGATGAAGTCCAAGCAACCATTTTAAGGCATGAGGTGAAAGCCACATGTTAAGATGTTGGAGCAATAAAATATAAGGTGTCACCTTGCCAGCCTTGGACTGCTTACTCCTGGATTCTGCTCTGTGAGAGATCAATAGATCTCTGTCTTGTCTGAGCCAAAATTACTTTAGATTTTGTCTCTGAGTTGACATGCATCTGGCCGATAGAAGATCACACAGGTCGTCCCTCGTACAGCTGAATGTTCAAGACCATTCTTTTGACTCCAAGTTCAGTTGTTTTTATTTTACACCTGGAGCCTCCACCTACCTCACTTTCAGGGCTCCTGTGAAGATGAATGAGGAGACCGGTCAGAGAACATTTTGTAAACTGTTCAGGCCTCATTATATGTGAGCAGAAGAAGTGTTTTGCATTCGTGAAGGTCCGTGGAAAAATACTTAATGTCTTAGCTTGCTTGTTGGTTGAACAGGTAGGGAAAAGAAAAATAAAAATAAAAAAAAGCAAAAAGCCACGTTGTGTTAGAACCTGGATTCCAGATGAACCGGAAACTCCTTTGGCTAATTCTTGGGCCAGAAGATGCTTTTCAAGTGGGGAAGGATGAATTAGTCCTGAGCGTCCAGGACCGCTCTGACGAGCCGTGGTTTAATGCTGCCCAAACTTTTGTGTAAATACACCTACAGCTTAAAGAAAATGAGCAGGATTGGGGGAATCTGAATTCCCCTCGTCGGGATAGTCTCAGTATCCAACATCTCTTCACGAAGGAAACTGTATTAGTAACAAGTCCAATTCCTAGTGTTGGGATTTAAGTTGCTTTGGGAGCATGTGGCCAGGTTTCAGAGTCTTGTTTGCCTCATGAAAAGTATTGGGGTCAGTCTGTGCTGGCCAGAGGTCTCCAACCAGAGACGGTTTCCACACAGGACTTTTGATGTTTTCTGCCTTTTCCTAGGCTCAAATACCAAGAAGTATCTCCGGGATCTTGTTGCAAGTTTGCTCTTCTTTCCTTTTGCAGCAGGCAAAGGGAAGCAAAAGCCAATGCTTAAGAGCTATGCATGGACTCTGAGCACTTTGCTCAGGCCCTCTGAAGGGTGTTGAGTTGCATCCCCAAACAAACATGGTTTGGGAATATTCCGGAGTTGTCTTCAGTCTTCATAGCATACTTTAAGGCAGGTGATACTCTCCTGTGAAAAGACAGGGTGGAATATAGCCACTGCTTGAGAGGCTGGTGAAGGGAGACAGCGACTGCTGGAGCAGGATGAGGAAATCGTAATTGGAATGGTATTGGACACTCACTGCGTGTTCGTATGCACAGGCACCGTGCTAGCCATTGGCATATGCTGCAGTACTTAATCCGTCTAGCAATCATATAAGCTGAATGATTAAAAATATTTAACAGCAAGTAGACCACAGCATGGGTAGTTGAGAACAGATGTTGATTTAGTGCTGGTTCTGGTTCCTGGAAGCTCTCTGCCTCCCCAGGTATTAACCCTTTAGTTTCTGGATCATGGGGAAATTTAGAGGGAAGAATAATCAAATCCCTTCCTTCCCCTCCCCCTCCTCCCCTTCTCTCTTCTCTCCCCTCTCCTCACCTCCTCTTTCCTTCTAATTTAGCGTTCCTGAGACGGAGAGAGTCAGTCACCCACAGAAGGACCATACCACAGCGGTTTAGAGGTACGGTTTTGAAATGAAGAACGTACAACTGAATTAACAGCAAGTTGGATTTGAAGAGCAAGGAAAGAAGTGAAGGAAGATGATTTGTGACTGTTTAGATCAGCAGTTCTGCAACTTTTTGATCTCAGGATCTCTTTCAGGATTAAAAAATATTGAGAACTTCAAAGCGATGTTATTTATTTATGTTTACTTATATTTATATTTATTTATTATGTATAGGTACATATGTAAGCTGAAAAAATTAAACTGATTATTAATTTTTAAAAAATAAGTTGTAAAATGTTAACATACATACTTTTATGAAAAAAGCAGTATATTTGAAAACAAAAGCTAGTGAAAAAAGGAGTCATTGTTTTATGTGTATGCAAGCATTTTTAGAGTTTGGGTTAATAGAGGACAGCTCCTCTCCTACTTACTTCTGTATTCAGTCATTGTAACATGCTATTTTGGTTGAAATATATTGCTCACAAAAATTAGGAGATATTTTAAAATAAATATAAAGTGATGAAATACCCCCTAGTTTTTGTGAGCAGTGTATATGTAGAAAATCTAGCTTCAGTAGGAATATAGTTGACAAAAAAAAAAGAGCCTTGTAATTAGCAATTTAAATAATTGTGGACACTCTTTAGTAAAGTGGTAGTTTCCAGAAGATCAGTTGCCAAGTGGTAGTTGCTAACAGGTCAGTGGTAATGTGTAATCCGAAACCATATTGATGTACTTTGCTATTACACTAAAATCCATTGGTCTGTCTTGATATTTGAGTGCATCTTTTGTTTCCCAGAGATGAATCTGTAACATTGTGTAATGTCATTTGACAAAAATATGAAGCCATGGAATTATTCAAGTATTCTGAATTAAAATTTGCATTTTTTTTTAAATATCACCACCAGTCTCCCCAGAAAAGATGGCAAATCTGTTTGTTTTAAGGTGGAGGACACAAGGTCTCCAAAATTCTAAGTTTTTCTTTCAAGCTTGGATTTTATCATTGGCAACAAATACTGCCAATGTTTTTCCTTGACTAAAT
This sequence comes from Saccopteryx bilineata, assembly GCF_036850765.1. Lineage (NCBI taxonomy): Eukaryota > Metazoa > Chordata > Mammalia > Chiroptera > Emballonuridae > Saccopteryx > Saccopteryx bilineata. The sequence goes on from NC_089494.1 coordinate 258,739,684, forward strand.
ACATGGCCTCACTGCATTCACTTTTAAGAAAATGTTTGTCAAATAACCACAATTGAATAAACATAGTTTGTCAGCCATTCTTTCAAATAAAAATGATATTTTATGGAAAAAATAAAACCACTCACGCAGTTCAGCTTGCAATTCAAGCATTGCCTGAGTGCTTGTCCTGGGACGACTACGAGACTTCGTTTTGCAGATGTGCTTTCCGCACGTTTCACATGTCACCACACAAAATAGTAAGGCATGGGCTAGTAATCAGGAGTTGAGACTTAGCCAAATTAATAACTTCCAGTGCTTTAGTAAGGTCATTCTTCAGAGACATTGGCTTTTTTCCTCCACTCTCCTACAAATGAGCAAATAAATAGCTAATGTTTGATTCTGCAGTTGGAATATTAACTCAGTCTTGACATTTGCAACTGCATCTTTAATTGGAGGCGCTGCTGTGTCACGGGATAGTGCTAAGCTACGATTTCTTTTCCTGGCTGCTTATTCAGCAGCCAATCAGCAAGGTTGGCTCCACAAACTTCTCACGAAGCTCTTAGCTATTGAGAGGACTTCTCTCGCCAATGCAATACAATACTTACCCTTCCAGATGTTTCAATGGCTTGTTCATCTTCATTTATACTTATTTCTTATTGTGTTTTTAATGTAAGTACAAGGAAAATGTTGGCATTTCAAACAAATAACATTTGTGTAATAATGGACTGTGGAGGTTACAGCAGGTATATTCAGAGAAAGCTAGGAAGGGCACCGTAGAAGTACTAAGAACAAAACTGAGTTAATCTCTGAAAACGCACATATTTATTCTTTAAAACTACAATACATTTTAGAAAATATAATAATACAACAAATATACATTCCATTAGACATGAGTGATGACATCATCACATACAAAGAATCTGGAAAATCCACCATACTGTCATGAAAAAATAAGAATAAAGGAGGCAAATAACTCGATATTCTCATGGAAACAGCTTTTACCGGATGAGTCCCTTGAGTCTTGCAGACTGTGGGGTGACACTTTGAGAACTGCTGGTTAGGAGCACATAAGGCTGAAGTAAGAAACACAGTATGTGAATAGAATAGTGCTATAAATGAAATTAAATCAAAAGATATATTGAGGTCCTAATGCCTAGTATCATAGAACATGACCTTATTTGAGAACAGAGTGGCTTTAGATGTAATTACGAAGAGATCATGCTGGAGGGGGTGGGGTGTGGGACCTTTATCCAATGTGATTGTTGTTCTTAGAAGAAGAGGACAGAGCCACACAGGGTAGGGATGGCCATGTGACAACAGAGGCAAAGGCCGGACTGTTTTAGCTGCAAGCCAAGGAGGGCTGAGGATCGCTCACTATCACCAGAAGCTACTTAGAAGGACTTGTGGGACAGATTCCGTTGTCTCAGGCCACCCGTCTGTGGCCCCTTCGCTATAACAGTGGAGAACATGCAACCAGCTTATTATAAAGAGCCGAAGGTGAGAGAGACATTAATTTCTATTTCAAACCCAGGAAAGGTGGCTCTCCTGTAATTCAAAAAAACTTTCTGCTGAAGCAGAAACTGAAACCAAGTCTCTCCTGGCCGGTTGCAGCTCGAGGTCCGGGTGTTGATTCCCATGGATCGGGCGTTCTTCTCCATAACCTGCACTACCCGATGCTAGGACCGCCAGGGCCCCGTGAACAGGCTCGCCCTCTGCAGGGCTGGGGCTGCTTTACAAAGGACAGAACCTTCTCTTTCTCATAGGAACTTATATTAGTATATTGTTTGTTCTCATGCTTTTCCGGATACGATAGGATTGGAACTTTGTTTGAAACTGGACATCCTGAATCACGTTAAAAAGAAAAATATATATATATTTTCTTTCTAACAAAAGATGCATTCAAAGATTTGAATCTAACAAAGGATGCATTCAAATATCAAGACAGACCAATGGATTTTAATGTAATAGAAAAGTATATCAATATGGTTTCAGATTACATATCACAACTGACCTTTTAGCAACTACCCCTTGGCAACTGATCTGTTGGAAACTACCACTTTACTAAAGAAGAGTGTCCACAATTATTTAAATTGTTAATTACAAGGCTCTTTTTTTTTTTTTTTTTTTTTTGTATACATAAAACATTAGCCTTCATCCTTACACTGAGACCTCATCCCAGACCTCAGATGTGTCTGTCTGAGGCTGTTGCCGTTCATATTCTCCTTAGCAATTTTCCATTCCCCATGACATCCAGTTTTACATTCTTGATTTTGGTGGTTTCCCATGTCCAACATTTGTTGATGATATCAAACTTGCCCCGATACTCCCTGTCACTCAAGGGACAAGCGAAGGCAAGTTGCTCTTGGACAAGGTGGGCTGCAGAGGCGCTCCCACGCTGGCTCTGTTTAGGAGATAAGCAAATTCAGATGACAGAGACAGACAATTACGTTGATGAATAGGAGAGAGCAAAGACAAGGAAATATGAACCAGAATAGCTTTGACTTCCAGTCCTTGCCGCTTTACCAGGCACCGCCCCCCCTGGGCCCCGCCCACCTCTGCCGAAGCTCTGTCTTCAGCCCCAGTGACTTCACCTTCCGAGGTTTGGAGCTCCCCCTCCCCTTGGTGAACTAATTCATGGTCACTCCATGTGGGTTACTCTGGTTCGACTCCTTCAGTACAGACACAAACTATTTTGCCACAATTAATGTGTTGGTCAACAATGTGCAGACTTAAAGCCCTGAGTTATATGACTAGGCAAATAAAACCAGACCGCAAAATTTGGTCTCCTCAGGTTGGCTATGATTCACCCACAGGGGCAAGCCAGCAGTCCTGCTGTCTTCCCCCAAACCCTAGGAAAATCCGACGGCTATGTTACACTTCTTTGTCCCTTTGTGCTGACGCAGAGTCAGTCTGTGGGTGTGTAGAGTGTGGGAGGCAGTGGGACAGTTTCAGCAGGTAGAGATTAGTCGAGTGTTCCAGCTGAAAACCATTCCCGCATGGATCTCTCAGAGAAGGATGAACCTCGGCCATAAGGGAGTCCAGGAAATTGACACAGTCCAGAAGATTAGCTATAATAGGTCTTTCTTCTTCTTCTTCTTCTTTTTTTTAACATGGAGGGTCTCAAACTTAAAAATAAAAATTGATTTTATAAATAAATATATTTTTCTTAAATGATTTAGAAAGCTCTGTTTATTCAGGTACCGACAGTGTTTAGAATATATAGTAGCCAGTGTGTCTGCAGATGTATTTATGTTGGACTGTTTGGCTGGGTTTCACCTCTGCAATAATTTATAACAGTTTCAATGTAAACCTACCACTGAACAGGTCAGGAAGGTCCGGGGCCTTACCCAACGCCGCTGGAGATAAATCCGCAGCGCGGGTTCCCACCGCGGAGCCCGGCCGCGCCCTGCTCGGCCCCTGGAAGGTTTCACAGGGCCACGTCTAACTGCTAAGGGATTTTACTGCACTTTGTCTCTCAGCTTTGCGTCCCTTCTCAAACAAATAAGCAAACAAAGGACTGTATTTATTTGTAAGAAATACCTCTTGTAGAGGCAATTATTGAATTGAAAAAATTGCATTTTTTTATGCTTTTTAAAATATATTTGTGGAGATGGACTCTTTTGCTGGGCTGCATCCATGTAATTAATCAACAGGTACTGGCTCAGAAATGAGGACATCATTCTTATTTTAGGACATCATTCTTATTTTCTTAAGTTGTATCCATTTCGATCAGCAACGGAGAGGCAGCAGTGTCTGGGCTGTAGTCTTCCTTTCAGAGTTTTCTAGATTTATTTTTTTCATTTTTAAAAATATTTCTAAAATCTCTTAGCTATTGTAGATGAGGTTTAGATACTTTTTGTAGATCTCATATGGATAGACTCCTAATATAAAAACTTCCTTATGGTTAATATATTCTACTTAGTCACAAAAATCAATAAAGTACTTTTAATACAATTTTTAAAAAGTCAGTTTTTAAACTAGCCATATATTATATTTATTATTTTGGAAAGTAGAGGAAGTAATATTTTTTTTTCTCCTTCCATGAAAAGAAAAATAAACAGCTTTACAAATAGTGTACAGTATACATTTGAGAAAGAATGAAGAGTTTTGAGGGCGGTCCCACTGACAGGGAAGGACCACTTAGCGGGGAGGAAAATGTATACAGTGCTGTCCGGCATCTTACGATGAAAAATACCCGTGAAAGATGTTTTGTAATTAGGAACCTCTTAACCCACTACTGTGTTGACAAAACTGGTCACTGTACTCCGTGTAGCTAACATATATTGTCCTTACATTCATTCGTCTATTTATCAAAGAAATGTTTACTAGACATCTACTCTGGGCCATGCCCTTGGGCACTATTGTCTCCAGGTCACCTGCGTTTGCGTGCTGGGTGTAGCTGCCTCCGTTTTACAGACGGTCAAAGTGAAGGTCTGAAAAACTAGTGAAAACCGCTCAGTATCCACACGGCTAGCACGCAGCGGAGTCACAGTCTGAACAATTTCTGTCTTTTTCCAGAACAATGTTGGGTGGTTTTAAAGCTAGTATTAGAATAAAACAGGTCATTTGAATCCTGATGAGGCTTCTTCAGACTAGTATGAGCTTGATCAGGTTGTTTGACCACTGAAGACTTTAGTTTCCTTCTGTTCGCATTGCAAGCATTTCTGTTCCCTACCAGCTGGTTAGAATCCAAAGGGTGACACTCCAAAAGTGGCCTTGGGTGTTGGAAACCCCGCTCCCGGGGTGTTAAACCTGGAGCAAGAGGATACTTCTTAGGAGTCCAAAAATAAAAACAAACAAACAAACAATAATTACCTGGCTTTAACATATAAAATAAATTTATAATACTTTATAAAAATGAATTAAAAAAGATAAACATACAGACAATAATAATTATATACAGCGCATTCCTCACTAACCACTGCTAATATGTTAACAACTATCGTCTGTCTACCCATTTATCTGTCTAGGTGTATGTGTGTTTGTACACATAGGGTAATACTGCCTTTATACAAGTAACAGCACCTGGAAATTTTTGATAAAAACTTTGATGTGAACCTGTTTCCAAGTGCATAATTAGGTGGTTGCAGAATATGAGATGGATGGGTGGAAGGCTAGTAGCTTACCTTGTCTCATATTGACACGTATTTAGCTGCAAGAAGCATTTGTGTACCTTTTCCATTTACGTGATGAGCATAACAGGCATGCAAGCTAGAAATGAGATTGCTGAATCAAAGAGTCTTCCTCTTTGAAGTGTTACCTGATACAGACTGCTCTGGAGACGTGTTGTCTGAGTTTGCATCTACAGAACGGCAATACTGTACCCAGGTTCTAATCAACACTGAGTTTCTCTACCTTTTAAAGGCGTTTGCCAGTCTAAGACATGAAAAACTTTACCTTTGGAAAAGCATTCGTTTATTCTGATGAGATTGGACATCTTTTTAAAACACGCTTTTTTAAATGTTTGAACGGTTTTAGATTTATGGAAAAAATGGCAAAGATGGTAGAAAGTTCCTGAAGACAACTTTTTCTCTATTATGAATATATGACATTAACGTGGTATATTTGTTAAAATGAATTAACCGTTGTTAAAATGAATTAACATTACCACTGACTAAAGTCCAAGCTTCTATCCCTGCTGGAACACGGTGGCTCAGATGGTTTCCTCAAGTGACAGGAGCTGGTCAAGTGCAAGTGTGCCCTAAGGCGGAGAATGAGAGAGTGCAGAGAAGGAGAGGGTACTTCCACAAGGCGGGGGCAACAGGGAGAAAGCAGCAGGAGGGCCAAGGGAGCTGAGGTTCCCCACGAACAAGGGTGGGTCCGATAATTCGATAATTCGCCTCGGCTGCCTCGCTTTGCTTACATGCTGCCTCGCGGAGGATTCCTCTGCAGCTAGCTCTGTGCTTATCTGGCGCATGGCTGTTTCAGTGCGACGTGTGGCTCTGGGCTCCTCTGAGCACAGGTCATCATCTCACTTTGGGGTCTGGTCCCTATCATCCCGGGCTTATCACTGTTTCCTGCGCTCCTGTTCTAACAGCTCCCCACAACCCCGCCGTGTCTGCGAGTCAGGGACTGTTCTCCCGAGCTGAAGTCCGGGAAGGCTAAGTGATTAATGCAGAGCCCCGCAGCTAATCAGCGGCAGAGCCAGGCCTTGACTGGGAACTTCTGGCAACCTGTCCGATGCCAACATGGCTTTTTTTCTTTCTTTGTTTTTTGGGGCTTTCCTCTCATTCTGACTACAGCAGACCAGACTCAACAGGTACCTTGGGAGCAGGCCACTAAAGGATGATCGCATTGAGCTACAGTTAGGATTTGTGCATCCTAACATCTTAAAATGTTTTTCTAACATTTGGGGTTTGGCGTAGCAAAGTGTGCCAAAGTTCCTTCCCTTTCATTTTTAAACCCGCGTGTATTTTCAGGGAAATTAAGCTCATATGTTTCTGATTCATTTACTGTATAACTCATCAAAATATTGTTTTATAACAGTTCTTGGCAGTCCATGAAACCTTTTAAAATATGGACTTTTCCCCTCTTGCTACCAAGGAAGCCATGTTTCACCAAGAGCCCAGCACCGATGAACTCCAAAGGGTTTTCCGAATTTCACATGAACACTAAAGACTCTATTGGGTTCTCTGTGATCAGCCAGAAAGCAAGTCAACAAATCACCATTGGACACTCACTGCGCATTGGCTGTTTTGGAATCTAGACTCATAAAAGTAAATAAGAAGTGGCCCCCCGGTTTCAAAGAGTTGTCATGGTGGAGATGGATAACGGTGACAACCAAAATATTTGTTGAGCACTTTGAATGTGTCTGCTACTGGGTGAAGCCTTTCATAAACATCATCTCGTAATCTTTTCAGCTGCTGTGCGCGTTGCTGTTCTTACTTTATATATAAAACACTGAGACACGGAGAGTTTTCTGAGTCAAGTCCTACAGTTCTTTGGCAGTGGGTGTAGGAGACAATCTCTGACAGTTTTATTGCAGAATTCGTTCTTTCACGCTGTTACATAGACTTGGAAATTAAGATACAGTGAGGCTAAGCCAATGTCCCGCTTGTTGGAGGTAGAGATGGAACCTTGTTAATGGCATATAATTTATTTCTGTTCAAACTTCAATTCCGACCACAAAACAATTTCCTTCTGGCTTTCTTTGCTTGCGCTTTGGACATTCTCTGTCAAAGCTCATGATTGTGGAATAAAATGTCTAGCTGGTGCCTTTCGGGTAGTTTACCCGAGTTGTTGACTCTGTGACCAGTTGGGGTGTCCCTCCTCATGTGAGGGGGCCTTCTCTGAAGAACTCGATCATGTCCACACTGCACCCACAGTCTCCACACTGTGCTTTCTCTAGGTTAGTTTTTGTAGGAGGATATCATTATTTATGATGATAACGTAAGAAGAGCTGCCTTGTTTTACATCTTTCTTTACGCCCGACACCGCTAATGGTTTCTTACATTACCTGATTTTATCTTCACAAAAGTCCCGAGAGGTACGCAGTGTCAGCCCTTCATTTTCTTGATGAGGAAACTGAGGCACAGAGCACTTAAATACTAATCATTAAGCAATAACAGTCTCTGTCGGTGGCATGGAATTAAAAAATTAATTAACAATAAGGGATGATCAAAAAGAAAGCATCTTCAGAATATTTAACTTCCATAGAATGATGACTTATTTATCTGGGATAGAAGAGGTTTACTTTGTAGAGCCAATGTTTCTCAAATACAGAATGAAAAGTATAAAAATAAGGAAAATAATGTGATATACGTTGATATATAAACAATATAAAATATGTATTATAATTATGAAAGATAAAAATTAAATAAATATCCATTAACCTCCCATCCAATTCAAGGTCTCATGCATTAACAATGCCATTGCCTTCACCTGTGCTGATCTACTCCAGATAACCACTGAGTGTATCCTTCTTCTCCTCTTTAATAAAAATAATTTAATGATATATACATGCCATAAACAATATGTTGTTTAATTTTGTTTGTTGATCTTTATATAAATGATATATTCCATATATTTCTCAGTGACTTTTTAACTGAAAATTATAAGCAGTGGATAGAGCATCGAACTGGGATGCGGAGGACCCAGGTTTGAAACCCTGAGGTTATCGGCTTGAACACAGACTTATCTGGTTTAAGCAGGGCTCACCAGCTTGAGCCCAAGGTCACTAGCTTGAGCAAGGGGTCACTCGGTCTGCTGTAGCCCCCCAGTCAAGGCACATATGAGAAAGCAATCAATGAACAACCAAGGTGCTGCAATGAAGAATTGATGCTTCTCATCTCTCTCCCTTCCTGTCTATCTGTCCTTATGTATCCCTCTCTCTGTCTCTGTCACATACACACACAAAAAATTATATTTCCAATATTACTTCATATTTTGTGTAGGGAACTTTAGTCATTTTCTCTGCCACATGATACTCCATTTAAAGAATAAGTAATAATAATTTATCACCGTACTATTGTTAACGGTTACTTGGTAGTATTTCTTTTCCTTTTCTCTTCTTTCCCTTCCTTCCTTTATTCCTTTTTTTCTTTTTTACTTTCTATTTGCTATTGCTAAATTGCTTTTTTTATTATTATTAATAAGATGGTTCTTGGAAAAGCAGTTGTTGCTGAAGGGTTAGATTTTCCCTAATTATGAAGAGTTAGGAGTGCTGGATATGCAAATGTCCGCAAAGGTAAGATAACACTAAATTGTTTCTGATTTCAGTTTGCTATTTCAATTTACATTCCCAGCAGGCATGTATAGGGTTTTCTTTTTAAAATTCTATACAATGTGAACTACCTTTTATTTAGTGTCAAGCTGGTTGGTATATTGTGTTAATTTTCACTTCTTCCTGATAACTATTGAAGTTGAACATCTTTTCAATCTGATTGGTCTTTTGTGTTTTAATCCGAGTCTAAAGAAGAATACAAAAACAACTTCAAGAGTTTAAACAGAAGAAGTTTATTTCAGGGCTTTGTTTGCATGGGCGCTGGAGTTGCCAAGAGTTGGACAGGGGTTACCCAGAGACTAGGCGAACATCGCAAAGCACCGTCACCCTGTGCGGGGAGACAAAGGGAAGAGCTCATGCTCTCAGTCTCAGTGACCTGGGGCCACTTTAGTCCCCCTGACACTCTCTGGCTTAATGCAGAGGCTCAGGTTCAGCTCTGCCATTTGTCCTGAAGGCAGGAAAGAGCTAAGATGGCGAGAAAACAGCGAGATCACTCGACTGGAGGTCTAGTGAGGATGAGCACCTGATAGGAGGGTCACTAGAGCCAGTGAGCCCCAGAATGGAAGGTGGGGATCAGAGACCGTCATTTTCAAATTTGGTATCGAAGGCAGTGCAGGTTCTGGTGATGGCAATGTAGTAGCTACAGTCAAGTGGAATCAAGAGTCATTGGAGGTTAGGAAAGTGAAGACCAGAGAGGCTAACAGGGCCACTCTACTACACATTTTTAAGGACTCCATTCACGTAGTCATCTGAGACACTGGTTAGGCTCAAGTCTGAGCTATTAACCCACACAGATTCCCTCTCCCATGCTCACAGTAGTATAAAGGAGTAAGCACTTACTCCTGTCTTAATACTGTATTCCTAGCACGTAGACCATGGTGGCCATAGGTGCTCAGTGACTACTTGTTGGATGAATGTTGGATGCTCATGTCATGGAAAATGCAGGCATGAGTAAAGCTGTGGAGGAAGACTGAATTGACTGCTAAAGGCTCAAACGAGTGAGAAATGATTTGGAGGTCCATAGATGATAGCAACAGATTGCTGAAGATGGAGATAAGACAAGATGGTGGGACTCTTAAAGGTTCCTATGCTTCTGGTGTGTGTGTGTGTGTGTGTGTGTGTGTGTGTGTGTGTGTGTGTCTGTGCTGTAATGAGTCAGCCCTGCTCCTAAGGCATGTGAGGTGTGGGATAAAAGCCCTTGACTTGAGGAGGCTGCAGGAAAAGTGAACTTGGAGGGAGTCAGCTTGTTTCTAGACAAGGTGGTGGAACAGACACTGTGAAGACATCAGGGGTCAAGAAGACATCCCTGACTGCAGGTGTGGATTTCCGAGGCATGATGGATAAGAATGGAGGGAGCATGTTGGTCAGAATCCTGACAGAAAAACAAATTTCACTCAAATGGTTCAACTTTGGAGACTTAAATGCCAGGGAACCATTTTTTAAGATGGAGGGGCTGAAAGAACCAACAAAGGAAGTTAAGGCACCCACCTAGAGACTGGGAATAGTGGGCAGTCGTTTGTACCCTTCGATCTGAAAGAACAAGAGAAGGAAGCAATGCTGAAGAGCCTAGCAAAAACCAGTCCCTGGAGGAAGAAATGCCTACGGGAACTACGAGTCAGAGGAAGAAACCACTGCGGAAAAGGATACATCTGTCTCCACTTGTCCTCTGATTTTCTGCTTGGCCCTCCCAATGGCTGTGCCCAACAGGAAGTCAGGGGCAAGGGAACTTGGAAGCTGCTATACATGGAAGTTTCATTCAGGGCAAAAGTGGGCCAGAGAAGGGCAAATCATGTGTTTAGGGTAGTGGTGGTGGGGAATAGAGGCCAGCCAGTTGAGAAGGAAAAGGAGTTGGACCTTGTCAGAGAACGGATGCTCAGAGAAGCCTGGGAGTTACAGTTTGGGTGGTAATTAAGGACTGAGTTAATATTGAATGGCAGACAGTATGGTTTGTAGTTTGTATTAAATGTTCTAGAGTGGGCATGAGCATTCTTTTCCTTGTCCTAATGAAATCTGGCTCATATTTTGAAATCTATGTTTTGATTGAGTGTCTTTGTGATAAGTTCGCTTGAGAGCTCATGCTTGATTGGCTTATCATCAGAACTGTGCTACAGTGGAGGCTTTGGAGATGGGACATGGTCATTTTTCTGTTACTTGTGTGCAAAGGCAGAAATAAATAAAAGTGGGGCCAAGTTGTTTGGAGACAGATGTCTGCGATTGCTCAGTGTAACCCAAGAACTCTGCAGAGACCGTAAGATGTTCTTCTCCTTGAAAATAACCTGAACCCGGCCCTGGCCGGTTGCTCAGTGGTAGAGCATCGGCCTGGCGTGCAGAAGTCCCGGGTTCAATTCCCGGCCAGGGCACACAGGAGAAGCGCCCATCTGCTTCTCCACCCCTCCCCCTCTCCTTCCTCTCTGTCTCTCTCTTCCCCTCCCGCAGCCAAGGCTCCACTGGAGCAAAGATGGCCCGGGCGCTGGGGATGGCTCCTTGGCCTCTGCCCCAGGCGCTAGAGTGGCTCTGGTCGCCGCAGAGCGACACCCCGGAGGGGCAGAGCATTTCCCCCTGGTGGCAGAGCGTCACCCCCTGGTGGGCGTGCCGGGTGGATCCCGGTCAGGCGCATGTGGGAGTCTATCTGACTGTCTCTCCCCGTTTCCAGCTTCAGAAAAATACAAAAATAAATAAATAAATAAATAAAAAATAAAAATAAAAAAGAAAATAACCTGAACTCTTTGGTCCTGCTAAATGTGAGCTGAGCTCAACCACTTTTGAAGGCTTCCCAATTTGTCAAAGACTTTGCTTTGTTCTCTATTACGATGCATTTTCCAATCTATCCCCTCCCCCTCTTAAATGAAATTTCAAGTATTGAATTAATATTGCATATAAAATTAATGTTCACCAGATCACTTATTTCACAAAGCCTTTCCTGTTCAGAATCCACAAATAAAAACACATTAAGGGTTGGTTTGTTTTTATTGGGATCTTGTCTTTAATCAACAAAATAGAAAATCAAGTTAGATTATTCAAGTATCCATCATGAGAAGAATGCTCTGGAGAAGGTAGAAGAGTCATGTCATGTTCCAGGAAGCAAATGATCTGAGTGTCTATAAAATGACTCTTTAGAGATTCTGGTATTGACAAGAAGAGAAATAGCAAGCCAATTAGAACAGTGGTATCATTGGATTAAGAGAATAACATTTATCATCATTCACTGATACGTTTTATTTCAAAGGTATGAACTTGAATTTAGAGTTTCTTCAACTGCAAAATAAGAATTACAGTATCTCTATTTATTAATACTATATCAATATTTCCCCTTCCTCTCAGCAACGGTTCTCAATTGCGGTGGCACCACCCCCCTAGGGGACATTCATAAATGGGCAAGGTGCTGTTGTTTGTATCAAGGGCAGGGGATGCTCCTGGCATTAAGCATCATTAGACAGTGTGAAGCAACATTCTGCAATGTGGAGACTGTGCTGCCCGATGCAGACGTAGCCCACCCATAAGTGCCAATAATATTGCCCTTGTGAGTCATGACATGTGATACACGTGAAAAAGAGGCTTGTCACTTTTAGTTCTGCATGTTACATCTGGCACATGCTTCACTGCGTCTCCTGCTCTGCCCACCACCCTTAGTTCTCCGGTGGGTGGCAGGGCACTTTGCCGAGGATCGCAGTCCCTACTGATGGGGCGGTGGGAACAGATCGGCCTTTGGGGTTGGGTCCATCGGAGTAAAATCTTCAGTTCTGTGGCTCTTTGGTTGTATGCCCATTGAGAAAGTGAGTCAACTACTCTCAATTTTAAGTTACTCATGCAGAGGACAAGTTAAATGACATCTTCGTCTGTGTTTTGAATCTCTTTTGGATTACAGCAGAGTAGACTAATACTTCAAATAAATTCCACCTCGCAGAGCTCTTATGAAAATTAGAAGAGATAATGTTTGCAACATGCGTCATATTGAATATGACACATGGAAGACATTTAGTGAATGGTGGCTGCTATTACCTTTCTGTGGTGTGAACGGATTTGCTGTTTCATGGGAGAGGGAGACACTGGAGGATTCATTCTCAGAACATCTAGCGGATCCTAGCAACGGTTTGCAAACTTTTGGCAGCAAAAGGAGGCAACTAAGTTAAATTTTATAAATCTGAATAATGAAATCATTTGAGAGGCGGCTGAAGGTTAAGAGGGTGAGTGGGGGAGGAAATGTTATTCTATCTGAACGCGTTCACCTAATCATGCTCACTTTAGGATAATACCAGGTTGTGCTCTCCTGAATAGAGGACTTCATGCCCAATCCCACCACTTGCTCCCAGAGAATGGCCTCCTATGTAACAAGCGTACTGTGCTGTCCGACCCTCGCCGAGAGCTCCAGGGATGAAGTGTTCAACCTTTATTTCGAACTTCCTAGACTGGGCAAGCTTGCCAAGCCCAAAATGTTGTTGTTAGCATATTTGACTGTGGAATTCAACAAAGCACAACTCTTCTGAAATAATTGGCCAGCACTAAAATGTCCAATCTCCGATTTAGACTTTTGTCATTCTTGAAGCAGGAAACGGTTCTCTGCAAATATTTAGAAATGCTGTGGAAACTCTGAGGTCCACATCCATGGCAACCCCTTGGGCTCGCAGGCTGTAAAAGACATCATGCCTCCCTTCACAGACTTACTTAATTCCTACAGATTTGTCACAAGTGAAAACACGGAGGCTGACCCCGAAGAGGCGAGCTCTTTCAGGCCACTTGAAGAAGGCCCCGGTTGACATCTGACCCCCACAGTCCTATAAACAGCAGCAGAAATCCCCTTTCCACTTAAACTGCATCTGCTGGGCAAAATTTCAAGAAAGCAGCGATTCATGGCAAGGCCTGCCCTCAGTGTAAGTGTCAGTTCTCCTTGTTCGCGCGGGTCGTTGGCAGAGTGTGCCGGCCCCGGCTGTGAGCTCTGCTCGCTGCCTCGCCTCTCCTGGACAGAAACAGACTTCACAACCAATTGTCATCTGTGCCAGAGCCCCACACTTATACAAAGATGACAGGAGATGACATCGAGCGAAAATAACAACTGTATCTGTCACCGAAGTCAATCTCATTGCATACTCGTAAACGTTCTCTCAAAGTCTTTGAGAAGTGGGGGGTTTTGCATGTATTTACTTGAGTAACACAGAAAAAAATATATAAACAGGTATTTAGCCATTTGGTTGGGAATCAAGAGTCTTGAATTGAAAATCCACTTTTGCCTCCTAATTTGCTGGAAAAAAAATGTGGATAAATGACTTAGGTCCGGGATAACTTCCAGGTTTTTTTTTCACTGTGTCCTTGTGGAGACAGACAGTAGAGACATTTATCTTATCAGGTTGGGGAATACAGAAAGAGGAACTCATTTTTTGTGAAGAAGAAGGCAATCATTTCAGTTTTGCATTTTGATGAGTTTGAAAACGCTGTGGGGTGTCGTTTTCGTGAGGTCTGATACGGTCGTGTGATGCTCAAACAGGAAGTGGATGTGGGCACCATCCATGTTCAGGTGAGGGCTGAGCCATCAGCATGAATACATCTGCTGAGGCCAGTCCGTAAAGTGAGAAGGAAAGAAGGCTGCAGTTACTCTTCCCTGAACAGTGAAGAGATGACTAAGAACACCTAGCGTGGTGGGCGGAACACTGGGAAAGACTTGTTTTATGAGAGGTATTCCTAGAAGGGAATGGTTATGCCTGTCAGATGCACCTGAGGAGTTCAGGAGGGTAGGAACTGACACCTGTTCACAGGACCCATTATCTGAAAGTTCGGTGGCCAGGCTGAGCTGTGCCCATGGGGTGGAAACCAGGGTGGAGCAGGGTGGGAAGTGGAGTTATTTAGCATACAGGGAAGAAGAATTAGGGCTGTAGGATTTTTACGTTCAAATATTTGAAGAGATCTTATGGCAACTAGAGGTAAATTCTCATCTTTTTGGCTTCCATGGGACAAAAACAATAAACAAGGTGAAGTCACTTTGGCTTCTATGTTAGTAGACATGTCTGACACTTAAAGTTAGTAAAGAAGTGAATGGCAGTCTTAGAGAGTGGTAAGGTCCTACTGCAAGACTCATTCACCAGTGGACATAAAGCCACTAGTGAAACGGAACAGAGAGATGGCGCATTCCATTCTATCTCTGACTCTGTGAAGCTATGCTGGGACCATCAAGTGCAAGGCTCATTGTCCTTGCAAGTTGGGTAGGCAGCAGCTCACACCCTTATTCACCTTTCCCAGGCCACAGGGGCCCGTGAGACTGATTATTACCTTTTCCTGTAATGTCCAATGTCAATGAGACAGAGTTCACTGGAAAGGCCTTATGGTATGCTGTTGAGCATTGAGCTCAGAGTTGAGAAAGCCCAGGACTGTCTCAAACTTTGCAAGGACTCACCAGGGGATCCTCCCAACTTCTTTAACCTCACTTTTCTGGTGCTTTGGGAGAGGACCCTCGTCATGGCTGTATGTCTGTGTTGCTTCACTAATTGATTAAAGAAAAAATAAACACATCTGGGGTGGAGGTCTGCTTCTTAAATGGGCTCAGACTACCTCCAGCTTCTGGGCTTCTCCGTGGGTATCTCAGCAGTAGCTAATGGTCACGCCTGCACAGAGATTTTTCTGGGCTGTGAAAACCACTCAAAGAAGGCATCACAAGAGTCCAGATTAGGTGCTTTGACAGCAAAAGGAGCCCAAGCACCCTCTTCCGAAGAGTAAATGAAGCAGAGGCTCATGGAAAAGAGCGCAGGAGAAGGACGTAACAAACTCCAGAGGCCACGAGCACAGAATGATGGGGGCCCCATTCCTTTCCTCCTGTGTGCAACGCAACCAACAGTTCAGAGCCGTAAGATGAGGCGGATAATATCAAAGGAAGTTCTTGTTCTTCTAATGATAATGACTGTGAGGATTTTAGTGAATGTTTAAAATCTTTAAATCATGGCATTCATGCTATGTTTGCTTCTATGTGAAGGAACCTTTCACTGTACGTGACTGTGTGCCTATGTGCACTTAATTCAGGACTGTCAGCTTGAAAATCAAACGCGTGGGGGCATCTCTGACGCAGGAAAGGATGCTGGGTCTTCCACAATGAACTGGTCGATGGGTAATTGAATCATTCATGAAATAATTATTCAGCAGTCAGTATACACTGAGTCCTGGATGGAGGGCTGCGAGGTGGACACATCAGTCCACATCCCTGCCTCAAAAGACCCAGAATCACTTTAAGTGTCTTTATTTCTTCACATACAACAGATTAAAATAAACATCTCCATTTCTTGCCTCCTTAAGTTACTGTGAGTCTCAGATATTGTTTTAGTAGAGTTCTAACATGTTAACCGTGAAATACATTATGCTTTTCTAGTGGCCGTTTCAAATAGAGCCAAGTGCTGGATGTACAAACAAATCAAGTCAGTGAGGAGTTTCAGAAAATAGCTTATTTAATGTAGTAAAATCATGATGTTTATGTGTGATACATACTCAATTTCTCATAAATATTTCAGTTTGCCAGTGCTACCATAGCTCATGATATCAACCATGACATTTAGTAAAAAATAAATACGTAGGAAAGAAAAATATATATGTATATGTGCCTACATGTATACATATACATACATGTGTGTACATGCATGTATACAGAAAAAAAACTTCTTTAGAAAACAAAAGATCTCAGCAAAACTGTGGACATCTGCCACTCTTTTTAATTTCTTTGCTATGGACTAAA